>NC_037533.1:2007712-2025587 GCF_001531365.2 Cynara cardunculus var. scolymus
AGAATATATATTTTTTATATAATTTAATTTAAGTTAAATAATAAAACAATTTATTTTTGGTTTAATATTATAAAGATAATAATTAATTATTCTGTTAGAATTTAATAATTATACTAATTATATTTTAGGTTTTTTATATTTAAAATGAGATGTTTATTCTTATTTGATTGTGTTTATCTGTAGTTAGTTACACGAATTCGGATATGGGAAAGGTTTAAGAGTTTTTTAGAGTTTTAAGAGTTTTTAAGAATTTTAGTAAAATGCTTTATAATATAGTATAGATATTATAATATTATTTTTATTATTAAAATATTTATACATATAATAAAATACTAATATCTCTTATAAACATTTAACATAAAAGTATATAAATAAATAAAAAATTAGTTCTCTAAAATTTTGGAGAGTATATTACAACAAAAATGCTATAAAAAATCTTCATTTTTTTTTTAAATTTTTTATTGGAAATCGAATATTAATATTCATTGAAATATATTTTTATATATGTTGACTAGGGGCCCACACTTACTTTCTAACAAACTTCTGTCGTCATGCACTATTCAAGTCGTACAATAAATATTCTCCCAACATCCTCAACCAAAAACAATACAAAAATGCAATCACACATCATTTGTACCAAAATAGAATATATATATATATATATATATATATATATATATATACACATGGTAGCGTTCAAATAAAAACCACTCAATTTATAAAAACCGTAAAAACCTTATTCAACCAATCATGATTTTTCATTTTGTTCATTTTTTTGTAATTATGAGAGGTTGATTAACCATTTTTATTATGAATGGTGTTAATCATGGATATTATCATCTTCATTATTTTAATTTTAGAGAAATACATGAAACTGTTTCATTAAAATTTCATTAAGTAGTATATGAAACAATTTCATAACCATATATGAAACAACTTCATCAAAAAAAGTATTATATGAAACAATTTCATAAGATTAAACAATTTCATGAAAAAATTTCATAAGATTACGACGGATGAGAGTAGTTTTTACGGTTTTACAAAGTGGAGTGGTTTTCATTTGATCGCTCATATATATATATATTGAGATCATGGTTCTAAATAACTTGTTATGATCAAGTTATGGTGCGTTATGACATCAAGGCTTGAGTTCACCGTCACGTTTTCTTTTTCGAAGTATATAATATTTACATACGACAAATAGAACAAATAAACTACACATCCTCCTCACATTTGCTTCACTTTTAAGTGTTTGACTTGCATTGTAACATGTTATGACACGATAAAATATGTTGTGGCGCATTACAACACGTTATTATGTAAGGTGTTGAGTTATTTTAATATATAACTTCAAGGATAAATGATAATTATGTACAAGACCTATAACTTAAATAAACATATAAAATAAACTTACTCACATTTTCATACACAAAAAATCGAACACAAATTCTTTTAAAAATTAAAAAAAAATAATGAGTAAAGATTCAAGAGATTTAATCATGTTTACATTATTTTTATTACTTTTTGTAAACTATATATATATATATATATATTTGCTATCAATGATTCTTTTTTATTTTATTACTTTATATCAATTTAATTTGTTCTATGGTATTATTCAAAACATTAACATATACAAATATAAGTTGGTGTGTATATATATATATATACACACACACACACACACACATATATATATATATATATAATGACAGATCCAAAAACTTTTATTATTTGGTGTACCTTTTAAAGACGTCAAAAAAATTTGAAACCGAATAACTCTTTTGAACCAATACGATTTTGGATTATTCGGTTTTCGGCTTAAAGGTCCACTTTAATTGAATAAAAATAACTTATTCATTAGTATTATAACAATAAGTAAGAGAAATAAAATGAATTTTAACGGATTGACACTTAGAAGCTAAAAGAATTAGAATTTAATGCATCAAGTAATGACTCATTCAAGTAAGAGTTCTAAATGAGATTACAAGAATTAGAATTGAGTCATACTTTTATTTGTTCCGAGCCTATTAATAGTTTTAGGTTAACAAAATTAAAAATATAAATAAACTACTCCTGGGGTTTTTTGAGGGCCTGTCACCTGTGCCCCCTACCCCTTTGTTGTGAATCCGCCAATGTATATATATACTAGTTGTGTATCCGCGAAATACAATGAGAACCGTGAATTTTAACGATTTTGAAGTTTCATTGGTTTTATTAGAGAAGATTTAACGACGATATAAGTTACACATAGTCTTTACATATTATTACAATTAGAATAAATAATTCAATTACAGTCCATCGATGAAAAAAAATTGTATAATAGTTTAAAATCCAAAATGTTTAAACGACTACACAAATGTATTCGATTTCCACCAAGAGCAAAAAATAAGATATCGAAACCGAGATCGAGAATTCTAGAGCAATTGAATGAGAAAACTATTAATAACTCATAGTGAATATTAGTTTGAATCTCACCTTGAGGAATGAGAAGAAAACATATAAATATGAAAGGATGAAGGCATGAGTGAAAGGTATTAAAAGTATCTTAAAAACATGAAAAAATGTAAGAATATGCATTGGTAATTTGTACTATATATTATTTTAATTGTAAATTAAGAAACTTTAAGACTGAATGCATAAAATAATAGTACTTAAAACATTATGAGTTGTTTTTTTAAAGTTTTAAGATTTTGTGCACAAATATATAGTACTTTATGCATTAAAAGTTGTTTTTAAAACTTTTGATAAATCTGGGTTATAAGATAACTAGTTGTGTACCCGCGCAATGCGGCGGGAGCCATGAATTTTAACGATTTTGAAGTTCCACTGGTTTTATAAGATAAGATTTAACGATGATATATGTTACACTAGGTCTTTACATATTAATACAATTTGAATAAATAAGAGTTATGATTCCAATTACAAACTATCGACGAAAAAAAATTGTATGACGGTTTAAAATCCAATATATTTAAAATCTAACATATTTAAACAACTCCACAAATGTATTCGATTTACACCAAAAGCAAAAAACCAAGAAACTTGAGTTTTAAGATAAACACTAAAAATCAATATAGAAAACTACAAATTTGACAGATCATAAGCTATGAAAAGACAAAAAAAGATGGGTTTTAAAATGAAATTTCAACTGCTTACCCTCTTTCTTGTCCAGAAACTCAAATTAAGGTTAAATTAATACATGTATATATATATTTCAAAAAAACCCAAGAACATATTAATTCAAAACATATTATACAGTGCAATTTGGACAGCCTAACCCCAAAATATATAGTATATATATATAAATAAATAACTATAAAAGTACAAATCGTAAATATTAAAAATATTTTTTCACAGTATATATAATATATAATAATATAATTAAATAAAAAACTATTCAATATTAAACTCATTTCGAAGGTATTAACGAGACGATTATAATGATGTAACTTGTTAAAATAAAAAAGTATTTTTTAAACATGTTTTAATTGATATACGATTATGTATATTAATTTGATAAAGATTTAAAATGAAACATTTAAAAGTAAAAGACGTAAAGTAAATTAATTAATTAATTATAAGGATATAAAGTGTAAATTTAAAATTATAATTTTAAATGTGAGTGTATGTGAGGGGTGAGTGTATGTGAGGAGATGAGGGGGTGAAAAAGTGATATAAATGGTATCTTGATCATTTAGTATTTTAAGACTTTAAGACTTTAGTATCTATGGTATAAATATAGATATAGGTATATATGCCACCACCTTACCTCACTTTAATCGGTGAGTCTTGAAACTTGATCTTGACATCATACCATCAATTGGAACACAAATTCAAACATAATTTCCTTATATTCAATAAAAATCTAACCCCCAAATGATCATTCAATAACTACTTGTCCTTCCTGCATTCAAATTTGTACATTAACCCAAAACAACATCAATGAAAGCAACAACAAGAAGATCATACTTGAGATGGAGTTCTTCCAAGCTGAATATCTTCACCAATTTTGAAAACTGGCTGTGATTCCCCAAAAAAAGCACCCAAATAAGTCGATAAGCTTAGTTTATCAATGGCTTCTCGATGATGTGATTTGCAGACGAGATAAAGGATCGATTGGGTCACCGTAAAAAGTAGAAATGTGATTAATAACAGAACGACACATAAGATTCCGATCACCTGTTTCCATGGAAACACCAACCCACCGGCGCCGTAGAGGACCAACGACATATACATAGAAACAGTTCCGACAAAAATTGTGTATGAAAGAAAGGAAATCGTTAATGCGACTCTTCTTTTTCCCTTCATCAGATCCATGGATTTGATCAAGGATTTCAGTCCATGAGAGTTTTCCAGAACGGAAACGACGCAAGCGAGTTGCCAAATGATGCTCAAGTACAAAAACCCTAAAACATACGGGATGAAAATGGCGAACAGAACGAGAACGGATGTGACGGAGTTGAAGCATATGACGTACCAGAAAAAGAAGAAGACGGCAGCGATTAAGTTGTAAGCGAACAACACTAGGAACATAGAGAGGAGAGTAAGGATGAGTCGTTTCCATACCTTCACTACGACTTTCATGGCTTTCCGGTAACTGACGTCGCTGTTGGTGTAGATAGATGCGACGGTGTAAGAAACAGCGGCGGTGAAGAGGTGACAGAAGAGGATGATGAAGGTGATGGAGATGATTTTGAAGAGCAAGTAGTAGATCCAATCAATGGAGGTGGCTCTGGCGTTGTAGTAAGATCGGTAAGCCTCCTGAGCGCCTGTGAACAATTCAAATGGATCTCGTTCCAATTGGTCAAAGAATCGTTTGGAGATCTCCATGATAGCGATGAGGATGATTGAGATGGGGAGGAATAGAGTGAGGGTGATTTGGGTGAAGATTTTCTTCCATTTGAGAATGGTTTTGAAGGATTCATGGAGAATGCCCATTGATTGGAGGAACTTCAAGTCTTCTTCCATGGCGTTTTCAGTTGTTGGAGATGAAGGTGATGAATGAATGCGAGGGAGATATATAATACCAAATCCAGAAGGGTGGATTACGGAATGCGTATTGAAAATTGAACCATATTTATCACTAATTTTAATTTATTAAATTAAATCTATTTTTGGCAAATTACCTTTAATTAATTAATTAATTGTCATTTAATACATTAAAAAGTTGAAAAATATTGAATAGTTTATTTTAGGAGAAATTGCATTGGAATCAACTTTCACTTAATTCTTATTTTGGGGAACCAATTTTTAAAATCGTCATTTAAGGGTCTCTATCAAATTTTTTGTTTATTTAAGGGTCTAGTTAACCTGTTGACCTGTTAATTCTGAAATCATCTAGATCTTTTGGCAACTAAGATATTCCACGTGATAATAATTTATTATTTCAAAACTAATATTCCACGTCATATTTTAAAATTGTAAAATAATTATAGAAAATTAACTAAAATTCGTATTTTTCAAAAATTATTTATAAAAAAAATTAAAATCTATTTTTTATTTTAAATCTTGTTTTTAAATAAAAAAAATTAAAATATCAAACTGAAGATTTTTTTCAAAAAAAAATCCATATATTTTGATTTGTTAATCTTTCTTTTAATAATAATCATGATTTGGCAAATTAATATCCACCTAATATATTTTTTAATTATTATTTGTCATCTCATAATAAATTACATGTTACCTGTTCAGCAAGTTAACCAGACCCTTAAATAAACAAAAAATTTGATAGGGACCCTTAAATAACGATTTTGAAAGTTGGTTTCCCAAAATATGAATCAGGTGAAAGTTGGTTCTATTTTGATGTAATTTTCCCTTTATTTTATTAATTTTTTAACTATTTTTTTTAATTGAAAAATGGGAAAAGTTGAAAAAAAGTCCAACAAACTTTTTCATTTTGAATGATTTAGGGGCTCTTTACCTAAATGCTTATCTGGTAAGTGCTTACCGATAAGAGTCAATACTATAATTTATTTTGATGCGTAAGATTTCAGTACATCAAAATGTATCGAATGCAATAATTTACAGGGTAAATGCTTACCTGAGTAAGAGTCACAATCTTCACTTATTGGGTAAGACTCTTTATCATTCTCATCACTCTTATCCAGTAAGATTTTTCCTTTTATCATGTTGATCCGATGAGAAAATTTATCGAGTATGCATTTACCAAGTAAGCATTTTGTAAACAACCCCTAAGTCTCTAAACTGTTGTTTTGAATGAAAAACCATTAAATTTGAATGACTAAGTTTTTGAACTGTTTTTTTAAATAAAAAAAATATTATTGAACTTTCACATTTTGAATAATTAAGATCTTGATTTTAAAAACAAATAAAAATAAACTATCAAATTTTTATTAATTGGTTAATTGTTTTTGGGTTAAAAGAATGTAATTTTAAAAAATGTTAATGGGTTTTTCATTCAAAATAAAAAAGTTTAATAGTTTTTTCATTCGAAAAATTAGTTTATGAACTTAATCATTCAAATTGAAAAAATTTAATGGTTTTTTCATTTAAAAAAATAGTTTAGAGAATAAACCATCTAAAATGGAAAAGTTTGTTAGGCATTTTGAACTTTTCCTTAGAAAATCATTAAATTTTCTCTTTTTGAATGAAAAACTTTAAACTTTTTTCTAATTTGATGAAAAACCATTAAAATTTCTCATTTTGATTGATGAGGTCCATGAGCTTTTTCTAATAAATAAATTGTCACACTTTTAGAAAAATGGTAACCTACATCCTTTTAAACTAAAAAAGCTACATTAACCGACTAGTAAAAGTTCGATGGTTTATTTCTTAAAAAAAACAGAGTCTTAATCACTTAAAATGTGAAAGTTTAATAGTTTTTTTCATTTTTTTTTACTAATTTATCAACTAGTATTTGTCAAACATGATTGGTTTATATATCAGTCTTTTAACAACCAACTCGCTTTTTTTATTATCAAAAACTAATTTATCAGCTAACAACTAAGATCAGTTAATTTATTCTTATAAGGGTCAATAAAAAACCTTATATATATATGGGTCTAATCAAATGAGAACTAATTAGTTTATGGTAACCGTGAAGTCCAATCTCAACCACAAATCAATAGATAAATTATGAAATTTATAATTTTGATAATTTTGAATTAAAATTTTAATGCAGGAACATTTTAGGTATTTTAAAACTCTCCTCTCTTCTCTCTTCGTCCCTCATCCTCCGGTGATACCACAGTGGTATCACAATGCATCTTATATGTGTTTGAGTATCACACTGAGGTTGTTTGTGTGATCAATCGAAGATGTAACACAGTGGTATTACAATGCATCTTATATGTGCTTCGATATCACACTTTGTCTTTTGTTTAACAAAGTCAATATTTTTAGGTATCACAGTGGTATAACAGGAGAACGATGGCCGGAGGACGGAGAACGGAGAACGAGGGACAAAGAGAGAAGATAGGAGAGAGATGAGAGTATTAAAATACCTAAAATGTCATTGCATTAAAATTTTAATTCAAAATTACCAAAATTATAATTTTTTTGATTTATCTATTGAATTGTGGTTGAGATTGGATCTCACGGTTACCACAAACTAATCAGTTCTCACTTGAATGAATATATATATATATATATATATATATATACATATATATTATAAAACATTTGACAAAAACTCTTAAAAACCACTTTTTATATATAAAGTATTGCTTATTAATGCATGTTACTTAAACCTCAAGATTATAAGTAGGTTGTGCGTAAATACAACTTATTAAAGCTCCGTATCTGAATTCGCGTAACTAACTGCAGATAAACATAATCAAATATAAGATAGACATCTCATTTTAAATATAAAAAATCTAAATATAATTAAGATAATCATTGAGTTCTAACAAAATACTTAATTATTATTTTATAAAATGTTATATTATTAAACAAAAAATAAATCATTTCATTATTAAACTTAAATTAAATTATAATTAAAAAATAAATTAAAGAAATTACATAAAAAATGAGAACTTTTAAATAGTTGATTTGATATTAACATTAATATATTATTTTTCAAAAAAATTATGATATCTTCAAATTTATATTTTATTCAAAAATAAAATCATTATTGTTTTCTTAAAAACAAATAAAATCATATTATAACATCGACAAATACAAATAATAAAATAACAAAAAGGTTATGTTGAACCAAACTTGATTTGACGTTTGTTTTATATTTTTAAATTTTTTATACAAACAAGTAAACATTTTCAAAAAGTATGTAGTACAAAATTAATGATTACATTTATTATTTAACATTAATGTTCATGCTATCTTTCTGTTTTTATACGTATTCGTGCTCGTGCATATATATTTAGAATCACACTAAACTTTATCCGATAATTGTTTATCGGATAATTTTTTTATAAGATGTTTTTATTTAAGGGTGTTGTTATAGGAACATCTCTCTACTATCTTATATATTTAGGGGTTGTTTATCAAAAACTTACTCTGTAAGTACTTATCCGTAAAATTAACACTATCATTTACTTATCCGGTAAGATTTTAGTCTATTAAACCGACATCGTATGCAACAATTTATCGGATAAGCACTTACCGTGGTAAGAATCGTTGCTCTCAGTTACCGAGTAAGATTCTTGGTTCCTACCATATTCATCCGATAATGTAATGTGATTTGATAAGCACTTATCCGGATAAGTGTTTGGTAATCGATCTTTATATTTAATGTTTTTTTTTTTAACTTTATCTAATTAATATATTTTGACTCACTTGGGAATTGTTAAATTGAAGAATTGAATTTGACAAAGGGTATTTAAACCCAAAAGTCAAAGTTATGAAAAGGCACACTATTAATTGATGATATTCATTCAAGTAAATACATTTATTAAATTAATATTAAAATTGTTATTTTTATTGATGTTAAATTAAAAAACGCCACTTTTAAGCTTATTGTTTTTTTTTATTACAATAAAAAAACAAGCATTGTCAAGTTTATTCTTTATTATGTGTAATAAATTGTAATTAATTAATTTTTAATTATAACTATAGAAATATTAAATTAATTAATTCTTGAAAAACTAAATAATAAATTTTTAACAACCAACTACCCACTTTTTTTGTTTTTTACTATTAAATGAGTTTATATTTAGTTTTATAAGTAACAGTTTATATGACATTAGCTCTTAAAAATGTAGGAAGAATTGCAACGATACGATGGTTGAAAATGTAAACACTCAAAAAAAAATATAACGAAAGAAGGAGCAAAACGCGGAAAGGAGATAAATTTTTCCGAAAAAACAAACGGGCAAGCTAAATTTTAACTAAAACAAAAATCACCCAACAAAGAGGAGGAGTAAAGCGTTTACAGCTGATAATTAACAACCTATTAATCTAAACCACTCTGAGCTTAGATTAGGAACGAGTGTTTCTACCAACTCCACAAAAATATACAAAGATCAACAATACTGCAACACTCGAAACATCAAGTGCTTTTTCTACAAAAAATTCTACGAACTACATTCTTCTCAAACCTTTGATGCCCTTCCGCTAAATGAACCTGATAAGCAAGGCATTTCAAGATAGAGTGTTACGCTTACGCCTAGTAAGTTCAAACAATAGGATAAATATAACTATAAAACCTTTTATACAAGAAAGTATATAAGTATATGACGATAATGTAGCTCTAAACGGTATAAAAGGAAGGTAAGTCCTAAGTAACACGTGGCAGAGCCAAAAGATTCGGAGATGGCGGGGGAGACCCGATTTACCGTTGATTGTGACGAAACACAAAGTATGTCATAGATCAACGTTATAGAGCATCACTTACAGGTATAACACCATTGACATCAACCTAATCCAGTCATGTAGTCGGTCGTGATCATAAGCTCTTTACCTCGGAAATTACATAATCATCGCAATGCCTATTTCTGAGTGGAAGTGAGAAAATGATTTGGGAATTATATAATAATCCCAATGCCTAAGTCCAACTTACACCATCCTTCACACCAAATTCAATAAAATGACTTACATGCTTATAAACCCATTACATTTTGTGATTTACTTAATTTCGGTACTTTAAGCATGTTAGTACCTATTCACCAATGAGATTTTGCGTATGTTTTTAGTCAAACAAAATACCCCCATTTTGTCAATAATTAACTCCAAACGGAGAACATGAGGGTCTTAGAGTTTCAAGGTCAACAATACTTGAAAGTATGCAATCCACCTAGCGAATAAACCATTTTTCTAACTATTTCTATCACTATAATGGAACTCTCAAGTTCAATAAACTTCCGGCCTAAAGTCTATAATTTTAAACAACTAGAGTATATAGTAAGAACACACACACCACCACACTTAATTATAAGGTTAACACAGAAGGGAATGGGATGAACTCACCTTGTAGGGTTCAAAGGAAATCTCAAGAATCTGGACAGTTGCTTGCGGCTGCTATAAACTACTTGGTGTTTGGCGAAGCACAACAGCAGTTGTTGTCCTGGCAAAGGAGACAAAGAAAAACAGCGCCTTATGGCCTGCTGTTTGCTGCTGCTGTTTGCTGTTGTGAAGGCACGGCAACAGCTGCTGTTTTGGCGAGGAAGACGAAGAAAAACAGCGCCTTACGGCCTGCTGTTTGCTGCTGCTGTTTGCTGTTGCGAAGGCACGACAGCAACAGCTGTTTTGGCGAGGAAGACGGTGAAAAACAACGCCTTACGGCCTGCTGTTTGCTGTTGCGAAGGCATGGCAGCAGCTGCTGTTTTGGCGAGGAAGACGGAGAAAAACAACCTTACGGACTGCTGTTTGCTGATGCGAAGGCACGGAGACAGACGCGAGCAGGTACAGGGAATAGCTCTGCCGTGCAGGCGCGACGCGAGGAGCACATCAGCGTCTGCTGCTGCTGCGGGTGGTCTGAGGTGCGCAGGCAGCGCCTGCTGTTGCTGTTGGTGATCGTGGCACGCAGGCAGCGCCTGCTGTTGCTGTCTTGATGTTACTGCTGCTGTCCGGCGAGAAGGGAGAAGAAAACAACACACAACGGCTGCTGTCTTGCTGTTGTTACTGCTGTCCGGCAAAAAAATGAAGAAAACAGCACCCAGCGGCTGCTGTCCAACGAGACACAACGATGAAAGCTGCGGGAAATGTCTCGGCAGCGCCTGTTGCTGCCTGGCATGGCACGATAGCGTCTGCTGCTGCCTGAAACAATACAATACGCAGAATGGCTAGGGGTGTAGAAAGAATGGGGCTGAAGGCACGGTGCTGGCGTGGCCGGCGCTAAGGCAGGCTCAACTGGCGGTGGTTGCAGCACTCAAAAGAAGATCGATGCACGACAGGGGCTTCTTCAGTTGGGGAGGCGGGTTTGCCTTTTTCCAAGTGAAGGAGACGATTCCCTTAGATGCTTCTCCCACTCACATCCTTCCCCTCCCTCTAAAGTCCTATTCCCAAAATCAAGGTAGAGGTTAAGGACCTCCATGGAATGGAAGGGACTACTAGGGAAAAGATGATTACAAAAGAAAAGGAGGGTAGGACAACCAAAAAGGTAGAAGGTACCCCCCCCTTTTACTCTACTGCTTCCAAAGAAGGCTTTTCCCCTAAAGTTTATTTATAAGAGTATGCATATATATACATATATATATATATATTTAACAAAGAAAGGCTTAAAAGA
This sequence comes from Cynara cardunculus var. scolymus, assembly GCF_001531365.2. Lineage (NCBI taxonomy): Eukaryota > Viridiplantae > Streptophyta > Magnoliopsida > Asterales > Asteraceae > Cynara > Cynara cardunculus. The sequence continues at coordinate 2,019,357 of NC_037533.1, forward strand.
ATTAAGATGGCTAAAGCTCCAAATAGATAGGTGAAAACGCATACCCCCCTAACAAGGCGAAAACCCTTGTTGCGCACGGAGCAGGGAAAAGGGAAAAAAATTCGGGTATTACAATCCTTCCCACCTTGGATTCAATTTCGTCCTCGAAATTTTAGCTTACTTGAAAAGGTGAGGGTAACGCCTCTTCAAATCTTCCTCCGCTTCCCATGTTATGTTTGACCCTCGGTGATGTTTCCATTGCACTTTAACCAAGATAATTTCTTTGTGCCTCAACACTTTGGTCTTCCTTTCTAAAATGGCTTCCGGTTCTTCAACACACCGATTGTTTCATCCACACGAATCTCTGAAAGTGGGATCACACTTTCTTCTTCCGCTAAGCATTTACGAAGGTAACACACATGGAATGTGTTATGGATTCCCGCCATTTCCGGTGGTAGTTCTAGCTTATAAGGTTGATGCCCCACTCTTGCCAAGACTTTAAACGGCCCAAGAAAACGAGGGTTGAGTTTTTCACGCTTTCCAAAGCGGATAACGCCCTTTAATGGGGATACTTTTAGCATAACGCGATCGCCCACTTGGAATTTTATAGGTCGGCTCCTCTTATCTGCGTAACTCTTTTGTCGATCCTGAGCCGCCTATAAGCACTCTCGAATACACTTCACTTTGTCGGTCGTCTCTTGCACGATCTCGGGACCGACGAATTGTTTCTCACCCGCTTCTAACCAGCATATCGGAGTCCTACACTTTCGTCCATATAAGGCCTCAAAAGGTGACATCCCGATACTGGAATGATAACTATTGTTGTAGGCGAATTCAACTAGGGGTAGGTGAGAATCCCAATTCCCGCCAAAGTCGATAACACACGATCTAAGCATGTCCTCGAGGGTTTGAATGGTCCGTTCACTCTGTCCATCTGTTTGGCGGTGGTATGTCGTACTCAACTTTACTCTCGTGCCTAATTCTTTCTGCAAGCCACCCCAGAAATGGGAGGTAAACCGGCTATCTCGATCTGACACTATAGATAACGGTATGCCATGCCTTGAAACTACCTCATCGACGTATAACTTGGCAAGCTTGTCCATTGGCAACGATTCACGCATTGCCAAGAAATGAGCGCCCTTTGTCAGTCGATCAATCACTACCCATATTGTATCATGACCTCTTAAAGTCTTCGACAGTTTGGTCACGAAATCCATCGTAATATGTTCCCATTTCCACTCGGGGATCTCCAAAGATTGAAGGCTACCATAAAGTCGTTGGTGCTCTGCTTTCACTTGCAAACAAGTCACGCACCTCTCTACATAACGAGCCACATCTAGTTTCATAACCGGCCACCAATATGTCAGTTTCAAGTCCCGATACATCTTGGTGCTGTCCGGATGAATAGAGTATTTAGACTTGTGTGCGTCTTCTAGCAATAGTTCATGATTGCCTCCAATCTTGGGTACCCATATACGCCCTCGAAATAACTTCAAGCCACGGCGATCCCCTGTCAGCAGTAAACGTTGTTTCACCATTACTTCACTCTTGAGGTTTTCTTCTAGGAGTGCTTCAGATTGTGCCACCTTGATCCGATCGATCAGACTGGACCCTAAATCGATCCTGGTAAGTACAACTTTTGTCCCACTACTGTACTCCTTTCGGCTCAAAGCATCCGCCACTACATTTGCCTTACCCGGATGGTATAACAGTTCACAATCGTAGTCTTTGAGCAGCTCAAGCCAACAACGTTGCCTCATGTTTATTTCTTTTTGATCGAAAATGTACTTCAAACTCTTATGATCAGTGAAAAGTGTGCACTTGGTACCATAAAGGTAATGTCGCCAAAGCTTTAAGGCAAACACCACCGCTGCTAACTCCAAATCGTGGGTGGAATAGTTCTTCTCATGATCTTTGAGTTGTCTTGATGCGTAGGCAATCACCTTTCCCCTTTGCATCAGAACGCAACCCAACCCCATTTTTGAAGCGTCGCTAAAGACTACAAAGTCTTCGGACCCTTCCGGTAAGGAGAGAATCGGGGCTTCACATAATTTCTTTTGGAGAGTTCTGAAGGCATGCTCCTGTTTCTCAGTCCAGATAAATTTCACATTCTTCCTAGTCAAAGCCGTTAAGGAAGAAACGACGTTGGAGAAATCTTTGATCAATCTCCTGTAATAACCCGCTAGACCCAAGAAACTTTGGATTTCAGATGGGCCCTTTGGCGGTTCCCAATTCATCATCGCCTCAATCTTGGATGGGTCTACCTTCACCCCGTCTCGAGTGACAACGTGACCCAAGAATTGAACCTCTTTTAACCAAAAGTCGCACTTGGAGAATTTTGCATACAATTTCTCTTTTCTTAATACTTCGAGAACTCGAAGATGTTGTTCATGATCTGACTCGTCCTTAGAATAGACGAGTATGTCGTCAATGAACACTATCACTAACTTATCAAGGAATGGTCGGCACACTCGGTTCATCAAGTCCATGAATACCGCCGGTGCATTCGTCAAACCGAACGACATGACCAAGAATTCATAGTACTCGTATCGAGTTCTAAAAGTTGTCTTCGTCACATCATCCTCTTTTACTCGCACTTGATGATACCCTAAACGAAGGTCGATCTTTGAGAAGCAACATGCTCTTTGAAGTTGATCGAAAAGGTCGTCGATTCTAGGAAGAGGATATTTGTTCTTCACGATTGCCTTATTAAGTTCTCGGTAGTCAATACACATTCTCATGGTACCGTCCTTCTTCTTTACAGATAAGACTGGAGCTCCCCACGGTAACGAACTCGGTCTAATGAACCCTTTCTCGAGGAGGTCTTGCAATTGAGACATCAATTCTTGCATATCGGAAGGAGCCAAACGGTAAGGGGCTCTAGCAAGGGGAACGGTTCCCGGAATGAGGTCGATTCAGAACTCCATTTTCCTAACGGGTGGCAAACCGGGTAAGTCTTCAGGAAAAACGTCGGGAAATTCGTTGACCACCTTCACATCCTCTATTCCTCCTTTTTCTATCTTGGCATCTAACACGTACGCGATGAATGAGGGACATCCCTTAGCTAAGCATTTATGCGTCTTTGCCATGAATAGGAGTACTACGTCTCCCTTCTTTATATCTCCATGAACTAGCACTGCGTCCCTGTCCGGTAAAGGTATTCGAATCAATTTATTAGAACATAAGATTTCCGCTTGGTTCCTTGCTAACCAGTCCATTCCAGTTATGATGTCAAATCTGCCGATGGCCATAGGTATAAGGTCTACCCGAAATTCTTTTCCCTCGATTCCCAATACACAATCCCTAATAACTTCACGCACCAGAACTTTACTACCATTTGCTAACTCAATGATCAAGGCATCTTCTAGTGTACTAGGGGGCGTATGCAAGAGTTGGTAGAATGAAGTGGACACAAAGGAACATGAAGCACCTGAATCATAAAGCACGTGTGCAGGTACGAAGTTAACAAGGAACGTACCTGACACCACATCCGTCGATGCCTTAGTTTCCTCAGCAGTCATCTGAAAGGCTTGGCCGACCATTTTCGGGGTATTTTCTTTTCTTCCCTGGCCCCCTTCTGCCTTCATCTTCGGACAGTCATTCCTGAAGTGACCCGGCTCCCCGCATCCAAAATAGATGGGCCCTTTAATAGGACACTCATTTCGTGTGTGGCCTGGTTTCCCACGTTTAAAACATTTTGCAGGGGTAGAGTTGGTGATGCACGGGCCGTGGTGTTTGGTGCGGCATTTGAGGCACCACCTAGCCTCCTGCCTAGGATAAACTCCACGATTGGTGTTGTTGATGTGGTTTGGTTTCTTAGAACATGCATAATGACCTTCCCACTTCCTTTTCTCACCACTTGCCACTTTCTCTTCTTTCCCCTTACTAAAAACTGTTTCCATGACTTTTGCCTCCTCGATTGCCTCCCTAAGGGTGGAAGCCCTAGAATTCCTAACCATAACCATCATGTCTGCGGGCAACCCTTTTAGGTAAGCTTTCATCTTTTCTTTCTCCGTTGGAGCCACATGTCCCACTAAATTCAGTTTTTCCATGAAAAGTCGCGTGTAGGCTCTCACTGACAAGTTTTCCTTCTTAAGGGTTCGAAACTCTTCTTCTATGCGATCCATCTCTTGTTCATTGCAATATTCCTCCAATACTTTTTCTTTAAAAGTGGTCCAACTCATCTTGGCTAGCTCTTGGGCCTCTATGGTTGATATGACAATATTCCACCAGGTAAGGGCCGCGCCCCTTAGCATTTGATAGCCAAATTTCGCCTTTTGCCCCTCATCACATTCACAAGCTCGGAAGGCTTGCTCGATCTCTTGAAGCCAGTTCATGCATGCCACATGGTCATCTGACCCCACAAACTCTGGTGGCTTGCAACTTAGAAACGTCTTGTAGAAGCAAACTCTTCCCACTTGTCTTGCGTCAATTGTTGCTAGTTCTTGGGTTGGGATTCCATTTTCGGTACCCTCGGACCCCACATTAGTTACGTTCTCAGCAACCACTTCATGCTTACGGTTGTTGGCATCTCTATCCTCCAACATTTTAAAAAAAAATTCTTACTGTTGGGCCATAGCTTTGTTCATAGCGTTCATCATAGTGCCCATCATTCTTGACTCCGGGGTTTCCTCTTCCATCACAAGGTTAGAGGTGGCAAGGTTAACTTGGGGAATGTGGTCAACCCCACCGCCCAAGATGTTTTGCCTGGGATGTACTCTTGCGATCATGGTCCGTGGCGGCTGATCCGCGGTAGACTCAGTCACTGCGTAACCCTCCAGTGAGGTATCCTGTCTACTCCGAGTGTTCATCATAAAGTATGCTATGCAAGAGAGTGGCAGAGAGTTAGGATAGGGAAATGAAATATGGGATCAACATAATACGGTACTACCACAATCTTTAATTTTGTAACAACAGTAAGCCCAAACATGCTTATGTAACAACTTACTCAAAATAACATTAGCTAAGTGGAATTTTTAACAAGTTATACATAAGGATCCTCAACACCATCGCCACAATTTATGAATCATGCATTTTCGTTGATTCTAAGGCTCTCCTATCTTAAATGTCCTACCCATAACACACAAATTAACACTTATAATTTCAGTTTAAGTCTAGGCGTCTTAGTTCCGTACCTAGTTCGCTTAAACTAGAGCTCTGATACCAACTTGTAACACTAAAAAAAAAATATAACGAAAGAAGGAGCAAAACGCGGAAAGGAGATAAATTTTTCCGACAAAACAAACGGGCAAGCTAAATTTTAACTAAAACAAAAATACCCAACAAAGGGGAGGAGTAAAGCGTTTACAAAACAATAAATGAGCTGATAATTAACAACCTATTAATCTAAACCACTCTGAGCCTAGATTAGGAACAGGTGTTTCTACCAACTCCACAAAAATATACAAAGATCAACCATACTGCAACGCCCGAAGCATCAAGTGCTTTTTCTACAAAAAATTCTACGAGCTACATTCTTCTCAAACCTTTGATGCGCCTCCGCTAAAGGAACCTGATAAGCAAGGCATTTCAAGATAGAGTGTTAGGCTTACGCCTAGTGAGTTCAAACAATAGGATAAATATAACTATAAAACCTTTTTATACAAGAAAGTATATAAGTATATGACGATAATGTAGCTCTAAACGGTATAAGAAGAAGGTAAGTCCTAAGTAACTCGTGGCAGAGCCAAAACATTCGGAGATGGCGAGGGAGACCCGATTTACCATTGATTGTGATGAAACACAAAGTATGTCATAGATCAACATTATAGAGCATCACTTACAGGTATAATACCATTGACATCAACCTAATCCAGTCATGTAGTCGGTCGTGATCATAAGCTCTTTACCTCGGAAATTACATAATCATCGCAATGCCTATTTCCGAGTGAAAGTGAGAAGATGATTTGGAAATTACATAATAATCCCAATGCCTAAGTCCAACTTACACCATCCTTCACACCAAATTCAATAAAATACTTACATGCTTATAAACCCATTACATTTTGTGATTTACTTAATTTCGGTACTTTAAGCATGGTAGTACCTATTCACCAATGAGATTTTGCGTATGTTTTTAGTCAAACAAAATACCCACATTTTGTCAATAATTAACTCCAATCGGAGAACATGAGGGTCTTAGAGTTTCAAGGTCAACAATACTTGAAAACATGCAATCCACCTAGCGAATAAACCATTTTTCTAACTATTTCTATCACTATAATGGAACTCTCAAGTTCAATAAACTTCCGG
>NC_037533.1:2026357-2032602 GCF_001531365.2 Cynara cardunculus var. scolymus
AAAATGAAGAAAACAGCACCCAGCGGCTGCTGTCCAACGAGACACAACGATGAAAGCTGCGGGAAATGTCTCGGCAGCGCCTGTTGCTGCCTGGCGTGGCACGGCAGCGTCTGCTGCTGCCTGAAACGATTCAATACACAGAAGGGCTAGGGGTGCAGAAAGAACGGGGCTGGAGGCACGGTGCTGGCATGGACGGCGCTAAGGCAGGCTCAACCGGCGGTGGTTGCAGCACTCAAAAGAAGATCGATGCATGACATGGGCTTCTTCAGTTGGGGGGGTTTTGCCTTTTACCAAGTGAAGGAGACGATTCCTTTAGATGCTTCTGCCACTCACATCCTTCCCCTCCCTCTAAAGTCCTATTCCCAAAATCAAGGTAAAGGTTAAGGACCTCCATGGAATGGAAAGGACTACTAGGGAAAAGATGATTACAAAAGAAAAAGAGGGTAGGACAACAAAAAAGGTCGAAGGTACCCCCCCCTTTACTCTACTGCTTCTAAAGAAGGCTTTTCCCCTAAAGTTTATTTATAAAAGTATGCATATATATACACACATATATATATATATATATATATATAAATTTAACAAAGAAAGGCTTAAAAGAATTAAGGTGGCTAAAGCTCCAAATAGATAGGTGAAAACGCATACCTCCCTAACGAGGCGAAAACCCTTGTTGCGCACGGAGCAGGGAAAAGGGAAAAAATTTCGGGTGTTACAGAAAACAACATCAGACTTGCGGAATGTCGGGTTTGAACGAAGATCCTAACGTGTGTGAAACTGATTTTCATGTCCATGACAAAGGATAATTTTCCATCGATAAGGTACATATATTATTTTATTTACGGTTGATTTTTTTGTAAGAATTTATTTATTTATTGCAAACATATTAGTAGTTTGTTTTAATTATTATATTATGTAATGTTAGAATAAAACGACTTTTTATGGGTAATTTATTTATTTATTTGCTTTTATGTATTAAAATTTTGTCAATTTAAATATTTAAGGCGTTCTCATCGTGTGAGGAGTTAGTTGATTGGGTTCAAAATAAAGGACGCTCTCTTAGTTATGTTATAGTGATTAAACGATCCAATATTGGACCAAGTGGAGTGATGAAAAAGGTGCTTTTAAATGTGATCGCGATGGCGTATACAAAAGAGAGAAAATATCAAGTAGACATACCAGAAATAGGAAAATGAATTGTCCATTTGGATTGGTAGGAAAATATTCAATCAGACGTGAATGTTGGACAATAAAGGTGCAATGTGAGACACATAATCGTGAACCAGCGTTCAATCTAGGAGGTCATCCATATGCAGCCTGATTGTCTGCAAATGAAGCTCAGTTAATGGTTGATTTGTCAGTGAATCGTGTCAAACCACGAGACATCTTATCCACCCTTAAGAATCAAAATTTGGATAATGTCTTCACACTTAAAACCATTTACGATGCTCGCAATAAAGCTCGAACGACAGAGAAATCTGGTAGAACTCAGATGCAGATCCTTATGTCATTTTTAGTTTGAGAAAATTACTTTTATCAGACTCGAGTCAATAGTTTGACGAATGAATTAGAAGATTTATTCTTCGCTCATCCAATATCTTTGGATCTATGGCATGCTTTTCCCCATGTACTGTTGATGGATGCGACGTATGCAACAAATAAGTATGAGATGCCCTCTTGTTGAGATTGTGGGTGTAACATCGACGAATATGACATTTTGCATTGGATTTGCTTTTATGAGTGATGAAAGTGAATCATCGTATATTTGGGTATTAAATTGTCTTAAATTGACAATGAACGGATGCATTTGTCCACGTGTTATCATCACAGACAGAGAGTGGAGTTTGATTAAAACATGCCACAGTGTATTTTTGGATGCAAAAAAAAAAAAAAAACTGCTCTGTAGATGGCATATATCCAAAATCATTTTGAGAAGAAGCAAAAAGAAGAAATCGGGGAATTATTCTCAAAATTATTTTTATCAAGCATGGAATCGTTTAGTCTAGTCTCAGACGAAAGAGGAATACTACAATAATTTGGAAGAACTTCAAACAATATTGAAGGACTATCAAGGTATTGTTGATATATATAAGTATATTTCATATGTTTTCTAACATATTTTGTGATATTGAATTATGTTTGTTTCACTTTTCAGATGTATTGAAGTATCTGAATGACATATGGTTGAACCCCTTTAAAAAAATGTTTGTATCTGTCTGGACTGACAAATATCTTTACTTTGGAAATCACATAACCAACAAAGTTGAGAGTCAGCATGCCAAGTTTAAACTATACTTGGATACACCACGACCAGATTTACAATCACCATTGTATGATGTTCACAATATGATTAAGGCTCAAGAAACTCATAAAAGGCCAGTTTCGAAAAGAGCAGAACTGTAAGAAAGCATCGTTATAACATACCACAATTCAACACATTATGTGGTTTCATTTCAATACATGCATTGGATTTAGCATACAAAGAGCTTGAGCGGTGTAACAATGTTGGTGTATTTTCTGAAAATTGTGGTTGTCAACTTCATACCAGTCATGGGTTAACGTGTGCCCATGAACAAGCACTATATTATAGTAAAAAAAAGGGCCATTCCCTTTGATCTGATCGATGTGTTCTGAAGAAAGCTTGATTTTACACCATGTATAGCTTTACACGATGATGATTTCGGTTGTGAAGAAGAAGTTTAAAGGTTTACCAACATGTTCAAAAAGCAGTCACAACCGAATAAGGTCAATCTTTTGAGAAAGCTAAAAGAGATATTTGCAACATCAACAATTTCTATGCGTGAACTTATAGTTTAGAAAACTACTCTTGGGCGTCCGTCCTTAAATGATAAAACTTTCAAGAAGTTTTTGTTTCATTTTCTCTACTCAAGAACCTCTTAGACGTAGTTATTATGACCAGGGCCTTCCTAATCTTTTTGGAGGCCCTGTTATAATTTGAACCAGACCTAAACAAATAACAAGATGAACCTAAAACAAGTGAACAAGGTTTCAGTTTTTTCTTACACTTGTGATTTTGAATAGTGAACAAGCAATAAAAGGCTAAATGCCTAAATGGCTAAATACAAATTGAAGAAATAAGACGAATGGAGGCAAAGGTTAGGTAACACATAAAGTCAGTAAATGGAACCACATTATTAACTAAGAAAATTTGACAGGTAGAAAAAAAGAAAATGGGAACCTATTAACTTAAATCTTATGCAATTCCAATGTTCCAAACAGTCATGAAAGACAAAGAACTGACTTTGTGTATACAAAGAACTGAATACAGACATAAATCAATAAATCATAGAGTTCTGTGTAATGTGTATACAGACAAAGAACTTAGGAGAATATTTTATCTCACCTTTAGGATTTAGGAATTAGGTTAAAATCGACCACCTACTCACTCAACCAACAGTCCAACCAAGTTACCAATTGACCAAGACCAACACAATGACAATGAAATCTGCAAAAAACAATCAAGTAATCGACCAAATCGTTGAGATTATGAGATTTAAGAACATTGAATAGTAATCAAATAACGAGTAATCAACAAATCTACCAAACATGTATTTATACTTAACAAAAATAATCTAAAATCTGACCGTTGTTCTAGTTGCCGTTGCATATCTGAAGATTCTGAAACCGAATCATTAGCCATTTTGAAGAGTTCAATCGACAATCGCAGAAGTGACGGATAGATAGGAGAGGGGAGATCGAGGCGACAAGGGTGAAGGGTCGAGGGCACGAGGCGCGCGTCTAGTTTTGGTCCAGCGTCGTCCACTCGTCCTTGTCTAGCAGTTCAGAAATCGCCAAACGCCCAAACTGAAACCTCAGCCGGCCGATTCGTAGAGGTATATCCATATGGGCTGTGAAATTGGGGCCCAAAATGTTGGGGGCCCTGTTCTGAATCCCAGATTTAACAGGCCCAAGGACGATCCTGATTATGACACGCCAAAGTTTGATGATGTGGACATTTCGGGGTACCAGGCACCAACGAGACACATTTGTTATGTTTCAGGGTACCAAGCACTAGTGTCAAACGTCGACGATAAAAACTTGTACGAGACAGAGGATGCAAATGAACGGATTGAGTTTTTGGCTCAAAGCCGATACTTCGACCTTACATCATGCAGGTATAAGGTTTACAACATTATATATATTTCAAATTTTGGGTCATCTCCCTATGCCTTATTGTTTATGATTTTATTTTATGTAGGTACAAAATGTAAAATCTGACGGAAATTGTGGGTTTTGAGTGGTATCTATTTGCTTAGGTTTCAACGGAGATAATTGACCCAATATTAAGCGTGAAAATTACTTGAAGAGTTGCATATGTATAGAACAAGATATGAAGTGATTTTTAACTCTTATAGTTGGGTCCAAGTTGAAGCATCGTTGAGTTGGTTTTACGAAGACACGCTTGCACCAAGTGATTATTGGTGGACTATGCCTAAAATGGTTGTACTAGCTGCTTCAGGGTATGACCGGATACTATATGTTTTGAACAACACGGGAGGCTCCACGTACTTACCACTTCGGTCTACACCTACACATTGGACTAAACATCCTCCTATTGCAGCCGGGTTTGTAAATGAAAACTATTATATTAAAGTAATGCTAAAAGGAGGGTACCTGGTGCCTACTATTTCTCCCTAATAGTTACATTTGAGGTATCCATGTGCAATTAGGTGGGCAACCCCATATCAGGCTCGAATAAACAATACGCCGATTATCAAGAATCCCAGGGTACAATAGACTATGGGGCCGTTTACCTAAACATTTACTCGGTAAACACTTATCGGTAAAATTCAACACTATTGCTTACTTATTGGGTAAGAGTTTATTCACTAAAACGCATTGTATGCAACAATTTATCCTGGTAAGCGCTAACCATGGTAAGAGTCCTTGTCCTCACTTACCGGGTAAGATTCTCAATTCTTGCCTTCGCTCTTATCGGGTAAGATTTTAGTCCTTGTCATATTCATCCAGTAAAGTAAAGTGACTTGATAAGCGCTTATCCAGGTAAGCGTTTGGTAAACGACACCTATGTTGTTCTAGATGATTGAACATTTATATTAAGATTGTAACGTTTGATTTTATATTAACTGTAACAAGTTTTTAAGCAATTTTGATTAATTTAAGATATATTGATTTGCTAGTAATTTGTTTATTTTATAATTTAAATTTTTAAATCTAAAATCTAATTGAAAATTATTTGAAGCATTGAAACTGTTAATTTATTTATTACTAACAATTTATATATTGAAATTTAAATAATCAAATTTGTAGTACTTTGTAAAGATAAATGGTCTAGTTTTAATAATAACAATTAAAAAATAGTTTTAATAATAGTATATTTATCTATACTATCTTATAAAGTATTTGGCTAAAACTCTTAAAAACTCTTAAAAACTCTTAAACCCGTTCATCCCTAAGCGATTTCATCCCTATCCGATTTCATTCCATATTTGAATTCATGTAACTAACTGCAGATAAACACAATCAAATACAGGATAAACATCTCATTTTAAATATAAAAAATCTAAAATATAATTAGGATAATTATTTAGTTCTAACAGAATACTTAATTATTATCTTTATAAAATGTTATATTATTAAACTAAAAATAAATTATTTCATTATTAAACTTAAATTAAATTATAAAAAAAATTTATACTATATTAAGTAACTTAGTGCAACATGGAAAATTTCATTGAGAGGAATCAGCAAAGAAAAGAAAAAGGGTCAGCTCGTGTCGTGAGATGTTTGGTCAAGTCCTATAATATAAAACATTTAACAAAAACTCTTAAAAACTACTTTTTATGCGTAAAATACTGTTTATTAATGCATATTACTTAAAACTCAATATTACAAGTAGATTGTGCGTAAGTACAACTTATTAAAGATTACAAGTAAATTATGCAAAAATACAACTTATCAAAACACAAGAACTTTTAAAAAGATTAATTTAATACTGATATCGATATTTTTTTTTAAATTTTATGATATTTTTAAATTTATATTTTATTCAAAAATAAAAATATTACCACTTTCTCAAAACCACATAAAACAAATGTTTACTTAAAATTCAAGATTACAAGTAAATTATGCAAAAGTACAACTTATCAAAACTCGATTTTTGAATTCGTATAACTAATTGCGAATAAATATAATCAAATAGAGGATAAACATCTTATTTAAAATATAAAAAATCTAAAATATAATTAAGATAATTATCGAGTTCT
>NC_037533.1:2033537-2053904 GCF_001531365.2 Cynara cardunculus var. scolymus
GTCTCGTTAATACCTTCGAAATGAGTCCAATATTGAATAGTTTTTGACTTAATTATATTATTATATATTATATATACTATGAAAAATATTTTTAATATTTACAATTTATACTTTTATAGTTATTTATTTATATATATATATATATACTATATATTTTGGGGTTAGGCTGTCCAAATTGCACTATATAATATGTTTTGAATTAATATGTTTTTGGATTTTTTTGAAATATATATATATACATGTATTAATTCAACCTTAATCCGAGTTTCTGGACAAGAAATAGGGTAAGCAGTTGAAATTTCATTTTAAAACCCATCTTTTTTTGTCTTTTCATGGTTTATGATCTGTCAAATTTGTAGTTTTCTTTATTGGTTTTGAGTGTTTATTTTAAAACTCAAGTTTCTTGGTTATTTGTTCTTGGTGTAAATTGAATACATTTGTGGAGTCGTTTAAATATGTTGGATTTTAAATATATTGGATTTTAAACTGTCATACAATTTTTTTCATTGATAGTCTGTAATTAGAATCATAACTCTTATTTATTCATATTGTATTAATATGCAAAGACCAAGTGTAACCTATATCATCGTTAAATCTTATCTTATAAAACTAGTGGAACTTCAAAATAGTTAAAATTCATGGCTACCGCCGCATTGCACGAGTACACAACTAGTTACTAATAAAAACAGTTAATGGTAGTAATAATAATATATACTTTTAATAATAATAATAATAATAATATATAATACTTATTTAGAGAAAATATAAAAGTTATTGAACAATGATTACAAGTAAATAAAATAAGAAAAACAAAAAATAATTAATAATGATTAAGTACTTATTGCTTATAGATAGAGAGATGTCTAATTAGTTTAGAAAAGTTTCTATTTAAGCACCCCTCTAATTACTAATTAGACACCTCTCTATCGGGTCCTATTGTTTACACTTCTTCAAAGGTGTAAATTGCGTCGTTAATTATAATTTGACTAATTTATGTAAAAGTTAATGAGTTTCATTATAAACGAGGTAAACATTGAAAAAGTATGGAAAGAAATCAAAGTCATTAATGTTGAAATTCTTTTGGAGAACTCAAAGTAAAAAATATCTAGTAGATTTTTTATTTAAGAAATTTGAACATTATATTTATTATTTAGCAACCTAATATTTATAATAAGTATTTTATATAAAAAAACTAATAAATAAATTTCATTTGTGGAGTTTTCTCTAAATTTTTCTATTTCAAAAAATAAGACAAATAATCTTTTATAGCAATGTAAAAAACCAAAACTCCATCTATATGAATCAACTATTTCACTACTAAAAAAAAAGGTATCACCCACGTATTTTTCTGGCGGAAATTCCGTCGGAAATATTTCCGATGGATTTCTAAGGGATTTCCGACGGATCCCAAAAAAGTCAAACAAAGTCAACGTTTATCCATATCTCCCACAGATCCACCACTGATTTTTTTGGAAAAAAAATTAAAATTATTTAAAACAGTTTTTCAACGGATTTGTGACGGATTTTTTACTTATTCAAAACCGTCGGAAATCCATAAAACATTCGTCTAATTTATTTAAATAAATTAATTAGCGTTAATCAAAAACAATTTCCGACGGATTTCCGACGAAATTTAATTTTTAATAAAAACAAATCGAATTTCGTCGGAAATCTGTCGGAAATTATTTTAGATTAACGCTAATTAAACTTATATATATATATATATATATATATATAAATCATTTTTTCTTTCAAAAATTTCCGCCAGAATTTAATTTTTATTTAAAAAAATTAAATCCCATCGGAAATCTGTCGGAAATATTAAACCTTTATATATATATATATGTCTTGTTAGGAAAAAACAAAAAAAAAAAAACATTTTTCTTTTAAAATTTCCGACCAAAAAAAATATCTGTTTGAGAGTTTTTGTCCCAAGTAGGAAATGTTTTGTGTCCCAAGTTATTTGAGTATCTCTCTATTGTTATCTTTGAGAGTCGTATTTGTTGGAGTTATCTTATTGTGAGATAACTGGTGATTGCTTTATCTCCTGTACTTCTTTATATCTGTTTCTCTTTATTTGGATAACAAATTAAGGAAGTTATTTGATGTCAAAAGAGAATGGAAAAGCATATGGGCTGAGTTAAGACTTCAGATATAAATAGATACATACAGAAAACACAAGCAATTAATGCCAGACTTGATATTCTACCAGCTTAATTATATATATATATATTTATATATATATATATATATATCAAAACCAGCACAAGCCTATGAATGATTAACAGTCGGTGATCCTCTTCACCTAGTTGTTTTGCTTCTTTTAGTATATTCAAAACTCTGGTTGGCCCAAAAGTGAATGGAATCATGTGCTTCCCCTTAATTGTTTATTTTAGTTTGCTTACGGTATGTGCAAGTTCAACAATTCCAATTGCTTTGAATGCTCTTTGTTTATGGAAAATGCTGTTACTGAAGAAAGGTCATAATGTTACCGAGTCACATATAAACGTTAGGATTGTTTAAGTTAGAATGTTAGTGTATGTGTGTGTGATATATATTTTTATCTAGTTTGGGTTGTCATTTGTTGGACAAACGTTAGGATTGTTTAAGTTAGAATGTTAATATATATATATATATATATATATATAGTTTGGGTTGCCATTTGTTGGACAAACGTTAGGATTGTTTTAGTTGGAAACGTTCCATTTACAGTTGTTATGTTGTCGAAATTGACTGGTAGTATTTTTTTAAACCACAGGATACTTATTCAAACAATCTTACCGAAAAGTACGGTGAGGATCCCTCGGCCTATCCCCTAGTTGATACTGACTTGTGGAGTGAGGCGGTTGGGGATCCAAGAAAGGCCGTCTATTTGGGTTCGGGTACAATGAAAATCCCAATTTGGTCTTGACCGGGACATCCTCATAAGCAAACTCTAGTGAATCGCCTAATGTAGATTGTCAGGTGTGTACCTCTTTATCCTTTGATGTTTATTTATTTCATTTATACTGTTATTAGAAATTTTAACGTTTTATTGTATTTGTAGTTAATTAACAACTTACAATCCCAAATTCAAGAAATGCGCATTCGAGATGAGATCCGATAGAAGGAGGTTGAGGAACTTCTTCGCCGAAATGAGATCCGACAGAAGGAGGTTGATGAACTTCTTCGCCGAGAAGATATCTGAAAAAAAGAGCATGTAGACATAATGGATATGAAGAAGAGGTTTACACAATCTCAACAGTTTCTGCCGACCCCACCGCAATAGATTTGATATAGTGTATTTATGAACTAGCATTATCAATCGAATTTATATATGTATATTATTTTGTCCGGATGATCATATTAGATATTTATGACATATTTGTGTATTGTATATTTAGATTTAATTACATGATCTTTATATTTTAGGATTTTATATTTTGGTTTTTTTTTTCTGAACCAGCTAAATTTCCGACGGAATTCTGGCGGAAAATCCGTCGGTAAATAATTAGATATAAGTTTTATTAAAAAAATTTCTGGCGGATTTTCCGACGGATTTCCGACGGAAAATCCGTCGGTAAATATTTTCCGTCCGTTAAAAATAAAAAAAATTCATTTTCATATTTTAAATTAGAAAAAAAGTTTTAAAATATAATTACCGACGGAATTTCCGTCGGAAAAAATATTATTTTTATTTTTGAAATAAAAACTGGTTATTATTTTGGAAGAAAATGGAAAAAGTTTACYGACGGATTTCCGACGGAAATTCCGTCGGTAAATCTAATCTCATTTTGTATTACTTCTAATTAACCCGGGCAAGGGATAACATATTATAAAATTGTACGACGGATTTCCGATGGATATTTTCGTCGGAAAATACAAATCCGTCGGCAAATGCATTTAGCGGCGGGGGTTTTTCCGACGGCAAAATCCGTCGGAAAATTGTTTTTCCGACGGATTTTGCCGTTGGAAAAACCAGATTTTTTAGTAGTGTTTCCTTCTAATCCACCATACCACAATAATCAGATATTTTTTTTTATCTCCGTATCGTTTCTATTTTCTTCAATACTTGAAATGACAGGTTGGAAAGAAGACTTGCAACGGAATGGCGATTCAAGTGATGAAAATGAAGAATTGAAGTTTTCAACCGACATGGTATGATCTAAATAAATATTCATTGCCTCATATGTTCCGTTTCTAAATATTCAAGTGATGGAAATAAAGAATTACGATTTTCAACCGACATGGGATTAACTAAATATATCTTATATTTGTCTCGTTTCTTCATTTTCAGGTGTTGAGTTCTCGTCAAGATTTAATAGATTGGGTTCATCACGTGGAAAATTCACTTGGTTACGTTATTGTTACTAAAAGATCCAAGACCTCTACAATTATATTTCAATATGACCGTGGTGGTACACATAAAAGTAAAAAAAAATCTCCACCAAACATACGAGCACAAAAAAAAAAAAAATGAATTGTCCATTCGAACTAGAAGAGAAACGCTTGGCAAAGGAAGATTCTTGGACATTAAGGGTGATATGTGAATTACATAATCATGAACCTGTGTTAAATATGGAAGGTCATCTATATCCACGATGATTGAATTGTCATGAAGCTCGGTTGGTGGAAGATTTATCAAGAAAAAACGTGAAGCCACGAGATATCTTATCAATACTCAAGCAAGACCCAAATAACATGTCTATATCTCAACGGTATACAATTCATGCAGTAAATTTCGGATGCTAGAGAAAGCGGGTAGAACACAAATGCAGGTTGTTATGTCATTTTTACATGACAAATGTTATATTTATGAAAGATGTATAAATCATTCAACTAACAAGTTGGAAGATTTATTATTTGTTCATCCAAAATCATTGGAGATGTGGCATGCATTTCCATATGTGGTGTTGATAGATGCAACATATCAAACGAACAAGTATGTAGTGCATTTTGACTTGTAAATTTTGTTTAAATTAATTTATATCATTATTATTAATATTATTACACAAACAGATGCGCGTTGCCTCTTCTTGAGATTGTTGGTGTAACTCTAACAAATATGACATTTTGCATAGCGTTTATGCTTATGCATAAGGAAGATGAGTCCAACTATCCATGGGATTTAAGTTGTTTGAAATGTTAATGGGCGAATGTATTCTTCCACGTGTTATCGTGACAGATAGAGATTTAGCTCTCATGAAAGCATGAAATGTTGTATTCCCGGATGCTAAAAAGTTACTCTGTACATGGCATATCCATAATAATATTTTGAATAATGGTAAAACATCAATACGATAAAAAAGTACTTGGAATTTTTTCAACAAAGCATGGACTACATTAGTTGCATCTCAAATGGAAGACATATATATGTTCAATTTGGCACAACTTGAAGTAAAATTACTCGATTATCCAGGTATTTACATATATATATATATATATATATTTATATTTAAAAACATTGATATGTTTATAAATCACGTAACAATTGAAATAAGCTTGTCCAATGTTTCAGGGCTTTTTGGTTATCTAAGTAAAGTGTGGTTGACACCATACAAAGAAATGTTAGTATATTGTTGGACCAACAAATTTCTTAATTTTGGAAATCACACAATCAACAGAGTTGAGAGTCAACATGCCAAGTTAAAATGATTCTTGGACTTATTAAAATTAGATTTGGAGAAGACAATAAAGCATATTCATCAAGTCATCTAGTCTTAAGTCACATCTATCGAGGCAAGTATTGAACAGAGCAAGATCGTGAAACAATTCAAAAATTACAATCATATGAATGGGTTTTGGGCATTCACTAAAAATCTCCTATTTGCACTAAAGCCAATCATCCATGCATTGTATACCAATGGATCTACAATGGCCTTTATGCTTATGTTGTGTTAATGACTTGGGTAGTGGATCAACAACATTACTTTCAACTAACACTTTAACATCGCATCTTTCTATAATCTCTCTAATGAGATGATATCTTCTAAGAATATGTTTGGATCATTGGTGAGATCTAGGTTCCTTGGCTTGTGCTATAGCTCTATTGTTGTTGCCTAACAACTCTATAGGACTATCATTGCTAGGAACAACTCTAAGTTGAGAAATAAATTTCTTAATCCAAACGGATTCTTAGCTGCATCTGATGCTATGATGTACTCAAATTCTGTTGTAGAATCAACTACCATTACATGCTTGGAACTCTTCTAGGTCACAACACCACAAGTAATGAAAAACACAAAATCAGACTGTGATTGAAAATCATCATTACCGGTATGGAAGCTTGCATCATTGTAACCTTTTACACTCAACTCTTCTTCACTGTCATATACCAAGAATTAATCCTTTGTTCTTCTTAAGTGTTTTAGGATATTCTTGACAGAAATCCAGCGACCATCACCTGGATTGGATTGGTATATACTCGTCATGCTCAAAGCATACGATACATCAGGTCGATTACATATCATGGCATACATGATAGATCCAACTGGCAAAACATATGAAATCTTAATCATTCAATCACTCTCTTGAGATGTAGTAGGGCACTGCATCTTAGAAAGAGATATGTCATGAGACATAGGTAAGAGCCATTTCTTGTTATCAGACATGTTCAACCATTTCAACACTTTGTCTATATATGCACTCTGACTGAAGCCCAAGTAATTTTCGCGATCTATCTCTATAAACGCCTAACACATAGGCAGCTTCACCATGTCTTTCATTGAATTTTTTTCCTAACTAATCCTTTACAAATTCAAGTGTTGGAATATCATTTCCAATGAGTAATATGTTATCTACATACAATAAAAAAATCATACGATGCTCCTACTAACTTTTTTATAGGCACGAGGTTCGTCCTCATTTTTTGAGAAACCAAATTCTTTGATTGCTTCATCAAAATGATGATTCCAACTACTTGAAGCTTGCTTCAATCCATAAATAGATCATTGCAACTTGCATACCTTATGAGATTTTTCAGGAGTGACAAAACCTTCGGGTTGTATCATATATACGTCTTCAAGTAACTTTCCATTAAGGAAAACTGTTTTGACATCCATTTGCCAAATACCATGATTGTGATATGCTGCAATGACTAGTAAAATTCTAATAGACTTAATCATTGCGAATGGAGAGAAAGTTTCATCATAATCAACATCTTGAATTGGTTTGAAACCTTTTACAACCAATCATGCTTTATAGGTAATCACATTACCATCCATGTCGGTCTTTTTCTTGAAAACCCATTTGCACCCTATAGGTCATACCTCATTGGGTGGCTCAACTAAGTTCCAAACTTGGTTTTCATACATGGAGTCCATTTTTATTTTTATAACATTTAGCCATTTCTCGGAGTTAGTGCTTGACATAAATCTTGGTAACTAGTGGGCACATCATCTATGAGCCTCATATCACTGGTACGAACAATGAGAAATCTATATATCTCAGCCTCATTCCATTCTTTACCAACTTTACCCACACTTTGTGCTATGGCATTAAACTGCCTTTCTACATCATTTTGTGGATCCACAACTATTTGTGGTGTTTGTGTTGGTTCATATGTGTTGATCTATTTTGATGATGAACAACTTCAAGTTCTACATTCCTCCTACTAATACATTTGGAAATAAATTCCTTTTCCATGAAGACACCAGTACGCCCAACAAACACTTTATTTGTCATGAGGATGATAAGTAGTATCCCATAGTTTCTTTGGGATGTCCTACTAACACACATTTATCAAATTTTGTTTCTAATTTAGTTGTGATTAAACGACGTACATAAAACTCACAACCCTAAATCTTCACAAAAGATAACTTGGGACTCTTTACAGTCCATATCTCATATGGTGTGTTTCCAACAGATTTTGATGGAACCCAGTTTAATGTGAAAGTCGTTATCTCTAAAGCATATCCCCTAAAGGACGTCGGATGGTCAGTTTGACTGATCATAAATCATACCATGTCCAACAGTGTATGATTCCTTTTTTAGGAGACACCATTCCACTATGGTATTCCAGGTTGAGAGAATTGTGATACAATACCACAATTTTCTAAGATGATAAAAAGACAAGGTCTAAATATTCACCACCTCGATCAGATCGAAGAATCTTTATACTCCTTCCAAGTTGGTTTTGTACTTCATTTTAAATTCCTTGAACATTTAAAAGGACTCGGACTTATGTCGCATTAGATATACATAACCGAACCTACTGAGATCATCAGTAAATGTAATGAAGTATATATAACCACCTCTAGCTTGTATGTTCATCGGATCACATACATCACCATCTATGATTCCCAATATTTCACTTGCTCTCTCACTTTGTCCACCAAAAGTAGCCTTTTTCATCTTTCCTATTAAACAAGCTTCGCACATCTCATATGATTCCAAATCTAAATTATCCAATATTCTATCTTTATGGAGTTTGGAAATGCAATTTTCGTTTATATGGCCTAGACGACCATGCCAGAGATAGGTTAAATTCAAACTATTCAATTTTCGTTTGTTGCTATTCCTTCCACTGCTACTACTGTTGCCATACTTGAAAGACAAGTAGCTAAACAAGCTCATCAGTGGACATACGAAGATAGGATGAAGTTGGCGCTTAACATTAAAGCAAGAACCGTCATTGTTATGGCACACCCTGATGAGGTATATCATTCTATCATGAACCTCAAAACTTCTAAAGCCATGTGGGACGCACTTTTAGTTAAATATGAAGGCACCATTGAAGTATAGGAGACCAAAAAGATAAATCTTGTGAGACAATATGAAATGTTCATACATGTCAAAAATGAATCTTTGTTTGAGGTACATCAAAGATTTAATTGCTTACTATTTGACTTTAGAAATGTAAGTCGAGAATATTCTAAGTTTGAAACTCTCAAAAAGTTCTTGGAATATTTTTCTGAAACCTGAGATAGTTATTCAAAGTATCTCAAGGTATCAAGAGACCTCGAAAACTTATCTCTCAATTCTCTATATGACATATTGGTAAACCTTGAGCAGTCTCGTTAGCTGAAGAAGAATCTCATGAGAGATTTAAAAGATTCCAAAAGTTCACCTATAACTTTCATTTCTTTAGAGACTATTCCCTCGATCCTTCTAACTCTGAGGACTTAAAAAGATGTTGATTTTTTTGAGTTTGATGAGTCGCTGACTCTTCTAACTAATACATTTAGAAGATTTACTAGAAAGAGTAACTTTTGAAGAAACCAGCCTCTAGCTTCGCTGACAAGCCAAAGTCAACACCTGTTGATAAAGCTTCAAAGATATGTTTTAATTGTGAAAGAAAAAAAGACTATGTTAATGAGTGCATGTCAAAGAAATTATTGAAACCCTCCACTTACTTCAGATCTAAAGATGACAAGTACCTAAAACCGAAGGAAAAGTACAAGAATATGAAAAACTACAAACGAAAAGACAAAGGTATTAACGTTGAAGATCATGACTGGGCGGATTCATTTGATGAATCCTCTTCAGATGAAGAAGATATGACCTATCTCTGTCTCATGGCCATGATCAAATAAGTTAAGGATGAACCATATGAAATTTCTTCTTCAACAAAATCTTCTAATACTTCTCAGGTACCAAATCTGAATGATCTTTCTCTATTTGACGTTGATAGACGTTCAACGCTTGATTTATTGACTGATGATCTCTACAACGTTTTATTTGGAAAAATTAAAAGTGAAAAACTTAGGTGGCGTTTGTTTTTTAAGAGGTGCTGAATTCTGAAGTCTGAATTCACTTCTGATTTTTAAGAGGTGGTGCTGAAGTTTGAAATCTGAATCAATCAGACTGTTTGTTTTTTGCGTCTGAAATCTGAAGTTTGAAGATGAGAGATCGAGAGTTGATATGGATCGACAGTTGACAAAGTTGAGAGATGAGAGATCGAGACAGAAGAGTTGATCCAGATAAATCGAGCGCAAAGAGATCAGAATAGGTAGACTATGATTTGAAATAAGAAGTAATAAGAGGTTTCTCAACCACTTAAATTTTCAGAACTAATAAGAGCTTTTAAGCTCTTAATTGAAAAAAAAAACAAACACACTGAATCCTCTTATGTCTGACCGATTCAGACTTAAGAGGATATTAAGAACTTTTTTATTAAAAACAAACAGCCCCTTAGTGTTGATCTCTCTGAACAGTTGGAAAAATGCCATATAAAAATTAAAGAGTTGACTAAAATTGAAAATATTCTTAGAGATACCAAGCTATCTCTGAGCTTAACGCTGAGAAAGCTATCTCTGAGCTTAACGCTGAGAAATCCGCTGTCGAAGGATGGTGCAAAGCCTCATTTAAGAAAACTAAAATCATTGATTCTCAGATACCAATTCTGGTCAAGAGATGTTTAGGATACAATTCTGAAAAGGATATATTGTTCCATGCTTGTTTCCTCAATACCTGACACCTCTTCTACTCAGTGCTTTTCTACCTCTGAATCAAAACCTATAACTAAGAAAATTCATAAGAGTTCAAAATGTTTAGAAAAAGGTAACCCTATTTCTAACATTTCTCCCAGGACCAAAAAGAGCCCAAAGCTGAAGAAACCATCTTCTAAATCTTCAGTTAATCAACCTTTAATTTCTGAAAAGAAGCTCTCTTGCTCTAACCAGAGGTCAACTCCAAAGCTGAAAGTTGACCTAAACCCAAAGAAATCTGAGAAACCTAATGTGCCCTAGAGATCAATGGAGAAAGGAATTCTTGGCTTTGGTCCCGCACATCTTCATTTTTCTAACTCTTTTGCCTTTGTCGCAACTGTCATTCGATCATGAAAATACGAATACAATTGGTTTTCTTGAAAGAATGTTAATAACTTAAATTGTATTACTTTATACTAAGTTATCCTCTATTGTCGGTGAAGCGTCTTCATAAAGTTTCTATAACTAAAAATTTGATATAAATACCTTGTATTTCAAATATAGAAAAATATAGGATTTTTTACATTAAAAGTATTGTGACGATTTGTATTGTTCCAAAAGAACAATGCATTCAACAAAATCGAAGGTTAGTTGAAGTGAGGTCAAGATCGTCACTGAAGCGAATCGGGTTGTCATCTAGGCAAAAAGAAGAGCAATACAAGATAAAGTCAACTGGTAGTCTGACAAATACTATAACTATCAAGCTGAAACTTGAAGTACAAACTTAGCCAGCAAGTTTGGCTCACCAACTCTCTTACTCCCTTCTTGGTATGAGAACATGTACAACATACCAGTCAAAGCAAGTACAAAAGCACGATTTGATTGGTGACATACGTACTTTACTATTCCCTTGACATATAGAAATATGAGGATAAGTTAACAAAATTTCTATATCAAACTTAAAGGCTGAAATGAGAGTATTAGGATTCATGGATTAGCTAATCAAAAGAAGACACACATTAAAGTTGAACAGTAAACATTTAATGCAATAATGACTATAAAAAGTCACCCTTGTCATTCAATGTTACTCACCTGTTTTGGAAGAACATATTTGTGAGTGTTTCTTAAACAAAATTAGCATCATTCTCTAAAGAATTTCCTTAGTTCTTCGGATATGAAAGAGAACTTCATCTCCCACTCTTTCAGTTTAACAAATTTATCACAGTGAGATTGTCTAAGATCACATATCTTACGTTCCTAACTTCTGCAACAAATCAATAATTCTTTTTTTTTTGATACAGGGTATAGAATTAAAAAATGAAAATATGTTGTGCTTGTATTTAACCCTCCTCTAAAAACACTTCCTTGTAAGTTATCACTAACCATGACAACAAAAAACATTATTAAAAGGTCCCCTATGATAACAGTTTTAGACGGTTTTGAAACAGTTGCTTTATTTTGTAACAATTTTTAATAACCGTTGCCATGGAGGACCATTTAGTAAAGGTTTTTGTCTAAGCCGTCACTTTAAGCTGTAATGGTTTAAAACAACGTTTATTTGGATGTTGTTTCCAAAAGTCACCGGGTTTTTGGATAATGGTTTTGAAAATTTTGTTTTACCAAAGATATATTTCTGGTAACGGTTTTGAAAATTTTACTTTACTACATGTAATGTTGCGGTAACGATTTTAAACATTTTACAACATATGTCACGTTACAATGATGGTTTTGAAAAAAATTACATCACAATATGTCATGCTATGGTGACAATTATAATTACCTCATTATATGTCGTGCTATAGTAAAAAGTTTTGAAAAATAAATGTAATCATATGTCATGTTACTGTGATGGTTTTGAATGATAAATGTCACCATATGTCATGTTATGGTGACATTTTTGTTTAATAAATGTCACCATATAGCATGCTACAGTGACGGTTTTATATAATAAACATCATGTCCTGTCATGTTATTGTGACTGTTTTGTATAATAAACGTCATCTTAAGTCATGCTATGGTGAAGATTTTGAATAATACACGCCATCATACATCATGCTATGGTGATGGTTTTGAAATATAAACGTCATCGTACGTCATGCTACAGTGGCGGTTTTGAAAAAAAAAAAATCATAATACGTCATGTTATGATGGCAGTTTTAAAAGCTCATGTTATCGTACGCTACAGTTTTAAAAAATAAAGGTCATTGAATGTCATGCTACAATGACGGTTTTGAAAAATAAACGTCACCGTACATCATGCTACAGTGATGTTTTTGAAAAATAAATGTTACTCTGCGTGGTGCTATGATGAAGATTTTAAAAAAATAAACTAACGGGCCGTTTACCAAACACTCACCCGATAAGTGCTTACCGGTTAAATTGAAACTATTATTCACTTGCATGGCGGGTAAGATTTTAGTCCACCAAAACGACATCATATGCAACAATGGTAAGTGCTTACCATGGTAAGAGTCGTCGCCCTCACTTATCGGGTAAGACTTTTGGTCTTTGTCTCGCTCTTACCGGTAAGATTTTTGGTCCTTACCATATTCTTCCAGAGAGATAATGTTACTTGATAAGCACTTACCCGAGTAAACGTTAGGTAAACGGCCCTAAGGCCAAATAAAAATCCAATTCCAATAAATAAGTGGAACTTCTAAAGGTGTCATGTTCTTGATGCCTACTTCTAACTGCTAATCGTATAACCATGTAAGGAATGATAATGAGTGCTTTATTTGAGCTTTCAAAAAAAGTAATCAACATAATAAAAATACAAGAAATCAGCATGGAAGCCACATAAGCAATCGACTTATTACAATAAAATCGGGTTTATAAGATGTCGAAAATTTTAAAAGTTTTAATAGACCGTTTTACAAGACTTAATTTACAGAAACAAAAAATAAAATACCCTATCTAAAGACGTTGTAATAAGTTTATAGGACGTTTTTAGACGTCTTAACAATCTTTTAGGATACTTTTAATACAAAGCATCCTATTAGCAATTTTATAAGACACTATTTGAAAAGTGTCATATAAAAAGATGAGTTTATAGGGCACTTTCTCAAAAGTGTCCTATAAAATTGCTAATACGACGCTTTGTATTAAAAATGTCATAAAAAAGTTGTTAAAACGTCCAAAAGCGTCCTATAAACTTATTACAACGTCTTTAGATAGGACACTTTATATTTTAGTCCAATAAAACGGTCTATTAGGACGCTTAGAAATTGATGACGTCCTATAAATCCAATTTTATTGTAGTAAATAGTTGTGTACCCATATGATACTGCATGATACCTTTCGACTCCGAAGCCAATAAATTAGAACATCAATCATGGCTAATATTTTGTTCTTTTGTAAGTTTGTTTTTAGTTTTTTAAAACTGACTTATGCATTAGTATATAGTTTTTTTTTTATTAACCTGGATATCCAACCCGCTATATGAGTTGATTAATCCCAGGGCGACCACATGCTTTGCAGATAGCCCGAAGTCACTGCATTTGAACCTCCGTGGCCACAAGGGGATTTTTATTCCTCCTTGGATTTGAACTTAGGACCTCCCGGTACTTTTGATCTTTGGGACCAAGCTCAAACCAATCAGGCACCACCCTTATGATTACATTAGTATATAGTTTGTACCCATACGATACAGCGAGACGTCCAAACAGGTCTTCCGAGACTCGAGTTCAAACTACTGAAAAAGGAAAAAAAAATCACGTGCACTAGACATGTCCATGGGGTCCTTCAAACAGAAAGATTGTGAGTATAAATATATAGCATTTTTACTAGCTTATCTTTACTAGAATAATGAAGTATTTATTTATTTATATTAGAAGGGTATTTATGTAATGTATCAAAACACATTTCGATTTTAATGTTTCATTTTATTTTTTTATCTATGTCGATATAATACAATTTTATGTGGTTTTGAGAACGCAATAATGTTTTTATTTTTGAATAAAATATAAATTTAAAAATATCATATAAAATTTATAAAAAAATATATTAATATTAGTATTAAAATAGCTATTTAAAAGTTTTTATTTGTGTATTTTTTTAATTCAAAATTTTTAGTATAATTTAATTTATCGTAACGAAGTAACTTAATTTAGGTTTAATAATATATATTTTTATAAAAATAATAATTAAGTATTCTGTTAGAACTCAATAATTATCCCAGTTATATTTTAGATTTTTATATTCTAAAATGAGATGTTTATCATCTATTTGATTATGTTTATCCGCAGTTAGTTACACGAATTCAAACATAGAGCTTTAATAAGTTTTACTTATGCACAATTTACTTGTAATATTGAATTTTAAGTAATATGCATCAATAAACAATACTTCATGCATATAAAATGTTTTTTAAGAGTTTTTGTTAACGCTTTATAATATAGTATAAATATTATGATATAGAGTTAACTCAAGTTAAAGTAATGATGATGGAAGGCCAAATTTTAAAAATGGTTGGAAATTCTATCACATTTGGAACATTATTAAGAAATTAAGTTAAAGATGGACCTCTGATTATGCTCTTCGTCTGATATGTGGATTGGCTAATGAAATGATGCAACATCTGATATTCGAGTGTTCTATTGCTTTTCGAACGCTTGGAGATTTATAGAGAGATGGTGGTCCTTTATGGTCCCCGGGAACAGATAGTTGGAGTCAATGACTAACACTCTAACAGCATCAAAGATGCGTTCAACAATGGTCTGGTGAGGAAAACATAGAAGCAGTGTTTTTTTATCAGTTGTCTTACATTCTGGTGCTTCTGTACTAGGTATGTATTCGACAGTCCTCCCCAGTAAGGACTTAATTCTTGATCTTATTGTGGAGAAGCCGTTCTGTTAGGTTTTGGCTAGGTGTAAGGGGAGTGTTAAAAACCAGATTGTATGGAGATGTTATCCTACTGACTGTATCAAAACCTTGTAATTCCATTGTTCTTTTGCTAGCAGCTTGCTAGCTTTTATGAGATCGTTGGTTGATGTTTAACAAAAATTCAAAAAGTTCAAAGATGGTGTTATCTATACACAACAAGCATCTTTAGGGTTTGGACACATCTATTTAATTAGGGCTAGAAACCCGCCCTTGAATCTGTTAAACAAGCATCTCCAGGGTTGTCGTCATTTTCCAAAAATATAGATGATGACATAAGTGATGCTTCTCATTCTCAACAACTAATATTTGGAGCGATGAAATCCAAATTGAGAAGTAAAGAAGATGACCACACGTAAACTATTGTCAATACCACTGAAGGAGGAAATAAACAACTTTTAAATCAATTCAAAAAGACATCTCCACAAAGGCAACCCCATTTGGAGATCGAAACTAAAAATATGCCTTAGAAAGAAATTAAGAAGGAGAACAGAATATGGGTTCCAGAGCTGAATTCAACAGAAGCTCCCGATAAATAGCATATGTTGAGGGTTAGCAATCACGGATTCCACATAATTTTAATAAACTCCCTGTACATCTCACTCTCACTCGGTTCATTACAACAAAGTCGGGTTTATAGACACTCCCAATTTTTAAGCATCTTAATAGACCTCTTTATAAGACTTAGTTTATATCAGCAAAAAAATAAAACGTCCTATCTAAAGGCGTTGTAATAAATTTATATGACGTTTTTTGACATCGTAATAAGTTTTTTAGGACACTTTTAATATAAAACGTCCCATAAAGCAACTATATAGGACACTATTTGAAAAAAATGTCCTATAAAAACAGAAGTCCTATAAAAAATTGAGTTTATAAGACATTTTCTCAAAAGTGTCATATAAAATTGCTAATGCGACATTTTATATTAAAAATGTCTTAAAAAACTTGTTAAGACGCCCAAAAGCGTCATATAAACTTATGACAACACCTTTAAATATGACGCTTTATATTTTGATCCTATAAATTAAGTCCTATAAGCGGTCTATTAGGGCACTTAGAGATTGAAGGTGTCTTATAAACCCAATTTTGTTGTAGTGGTTGGGATGATCTCATAGACTTGTTTACCAGATTGTTTTGTTATTGATTTGCTTTATCTTTTTTAAATTCGTAATTACAATAAAATTGTTCATAAATTGGTGATGGGGAGAATCTATGATTTGATTGAATGTAACCAAAAGTATAATAACAAAAAAATTGTTTTCGTTAAAACCTAAAATATATAAGAATGCAAGTTGTGGATGGATGACGACGATAAGGGCATAATGCCATTTCCCGCACGGCATATATATATATATATATATATATATATATATATATCTATCTGTTTAATAATTTCATAATTTTACATGTACTTATTTCATATTATGAAACTTTTTTTTTTTTTTGTAAATTTGTCGTTTCACCAAGTGATAAAAAAAGTTTCATGTGAATTTTTTCACCATATGAACACAAATTTATGTGAAGACAATAACTAAAATAATAGTATTTGATGAAAAAAATCATGTAATTTCTTTTATATTGGTTCTCACGAGTTTATAACATTTAGTGGTTCTCATATGGGGGCAGGTTTAAACGAGAACATCAAGTATTTAAAAAAAATGTCGTTAATATACAAAATCATATATGATTCACGTACAAAATCACATGACACACACACACACACATACACACACACACACATATATATATATATATATATGTATATATATATATATATTCACGTACAAAATCATACAGGTTCAAAAGTCGTCGATTTCCTTCTTTTTGATGTTAATGTAAACTCACATGTGATTTTGTACATTAACGACTTTTTTCTTGTTTTATTAAATAGTTAGCGTTCTCGTTTGAATCTTACTCTCTCTCTCTCTCTCTCTATATATATAGAGAGAGAGAGTGAGAGAGAAATAGACCTTCTTTTATGCTACAAATGTAGAGGAATTGTCACTAAAGCAAAACTGGGTTTCTAGGACACAATAATTTTCAAGCGTCCTAATAGACCAATTTATAGGATCATATCTAAATATGTTATAATAATTTTTTATGATGCTTTTAGGCGTCTTAACAAGGTTTTTAGAACAATTTTAATATGAAACGTCGCATTAGCAATTTTATAGGACAATTTTGAAAAAAAAAAAGTCCTGTAAACTCATTTTTTATAACACTTGTTTTAATAGGACATTTTTTTTAAATAGTGTCCTATATAATTGCTAATTAGACACTTTATATTAAATATGTACTAAAAAATTGTTAAGACGTCTAAAAGTATCCTATAAACGTATTACAACACATTTAGATAAAGCACTCCATTTTTTGATCCTATAAATTAAGTCCTATAAAGCAGTCTATTAAAACATTTAACTTTTTTTTTTGCTTCTTATAAACCCATGTTTATTATAATGATTTCACATGATATAATATAAACTTGTTATAAAATATGTGAATATAATTTTATATTGTATGAAAACATTAAAAGATAATCATATTCATGGTAACTTTTCAATTGATATTTCAGCTCCATGAAAATTTTTACCACAATCACAAAATAACTATATATGGTATTATTTTGGTACCATTTATTTGTTTTATAGGTTGTTTAAAATGTTTAAGCGTCCTAATAAAATATTTTATAGGAATTTGGCTTATGAGTAGGGGTGTGCAGAAAATCAACTGATCCAATTGGAACAAACTGATCCAATTAGAACTGACCAACCATAATTGGATCGGATCAGATTGAAAATTTCAACATTCAATTTGGATTGATCGGTTCTCGGATGACAGTCTAAAACCAACCAAAACCGAACCGATCAACATCCAATTAATCATCCGATGACCATCTAATTGTTCATCCAACTATCATTCAATTAATTTATTTTTAAATTGCTTAAATCAGAATTTGTTTTATGTGAGACTTTGAATTTTTAACTTCCCTTGTGTTGGTTTTTAACACATATTAAAAGTGATTAACTAATTTGTATCATTGTTAGAGAATTGGATTGAATTAACACACCGATATGGATCCAATCTCATCGGATCATCCATTAGATATCCGATAAAAGTATCCAATAGAAGGAACTGAACCGATCCAATCATCCATTAGATTGGATTGGCAATTATCCAATGTTAATCGAATCGGATCACAAGACAAAGTCCAGCATCCAATTAATGATTAGATCGGTTCGGTTCCCCTCACATCCAATGGATATCAACCGATGAACTAACCTACTTATAAGGTAATTTGCCAAAGATAACTTTACCAAGTATGGTTTATTTAAAGAAAATTGACGCAAATAGTCATTCCACCCATTTAGATCTTTTTGCTATTTCTCTCTTAGGTTTACTCAAATGTCACTACGTACATAATATCAGCATCCGCAATACTACAAACCTGACTAAAAGACAAAAAGAAGAATCAAATTCCACCCGATTGATTAGCAAGTGGCACCCTCGGAATGACGGATCTGGCCGTTGCAATTACATACCAGGGCATGTACGGAACATTGCATACATAGTGACGTTTAAGTAAACCAAACGATCAATTTGAACAGATGAAATATTTCCCTTTAATTAATTTAAGATCTCCCTTTCTTTGTTTACTATACTGTTTTTTCTAACCCTATATGAATGGAGCATTGCAAACGATTACATCAACATCTGTAGCTTTCTCGTGAAAAAACAAAGGGGTTTTTAACCTTTTCTCTGATGCTAAACATTCCATAGTTTCTTACAAAGTAACAGTCTTTTTGATGCGTAGTCTTTTCAATATAAATTCAGATCTAATTCTCCCTTCATGTAACCCTTTTCAACACACAGTTCATCCATGGATGCAGATCAATCACAGATGCAAAACGTTGGCTTCTTTGGTCTGTTCAAAGAATCGTTCAAAACCATCTTCTCATGGAAGAAAATCTTCGCTCAGATCACCCTAACTTTCATCCTACCACTTTCCTTCATCTTCATAGCTCATATCATCATTGCTGACATTCTTGATTGGCGTATCCAAAGATATGAAGACAGGGAATATGGTCACTACTCTATTCACAGACAATCGTCTGCATGGATCGGTTATTGGGTCTTTAGGCTCGTCTATTTGACGTTTCTCTTCCTGTTTTCTCTACTCTCGACTGCAGCCATTGTTTACACCATAGCCACTGTGTACACCGGTGAGGATGTGACTTTCAAGAAAGTCTTGAAAATCGTCCCTAGGGTTTGGAAGAGACTTTCTTTAACTTTCTTGTGGACTTACTTTGGTTTCTTTATCTACAACATGGTGTCTGGAGTGGTGGGGTTTATATGGGTCACAACAGTCTCAGATACAACTTTTGGTTCCATCTTGTTTTGGATATTGTTCTGTGTATATTGCATAGGGTTTATATACATAACAGCAGTTTGGCAGATAGCAAGTGTGGTTACGGTTTTGGAAAGCTCGTATGGACTGAAAGCAATGATGAAAGGAAATGATCTGATTAAAGGGAAGAGGTGGTTATCGTGGTTTGTGTTCTTGGTTTTGTATTGCATTCTTGCAGGCATACTGATGTTGTTCTACGTGTTCATGTGGAACTATTCGTTTTTTACCCTGATCGTGGGACTCGTGTGTCTCGTTCTGCTTATGATCTTGTTTCTGGTCGGGTACGTAGCGCAAACGATGCTTTACCTGATTTGCAAGTCGCATCATCGTGAACCGATAGATAAAATGGGGTTGTCGACTCAGCTCGGAGGCTATTTGGGCGAGTTTGAGCCTGCAATCAAGATGAACAAGGATGTTGAACTAGGGCAACCGCAACCACCGCAACCTCAGCAACAGTTTCACTATTAGAAAATGGAGTATTAGTGACGGATTTTACTGACGATATTAGCGACAGTTTTGTCCGTCAGTGTACTCCTTTGGTTTGTAGTGTTTCACCATCTCGTGGTTACGCTTATATGCTCTTGGATGTATTTTAGACCCTAAGGTTGGAATCACTACTGTATTCTTATGGTTGATGAACCATGATCATATACAGATCATACTTATATATACTATATATATATATATATGCATTTTCTGAAAGTTGGTATTACATTTCTTCATTTCTTGTACTTA
>NC_037533.1:2054118-2056531 GCF_001531365.2 Cynara cardunculus var. scolymus
CCATCGTATTTGTACAACCAATGCAACCCAATAAATTAAAATATTTATGAAAATAATAAGAGTTCATTTATTATGATTTAAATATTTATGAAAGATGAATACATTTCATTAATTATGATCAATACTGTATATTAGGAAACAATCAAAACTTCTATAAAATTATATATAAATAAAATTAAATGGACGGTTGAGATTGAGTTGTACAAATGCAAGGGGTTGTATAATAACTCACACCTCTCTCTCTCTCTCTTTCTATATATATATATATATATATTATTTATAAAACATCTGATAGAAACTCTTAAAAACCATTATTTATGCATTAAGTACTGTGTGTTAATACATATTACTTCAAGCTCTATTGTAAATTTGTATAACTAACTGCAGATAAACATAATCAAATACATGATAAACATATCATTTTAAAATAAAGACTTCTAATATTTTTAATTGACATTATTTGAAAAAGTATCAAATGTTTTATAAAAAGATTTATAAAATACTTCCGCTACAACAAAATTGATTTTCCAGGAGACCTAAAATGAAAAAGCGTGCCAAAACGATATTTTATAGGATACAAGTTTACAAGAGCAAACCAAAAAGCGTCTTATCCAAATATGTTACAATAAGTTTATAGAACACTTTTAGACGTTTTAATATAAAGGTTAAGTGGCTTAAAAATAAAGTGTTTTATTAATTATTTTATACGACACTATTTGAAAAAAATGTCCTATAAAAAGATGAGTTTTTAGGATATTTATAAAAAATGTTATATAAAATAGCTAATATGACATTTTTTTTAAAAGCGTCATAAAAAACTTGTTAAAACGCCTGAAAGTATTATGTAAAGTTATGGCAACGCTTTTAGGTATGACGCTTTTTGATTTGCTCCTATAAACTTATGTCCTATAAAGTATTCTTTTAGAACGCTTTTTCATTTTAGACGTCCTATAAAATCAATTTTGTTGTAGCGTTATCGAGAATCTCGTATAAAACGCTATGAATGGTACATTGCAAATGGACAGATAACATCAAGAAAACAAGTAGCTTTCTCGTGAAAAATTAGGGCCATTTAACCTTTCCTCTCATGGCTCACATGCTGTAGTTACTTACATAGTATGTATGTATATGTATGTATGTATATATATATATATATATATATATAAATGTTGGCCCAATTCTTGCATAATTAAATCTCCACTTCTCCTGCTCCTTTCGTAGCCCTTTGCAAAACAAAACTAATCCATGGATAGTGATCCTGGAGAGGAGAAACATATATGCTGTATTGCCTTGCATATACAAGTTTTGTGTATTTACTAACTAAATTTAGTGCGTTCAGGTGGTGAGTTTTGCTTAATGTTGCATACATACAGAAATATTTTGATGTCTAGATTGATTGATAATGGATTTTGTTGCATGTATATACAATGTAGTTATACCTTTTGTTTGATGATCTGAAGTTGAAGGTAAGGGCATTTGGCCTCCAAAGCTGAATTATGTATCTAATTTTACATAACGCAGGGAGTAAACTGAAAGTACATAATTTTTGAGTTTTAAAGGTTGGAATTCCGATATTTAGGCCAGAACATAGAGGGSAAGTCGTTTTGAGGTGTTTATCCTGAGTAACATATATCATCGAGACATGTTTGTGTTTGTATTTTCATACAGTTCAATCTTTGATGATCTTCTTCTTGTAATAGGTGAAAGTTTTAATCACCCACTGTCATTTTAAGTGCATATGAGTTAATTAACAAGAAAACTAGACACAGATACAGATGTAGGCTGTAATTTATAAACAAAGTAAATTATCAATCAATGGTTGAAGAAGGATATTGCTTGTAAGAAATGTAAACAAACATACATAACATAATGTGCCTAATTAAAACGTACAATAAAATAAATATTCAACATCCACATTGACTAAAACCCATTCAATACGTGCCATACGGCTGATTCTCATGTTTATCTCTTATTCTTTTGTGTTTATCATACATACCATTTTATGGCTCTTGCTGACCAATGACTTCTATCCTATTTCCATGGCATTGAGAAGTGATTGTGCTATCAGGTCTGATACCTCATCAGGTTGTCAAGGAACTGAAAACCAAGATGTTTTGTTGTTGATGTTGCTGCTGTTGCAGAAGAGGAAGAGGTTTATGAGGGTGGTGTTAAGCCATAAGCCATTAATTTGGTGAAGACAAAGGCAGGTGTATCGAGCACAGGTAGTAAAATCTCTCAAGACTCTCAATGGAGACATAGTGAATGCTATCATGGACCTCACCACTTAGTTTGTGGCTCTTTTGACGGTGAGTTTTGGAGTTTATTGTTTTCCTTCAATTATCTTTATTGTGGTAGGAGATGAAATGAAAACAAATTTATTTTCATAAGAATCATTGATATCGTTATTGTGTAT
>NC_037533.1:2056711-2059026 GCF_001531365.2 Cynara cardunculus var. scolymus
AATAATGAGAGTTCATTTATTATGATTTAAATATTTATGAAAGATGAATACAGTTCATTAATTATGATCAATACTTTATATTAGGAAACAATCAAAACTTCTATGAAATTATATATTAATCAAATTAAATGGACGGTTGAGATTGAATTGTACAAATGCAAGGGGTTATATAATAACTCACACATCTCTCTCTCTCTCTCTCTCTCTCTATATATATATATATATATTATATTTATAAAACATCTGATAGAAACTTTTAAAAACCATTATTTATGCATTAAGTACTGTGTGTTAATACATATTACTTCAAACTCTATTGTAAATTCGTATAACTAACTGCAGATAAACATAATTAAATACATGACAAACATATCATTTTAAATATACGAAATCTAAAATATAGTTAAGATAAATAATTGAGTTCTAACAGAATAATTATCTTTAGAAAATTTTTCTTGTTAAGCCAAAAATAAATTACTTCACTATTTGACTTAAACTAAATTATAATGAAAAATTGAATCGAATAAATTCTAAAAAAAAAACGAGAACTTTTAAATAGTTAATCTATATTAATATCGATATACTTTTTCAAACTTTTGTGATGTTTTCAAATTTATTTTTATTCAAAAATAAAAATATTATGTTTTTCAAAACCACATAAACCATATTATATCAACTGATACAAAAAATAAAACAAAACATTAAAATGAAGATGTATCTCGCTGCATGCCCTTCTAGTGTATGTATATATATATATATATGTGTGTATATATATATATATATATATATATATATTCTTTTCTAAGAGTTGGTATTACAACATTTCTTCATTTAGTTTTGAAAGCAACCTCAAAAATATCGGTTTTATAGGATATCAAATTAAAATGTCTGAATCTCATAATAGATTATTTTATAGAACTTCAATTTATTGCTAGAATCAAACAATTATCCGACCTATGTAAATGTGTTTCAAAAAGTTGACATGTCGTTTTTAAGCATACTATATCAAGATTTTCGGAACTTTTTTAAAATAAAGACTTCTAATATTTTTAATTCACATTATTTGAAAAAGTATCAAATGTTTTATAAAAAGATTTATAAAATACTTCCACTACAACAAAATTGATTTTACAGGACACCTAAAATGAAAAAGCGTGCCAAAACGATATTTTATAGGATACAAGTTTACAAGAGCAAACCAAAAAAACGTCTTATCCCAAAGTGTTACAATAAATTTATAGAACACTTTTAGACGTTTTAATTAATGTTAAGTGGCTTAAAAATAAAATGTTTTATTAATTATTTTATACGACACTATTTGAAAAAAGTGTCCTATAAAAAGATGAGTTTTTAGAACATTTATAAAAAATGTTAAATAAAATAGCTAATATGACATTTTTTTTAAAAGCGTCATAAAAAACTTGTTAAAACGCCTGAAAGTATTCTGTAAAGTTATTGCAACGCTTTTAGGTATGACGCTTTTTGATTTGCTCCTATAAACTTATGTCCTATAAAGTATTCTTTTAAAACGCTTTTTCATTTTAGACGTCCTATAAAATCAATTTTGTTGTAGCGTTATCGAGAATCTCGTATAAAACGCTATGAATGGAACATTGCAAATGGACAGATAACATCAAGAAAACAAGTAGCTTTCTCGTGAAAAATTAGGGCCATTTAACCTTTCCTCTCATGGCTCACATGCTGTAGTTACTTACATAGTATGTATGTATATGTATGTATGTATATATATATATATATATATATATATATAAATGTTGGCCCAATTCTTGCATAATTAAATCTCCACTTCTCCTGCTCCTTTCGTAGCCCTTTGCAAAACAAAACTAATCCATGGATAGTGATCCTGGAGAGGAGAAACATATATGCTGTATTGCCTTGCATATACAAGTTTTGTGTATTTACTAACTAAATTTAGTGCGTTCAGGTGGTGAGTTTTGCTTAATGTTGCATACATACAGAAATATTTTGATGTCTAGATTGATTGATAATGGATTTTGTTGCATGTATATACAATGTAGTTATACCTTTTGTTTGATGATCTGAAGTTGAAGGGCATTTGGCCTCCAAAGCTGAATTATGTATCTATTTTTATATAACGCAGGGAGTAAACTGAAAGTACATAATTTTTGAGTTTTAAAGGTTGGAATTCCGATATTTAGGCCAGAACATAGAGGGCAAGTCGTTTTGAGGTGTTTATCCTGAGTAACATATATCATCGAGACATGTTTGTGTTTGTATTTTCATACAGTTCAATCTTTGATGATCTTCTTCTTGTAATAGGTGAAAGTTTTAAT
>NC_037533.1:2059281-2061469 GCF_001531365.2 Cynara cardunculus var. scolymus
GACAAAGGCAGGTGTATCGAGCACAGGTAGTAAAATCTCTCAAGACTCTCAATGGAGACATAGTGAATGCTATCATGGACCTCACCACTTAGTTTGTGGCTCTTTTGACGGTGAGTTTTGGAGTTTATTGTTTTCCTTCAATTATCTTTATTGTGGTAGGAGATGAAATGAAAACAAATTTATTTTCATAAGAATCATTGATATCGTTATTGTGTATCGTATCCATCCCGTTATATTGAGCAGTTTTGGTGCCATTTTAGGTGGTCTCTAAACTTTGTAGTTTTCTCTTTTCTGCTTTGTTCCTATCTTTGACATGTTTCTTTTTTTGTCTTGCAGCTACTTGTATACATATTTTTCTTTGGTTTATTTCTGGTGTATTAGGGACTGCTCTTTAATGCATGAATTTTAAAAATCTCTTAATGTTCAAATACTGTGGGAATGTCTCTATGTACCACACAAGATGGATTCGTGGGCATGGTTTATGGCTCTTCTGGTCTCATTTCAAACTGCAATCTTTTTGCTGTTCTGTGGCTAATGAGGAAGTCCATTAGGAAATTTGTCATGCTGTCTATCTCTGTTGGTATTTGTAATTATTTTGAATTGTTGCCATGCTTTCTGTATTCATTGCTCAGTTTAGGGTAGTTTTCAACTAATTTTTTTCAATTAAGATAGAAATTTGTTACCAACAACAAGTCACTCTTTTAAATACAATCTAACAACAAGTCACTCTTTCGGGTACATGCATCATCTCAAATCCATGCCAGTTGATAGAATCTAACAAGTCACATTTTTGGATGATTATTAAAAATGTAAAAGACATCTGCAGTTCATATAATTTAATGCAAAATATTCTTTGTATTTTTTATGATCCCTCCGCTTCATTGGTATCAAATTTCGTTCTTTTTGTGTAATTGACTATGATGGTCAATGTAACAATGGTGCAGAGTTCTCATTGATACAATTATCAGTTGCTTGACACTTATTTTCAGTTGATGTTAATAACCGAGCAATTCTTTCAAGGTTTACAGAGTCGGTAACTGCCCTTAAGTCAACCTGTTAATTACATACATGAATGCTGCACTGGATTAATTTAGAATGCATTTTTCAATATTTATGTGGCATAATTTATTGTGGTATGCCTTTCTTTCTTTTTCTCTTCTTTTCAAGCATGCTATAATGCAACTTTTGTTTTGCTTATTTTAGGTAATTCTCATATGCCGATATTGGGAATGTGAATTTGACAAGTGATAGTGTTTTATGTTGCAGGGTGTGTTTCCAGGAATCGATGATCTTGCGACCACATTTTCAAAGCTTAGCTTTATTGAAAGTTGAAACGATAAATTATTATCATGAACTATGCCATGTTAATCAAGTATTGAGATCAAGTGATATCTTTATCTTTTCTGCATATTCGTTAATTGTGGTTCATGGGGGAGCATTTGGGACATTAAATTTCCATAGGTAGAAGTTTGCTACTGCCTAATGTTTGACCATATTGGATGCTAGATCCTTTATTTTTTTAATCTATCTGGACAATCGTGTACAATTATTTTTCCATTCGATCTTGCTAATACATTGTATTAACCTTCAATTTTATATATTAGTTGACTTGCAAAATAACCACACAAACTCATGATTCAAGGCTAAATTAATGTTTCAGAATTGTGGTACATATACATCTATATTACCTTATAAACCAGATTTGTCAAAAGTCTTAAAAACAATTTTTAATGCACATAGTCTTAAACGTCTTAAAAACAACTCATAATGCATTAAGTACTACCACTTTATACATATAGTACAAGTTACCAATATACATTATTATTATTATTTTCTTTTCATGTTTCCAAGATACTTTTGACACCTTTCACTCATGCCTTCACCCTCTCATACCTCTATGTCTTCTCTCCATTCCCCAAGGTGAGATTCAAACTGATATTCACCATGAGTTATTAAAAGTTTTTTCATTCATCTCTCATTCAATTGCTCTAGAACTCTCGGTCTCGCTCTCGATCTCTTGATTCTTTACTCTTTGTGTATATCGAACACATTTGTGGAGTCTTTTAAATATGTTGGATTTTAAACTGTCATAATTTTTTTTTCATCGATAGACTGTAATTGGAACCATAACTCTTATTTATTCAAATTATATTAATATGTAAAGACCAAGTGTAACTTATATCATCGT
>NC_037533.1:2063219-2084646 GCF_001531365.2 Cynara cardunculus var. scolymus
GAAATTCCTCAATGGAAATGGGAGCAAATATCAATGGACTATGTAACTAAGCTGCCCCGATCAGGAAAAGGGCATGATGCCATTTGGGTGATTGTGGATCGTTTGACAAAATCTGCTCACTTTTTGCCAATCAGGGAGGACTATAAAATGGAGAAGCTGGCTCAGATTTATATAAGTGAAATTGTTGCTAGGCATGGAGTGCCTATTTCTATYCTATCGGATAGAGACAGTCGCTTTACATCAAGGTTTTGGCAATCACTTCAGCAAGGATTAGGTACTCGTCTARACTTGAGCACTTCTTATCATCCCCAAACGGATGGTCAAACCGAGAGAACCATACAGACCCTGTAAGACATGCTGCGGGACTGTGTTTTGGAATTTGGTGGAAGTTGGGACATGCATCTTCCTTTAGTGAAATTTGCTTACAACAACAGTTACCATACTAGCATTCAATGTGCGCCTTATGAAGCTTTATATGGGCGCAAATGCAGATCTCCATTATGTTGGTCAGAAATTGGTGACAAACAATTAASTGGACCCGATATTATCCAAGAARCCACCGATAAGATCGTGGTAATTAAGGATCGACTCAAGGCTGCTAGGGATCGACAGAAAAACTATGCTGACAATCGRAGGAAGCCTTTAGAATTTCATAAAGGTGATAAAGTTTTTCTAAAGGTCCCGCCTTGGAAGAGAGTTATGCGTTTTGGAAAGAGAAGCAAGTTGGGCCCTCGCTATATTGGTCTTTTCGAAATAATAGAAAGAATAGGACCAGTAGCGTATAAGTTAAATCTGCCTCAAGAGTTAAGTGCTATCCACGATACATTCCACGTATCGAATCTTAAGAAATGCCTATCAGATGAAACCCAGATTTTACCCTTGGAAGACTTGCAAGTTTTTGATCAACTTCATTTTGTTGAAAAACCCTTGGAGATTCTGGATAGAAAAGTTAAGCAACTGAGACATAGTCGTATACCCATCGTGAAAGTTCATTGGAGTTCCAAGAATGGACCGGAGTATACATGGGAACGAGAAGACTTCATGAAGAACAAGTATCCCCATCTCTTCTCAAGCCAACCATGAATGGAAGCGCAAACGATTAAATTTCGGGACGAAATTTTTCGGAGTTGGGGAGACTGTAACAACTCTGCACTTTTGGGTAACAACTCTGCACTTTTGGATTTCCAGGTTAGGACCTCATTTCGGAAACTTCATTAGAAAACTAAATCTTTTAGGATTAACCTTATTCAGAGTATGATCTTGAAGAGGTCGCCTATTCGATCAGAGGCTCTGGCGTTAGCCACAGAGGCTCTGGTGATAGCTACAGAGGCTCTGTTTCCTCTTCTCAGAGACTCTGCATCCTTTCTCAGAGACTGGCAATTCTTCTCAATCTTTTCGCAGAGACTCTTTGTCTCTTCACAGAGACTCTGGCATCTCTTTGCAGAAGCTCTGAGTCTCTTCACAGAAGCTCTGGCGTCTTTTCTTCACAGAGGCTCTGTTGTCTTCTTTCTGAGGTGCTGGTTGCCCAAACTGATCATTCTGTACGACAGCTAGTCTTGTTCCAGACTTGGACATTTTGGTTATTTTAGATTTTTGGGCCTTAATTTAAGGAAATATTTAAATCCTTAGGCTTGGGCTTTTAGAGGCCAGCCCACTTCTCTTCTAGAAGTCTCATATAAATACCCCCTTCCTCTTTTAAAAACTCTTCTTTATTCAAAAAGCCCTGGTCTTTCCTCATTCTCCCTCTCTAAATAATTCATCACTTTCAAGCCAAACTCTTCTCCCTGCAAATTTAGGATTGCTACTGTGCTCGAATCGTTCTTATCTGCCTTGTCTTCAAAAAGGTATGCTCCTAAAGTCATCTAATCCCCTTTAAAGTGTTCGATTTTCTATCTTTCTACTCAACTCAAGTTTCGGATGGCGAGATTATCCATCGAAGACATGCATATGTCTTCATCAGATGATAATCTATGATCTAGAAACCTTTTTAATCTCAAAAGAAAAGAAGAGAGTTCTTACATTTTAAGAACCGATTACACCTTTGGGTGACTTGAGTCCTGCATGCAACTCTAAATCAAATCTTTATCTTATAGCTTTCTGAAATCTAAAGACTTCCAAATTGTTTTCTTTTCTTATCTGGATCTTACTCAAGAGATGAGAATTTAGGGTATTATCTGTCTCTATTCCTGGAAAGCTAGAATCGAAACCATCCCCATATGCTGCCATTCTTGGACATGCAACCGGTTTTGGGGAAGGTGTGCGACTCGAGGTTATAATTGTTCTTGGGAAGGGTATTAAAACCACCCAAAATCTTCAAATTCCAACAGATGGCGGCTGCCATCATTTGCTTTGGAAAGACATTAAATGATGTCATTATCTGACTTTTTGAAGATATTCGTTTAAGCTAATGTCTAAGCGTCCGCTACTTTGGTAATAGCATTTGACGGATTGCCTTGAATACAGTTTTTCACAACTTAAGTTTTGGAGGTTAGAAATTCTTATTAAAAATTGGTCGTTCTGTCAGGAAGTCCGAACAAATGATAGCAAGCCTCCTAAGGAAAGCATTTGATTCTCGCCAAACTGTGAGTTCACGGCCCCATTTTACCAATTTATCRTTTTGGGGTGAAAAGCATGACTAATGAATATTTGATAGATTTATATCGATATATGAATCTTGTTATGAGTATTTAAATGTATACATTATTGATATGTTGAGATTAAAAGTCCCCATTTATTCCCACTACTATTAATTCATTTTGAACCCATGATTCTTGTGGATGGCGCTATTTGGTTGTATACCCACCCTTTATATTTTCGAGTAGGGATGCACTTGGTCATTAAATTTTGCTCTACACATGTGGGATTTAGTCCCACCGCTGAGGTAGTCCGGTTGGAGTTCTACACATGTGGGGTTAGTCCCACCGCTAAGGTAGTTCGGCATGAGTTCTACACATGTGGAATTTAGTCCCACCGCTGAGGTAGTTCTTGTATATATGATCTACACATGTGGTTCGCTACCACCTCTGAGGTAGTTCAAGGGGCGTTCTTAGGTTTAGTAGTGGCTCAACTACTTTCAATCATGTGTATGTCGTTATTTTAAAGATATTGCTCATAAATTTATCACCAAGATTGATGCATTCAAAATTATTTTTTTATGCATATAAAACCTATGAACTCACCAACTCTTGTAGTCGACTATGCTTTATGCCATGCTTTTCAGGTGCTAAGTAAGTTATGTGGACTCTAGGAAAGCATTACTTGGATCATATCGATTAAGACAATTTTTATTGTATTTCAAATATTTTTGTAACCTTGGAATCCTGTTAAGTCGATGAACTTTTATTTTTATTATTATTGTGAATCTTTGTTGAAAGTGTTTCTCTTAAACTGTTGCCAAGACTCGCTTGTCTGTTAGCATTCCGTGTTTCCGTTTTAGCGGGGTGTGACAGTTCATCTCATGTTTCATCCCAATTAGAGTAAAAACGAAGGCTCATTTCTAGGGCTCATTTTGTATGCATTATCATGTAAGTTGCTAGTAACAACCTCTTGTGATATAGAATAGTGATGTCTCTTTTCCTATGGATATACACTACCTCCTTGGTAGTGAAATGTTAAGTCATGGTGTCTCATTTTGTGTGCCACTACAATATTTTCTTTTTTGTGATATATATTGCTTGGATCTTGATTGTGGCATTGCAATTAATATAGTAGAAAGATCGTCAATTACTTGTTGCTAGACTCGATTATTTTGCATTGTTATTTACAACACTACGGGCGTGAAGATGGAGATAATGTGATATCTGAGGTAGCTTCAAAAACCACAATTGAGGGAATTTGGAATAAGCTCGAGGAACTGTATTTGAAAAAAATTAATGACGGATATATTGATCTTGATGAGGTTGTGTTTGTTTTCCAAGATCAAAGAAGAAGCATCTATTGAAACTCACTTTACTACCTTCAGAAATTTTATTTATGAATATGAAGGCTACCAATATTCCATTTGTTCAAGATAAGGAAGCTCTTTCTCTGGCCTTACTATTATCTCTTCTCGATGACAATACTTAGTGTACGTGTGGGAATATGATGGCTTGCACATGATGTGTTTATACAAAGAGGGTTGAATACAAATGTTGATCATCTCTCATTGATTTGATGATAACCCCTTTTACCTATCTAAGTATCGTATTTCTGTTTGTCCAGTTTCAGCGATGATCATTGAGTCTGTTCAGTGATCGCTAAACACCTATTTTAACTCCTTCAGTAACTGTTATACTTCAAGAAGACAAAACTCACACCAAATAACCCTTAACAATGTCGAAGACAGAAACTGAAGATCAGAGACTAGCGCGTTCGTGATCTGAAGCGACATTCAGTGATTACAAGTTCGTCTACATGTGTGTAAAGACTGCATAAGTTTCAGCGAATATTGAAGAGACCTCTGGTGTCATCCCAACATTCAACGATGAAATGAAGCTTATCATGCACGATAGTTTTTGTCTTGTCCTCCCACACAATAAGGACAAACCCATATCATTTTTAGAGTTACAGTACGGAGCCACTCAATTGACTCTATTGTGCTTACCTACTTTATGAAAAGATGTCTGCTCATGAACAGTGATAGGATTGTTCACTGTAGCAAAGGACAAGTTTTCCTCCAAAATCTTGAAACGTGGTTTGTACCTTCTGAATTTCATTTAATGCAATTGGTATAAATCTGAGTACTCTCTACTCAGTTATCACTCTTCCTCTCTAAGAAACTTACTCAAGAAGTTACTTCTCTCATTACTCTCTCTCTAAATAGAAAGAACCACTTTGA
Organism: Cynara cardunculus var. scolymus; assembly: GCF_001531365.2. Taxonomy (NCBI): domain Eukaryota; kingdom Viridiplantae; phylum Streptophyta; class Magnoliopsida; order Asterales; family Asteraceae; genus Cynara; species Cynara cardunculus. The sequence continues at coordinate 2,068,036 of NC_037533.1, forward strand.
ACAAGTGAAGAACACTTTTCTAAGTCTTTATTTCTCATAGCAAATCTTTTTCTCTGTGCTAAAGTGTAATAGTATGTATCCTTAGATTGTTTATATAGGTTTCTTTACCTTATTACTTGCGCAAACAATCTATAAATTTTGTATTGATCTTTTTTTATCAATATATAATTTTTAAAAGTAAAAGTTTCTATGTTTGTATTCATCCCCCTTCCACAAACTGATCATCTAACTCTTGTAAATCCAGTTGGGACCAACAAGTGGTATCAGAACAATTTGTTTCTTGTGTTGTTTTGTTGTTTTATTGGCATTTTATTATCTTTTCTTCTCTGGATAATTTATTCCATTACAAATGGCTTTACAAAACACTACCACTCACTTTCACGACAATGGCTCTTTTACCAAACCTCTCCGTTTCACTAGAGACAACTTTAGTCTCTGGAAGAATCGGATGTCTTTATTCTTGGAAGGTGTGGATCATGAGATTTCATACTATATAGAAATGGACCTTATATTCCATATGTTATATCTCCAGCAGTTTCTGCAACTGCTACGACTGTCGCGATTCCTGAATGACATATTCTAAAGCTCCCTCATCAATAGAGTGATGAAGACAAGAAGAAGATGGCTTTAGACACTCATGCGAGGTCTATAATAGTCATGTCTCTTCCTGACGAGGTATATCACTCAGTGATGAAGCTCAAAACCTCGAAATTCATGTGGGACACTCTATGTGTTCAATATGAAAGTACTACTAAAGTACAAGAATCGAGGAAGATTAATCTAGTAAGACAATATGAAATCTTTCTCTATGGAAAGAATGAAGCGTTTTCTGACATACCTCAATGTTTTAATTGTCTTTTTATGGATTTGAGGATAGTTAGAAGAGAATGTTCCAACTCTAAGACTCTGACAAAGTTTCTTGAATGCTTGCCAGAACCATGGGATCAATATACCATGTGTCTTAAGATGTCCAAGGACATGTCCTCCCTCTCTCTTAGTTCTCTTTATGGGATACTACTCAATACGAGCAGTCCCGGTAGCTGAAGAAGAATCTTATTAAAGACTCTAGAGAAATGAAAAGCTATCCGTTAGCTTTGATATCTGAAAGCCCTTCAGCTGACCCTTTTATTTCTTCTGTTTCTTTAACTGAGTTAAATCCTACTAACTTTGGGGCTTGTCAAACTCTGATCTTTCAGAGTTTGATGAGTCACTAGCCCTTCTAACTAAATCCTTTAGAAGGTTTGCCAGAAATAGTAATTTCAAAGATCTCTTTCGCTGACAATTTTTGAAAAGCCAAAGTCAAATACTATTGACAAGGCTTCAACTATCTGCTACAACTGTCAACGCAAAGATCACTTTGCAAGTGAATGAAAGTCTAAGATGACTGCAACGCCATCTTCCAAACCCCCATCCTTCTTCAGGTCTAGAGATGACAAATATCTAAAGTTGAAGGAGAAGTACAAGAAGATGAAGAGTTCTCAGCGTAAAGGCAAAGGTCTTGTCGTTGAAGAACATGATTGGGCTGATTCTTCTGAAGAATCATCCTCTGAATAGGAAGATACGTCCTATCTTTTTCTAATGGACAAAGATGTCAAAGATGAACCATCAGTTACATCATCCTCCAGTAATCCCTCGTCATCTACTTCTACTTAGGAAGTCAAATGCATTTGGAATATTGATAGTGGATGTTCAAGACACATGACTAGAGAGACAAATCTCTGCTCATTGAATACAAATATGAAAGAGGTCCTTCCGTAACCTTTGGAGGAAACATAAAAGGATATACGAAAGGTTTTGGTATATTAACCAACGGTGTAACGACCTTCAAACGTGTTGCATATGTTGAAGGGTTGAAGCACAATCTCCTTAGCATCAGTCAGTTGTGTGATAAAGATTTCACAATGAAATTTCTAAGAGTTCATGTTATGTTCTTAACAAAGATAACAAGGTTCCTCTTACAAGTTCTCGTCTAGAGAAGGTGTATGTCATCAACATGGATTCTCCTATAACTGAGAATAGTTGTTTTCTCTCTAAAGCTCTTCAGATATCAACTGGTTATGGCACAAACGGCTCTCTCATCTCAACTTCAAGATGCTAAATGAGCTGTCTCGAAAGGATCTTGTCACTAGCATTCCTCACCACTCTCTTGCAAAGGAATCTCTTTGCTCAGTGTGTTAAAAAGGAAAACAGACTAACGTTAGCTTCAAATCTAAGCAAGTCTCTTCAGTGACCTCTCCTCTTCAGCTATTGCACATAGATCTCTTTGGTCCAGTCAACGTGCAACCTATAGCTGGAAAGATATGTACACTGGTCATTGTTGATGAGTATTCTAGACACACTTGGGTCTTTTGTCTCATATCTAAGAGTAATGCAACTGAAAAAATCATTTCGTTCATCAAATGCATAGAAGTACTGAACAACTTCAAAGTAATGTCTATAAGAAGTGATCATGGTACTGAGTTAAAAAAATAGTACCATTGATAACTTCTTTGAAAACAAGGGAATCTCACACAACTTTTCATCTGTGAGAACTCCACAACAGAATGAGGTCGCTGAAAGAAGAAATCGAACAATCATTGAGGCTGCTCGATCCATGCTCAATGAATCTCGTCTCCCTACTCAATTCTGGGCTAAAGCTGTCAACACTACTTACTGGTCGCTGATCGTCAAGAGATTTAAGAAGACGGCTTATGAACTCTTCCATAGCAGAAAGCCCTTTCTCAGCTTTCTTCACATATTTGGTTCCACTTGTTACATTCTCAACAATAGGAACCAACTTGGAAAGTTCGATCTTAAAACTGATGAAAGAATCTTTCTTGGATATATTCTTCAGTATCCAAAGCCTTCAGAGTATTCAACAAAAGACGACAAACTATATAAGAAACTATCCATGTCACATTCGATGAATCTCAATCAGCTAACTCTAAACCCATCTATGATGATGAAGAGTTAGACAACTGGTTGATATCTTACTATGGACAACCTGAAGCTTCCTTCAACAATCAACCCAACGCTGACCCTCCATAGGCGGATGATGATCCATTTATCGTTCCAGATGTGACTAGTAACCAAGGCGAATCCTCTTCAAGGATTGCTGAAGTTCCCATTAGTCACGTGCCCCCTTCTAAATACTGACCCTTTGGTAACTGAATCTCCTTCAGTTATTGAACCTCTATCAGTCGTTCAAACTCTACTTGAGGCGCCTTTAGCAATCCAACCTGTTGCTGAAGAATATGTTGCTGATGCCTCATCTCCTATGCCTGAGACTTCAACCTCAGATGATAATTCTCAACCAGCTCAATGATGGACGAAAGACCATCCAATACATCAAATTATTGGTGATCCAAGTGCAGGTATTCAGACATGACGTGGTCTAGGTAATATCTGTCTCTTTGACAACTTTCTTTCTTTAGTTGAGCCCAAGAAGATCAATGAGGCTATCACTGACCCTAGTTGGGTCAATTCTATGCAAGAGGAATTCATTGAGTTTGATAGGAACCAAGTATGGTACCTTATCCCATGTCCATCTAACAAAACTGTGATAGGTACCAATCCTATAAGATGGAATTCTATCTTTTCGATGCTTGATCATTTTATTTATTTTATAAATGTGATTAATCATGTGGTTAGTCAAAATAAAAATATCAAAATGTTTGCTCTCTCAATTGATGAATGGAATAGAGTTGGTGAGTTGTATTCATTTTTTAAGCTTTTCTATGATGTGACTAATACATTTCCTGCCTCTAAGAATCCTATTGCAAATCTTTATTTTGATGGTGTATGTAGGATGCATAGAAAGTTAACAGAAGTTGCAGAGGGTCCTTCTTGTAGTTTGTCATCCATTTCCAAGGATATGCAAAAAAAAGTTTGATAAATATTGGTCTGATTATAACATTCTTCTTTTTTGTGTTGTTGTTTTAGATCCTCGGTTTAAATTAAAAAAGAGTTGAATATTGTTATGAGAAATTGTATGGGGAAACTTATGATAATGAGATAGTTTCACGCATTAAGATTACTTTGTTTGACTTATTTGATGAGTATAAGAGGGTTGCATGTGGTGCAACTTCTCCTACTTTTGCTAGTAATTTCGGGATGACAAACGTTTCTCATGATATTGGTTGTGACGAGAAACAAATGGATGACACTTTAGAATATAAGATGTTCTTGAGTAAAAAAAAGTGGAAAATGACAAGAGTGAGTCGGAGCTCTACTTAAAAGAGAAGAATTACGATGTTATGGAAAAATGTGAAGTATTAGAATATAGGAATAAAAGTTTGGTACGTTATCCAAACCTTTCATGTATGGCTCGTGACGTCTTTAACATTCCCATCTCTACGGTCGCTTCTGAATCTAGTTTTAGTATGGGAAAGAAATTGATAAATCCTTGGAGTGCTTCTCTTGGAGAGGACCATCGAGGTGCTTGCATGTTATGAAGATTGATTGCAAGCAAAAGGCCTCACATTAGGTAAGTTACATTTTAAATGTCATTATTGTATGTTGAGTTTATGACTTTACATTTCTAATATTTCTATTTGTTTTGTTTCGTTGAAGGTTCAACATGTTGTTTTAACTGTGGTGATTCGGTTGGTGGAGAAGAAGATGAGGATGAAAATGAAGTTGAAGAGGACTCTTTTGTCATTGAATAAAATTTTCTAAGAAAGTTTTATACATGTTCAACTACATTCTTTTTCATATAGTTTTTTGTAATTTTTTCTAAAATAACTACTGATTAAATTATGAGGTTCTTGATCAAAACTTGGTATGTTTGAAATTGGCAATAGCATGATGGAGTCATGGAAATGTGAATATTAATGTTATATATACATAAAAAATAGGAATGCATTATTGATTTTATGGAAGTCTGACCTTTGTTTTTCATTTCTTTCTCCATTTGTTAAGATCCATGTGTCACTTTAGTTGCTTAAAATTTTACTTGCAACGGTTTTTTTCCTTTACTTTTTGGTTCCACATTTGTTAATCAATTGCTAGTGAGCAAGTTTATATATTTATAAGAGTTACATCGTTTAGGCCCGTTACCTATGGGAAAGCCCGACCCATTTATAAGGTGGGCAATTGCAAGTTGTCAAGCCCTCAAAAAAGGGCTTGGATTTACAATATTAAGCTTGTTGGACAAAAAAACAAGTTAGGCCCAGCCTAGGCCTGCAAATTGTCACCTCTACAAGAGATGCATGATGACACGTTTTAATACAAGTATGTATTTTTACACCAAGGCATGAAAGTGCTTACATGTTATGATACAAGTGTTTGTTACATAAGGCATGAAAGGTTTTACATACATGAGATACTTTTTCATGTTATTCTTCTTTACTTCTTCCCTGAGTATATACATGAGATACTTAAGCTAAAAACTTAGTAAGTAGTTATGGTTTCATGAATAAACGGTTTTCATGATGCTGAAAACATACTTATATCATAACATGTAGACACTGTCATGCCTTGGTGTAAAACACATACTTGTATCAAAACATGTCATCATGCATATCTTGTATGACATTTTCATGTAAAGCGAACATACCAAAATATCTTGAAATGCGTAAAATACTTTTATGTAGCATGTATGTACCTTATAAATCTCACAACTACTGATCTTGATTATGCCTAGCTTTTATCTTAGTTCCTTTCTTCAAGCTTGATTATGTATAAAGAGAGAGATTTCTTATTTGGAGCTAATAGTAACACTTCAACCCTTATTTATAGATAAATTCATTGCATAAACTACTTGTTCTTCTTACGCAAAACTGTACTTTTAGGAGAGTTTAACACCTCATTTTGTAGGGTAAGAAAATCTTGACACCTCATGCTTAATATAAAGGAATCTTGACATATCATGCTTCTAGCTTTTATTTGTCACGCTTCTAGCTCTTGTTTGTCATCATGAATTTTGCCAACACATGCTTCAAGCATTGACAACTCATAACTAGCTTGCTTGTCATGCTTAGTTGACTTTCTTAGTCATCAAATAGCTTACCGACATATACTTCTAGCCCTTAACTCATCACTTTAGGTTTGATTTCTCATGTTTTGCCATGTAAGCTACTTGTAGACTACTTTGTCAACTACTTGCCTTGAAAATATGATAATTTAATAGATGCTACAGCTGCTAAAATCTTTTTAGAGTATTTAAATTGCTCATAATATTTGTATTTAAGGCTTAAAATATTGTAATTTAACAAATATAAAACTAAGGTGTTACACTTAACCTTCATGGTACGGGGAGATGATAATCCAATGATCGAGTTTAGCGACAATTTCATCGCCGACTCTTTCCCTTATCTTATGATATTCATCATCGATCCTTTCTAGCTCCTATAATTCCCCGTCAGTTGGTTCATCTTAGACCAGTAATAACATAAGTTCCTTATTCTTACATTTATGCCCCCCGCTCGTTAATTTTCATCACTCTTAAAACAGATCCCTTTAGCTCTTTTTTCCCGTACTTCCATCTCAATCAATCTATAAGTCGTATTATGAGTAGTTTTAGCCATATAAGTCGTTGTGGTCGAGGTCATCTTATTAATAGCGATGTTATCGTTATTAAGAGTGATGGATTTGGACAGATTCCCCACTTCTCCTAAGGTTGGCTTGTACCTCCTGAGATTAGCCTTGGATTCGTTACTCAACTGAAGATTTTGATCCTCTACCAATTCAGTCAACCATCACCCTCATCAACCCTCGCAGTCTCAATAATCATACTTCTGCTTGCACTCGAGGTTTCAATTCATTCACAAAGTTTTCGTCTAACACCTTTTCAGCATATAAGGCATTGATGCTGTAACAATTTCGAATAAATGACGGTATTTATGAATAGTTCCTTCTTATTTTCAGGGCCATTAACTGTTCACATGTCGATCCTCTGATTGTCGATCGGAATCAGTTAATCAACAATGACTTGACTTCTTCCCATTGTACCACTATTCAACAACTATCGGTGAATTGGAACCACGTAATGCTTCTCCTTCCATACAAATTCCAGTAGTCGCAACCTTATCTTTTCTTCGAACTTTTGTAAGGCAAAGTACAGGGGTAATGAAACCCTCTTGGAATATTCAACCGACATGATCATCACCATTGAAGAGGGGTAATTAAACCCTCTTCAATCTCCAATCTGATGTGAATCTCCACTACTAGTGGATTTCGATCCTCCTAGTTCTCTAGACGGTGGTACTATTGGATCGAAGTTCCTCGAATTCTCCAATTCAATGGTGTTACAATATTTGGGCTTTCAAAATCCATGGTCGCCTTCCCTATGCCAACCACTTGTGTTGACTTTGATGATGATTTTGGATCATGTTGCATCTTCATTCTCTCAGGCCAACTCTGAGGCCCAATTGAGTCTAATTTGAGCATTATTGCAAGAAGACGTTCCATGCCACCTACTTGTTTGGCGTTTCTCGCGTCTTGTTTTCATATCTTCTGGATGGTCTTCTACGTTGATTTCACATTAGCATCCAGCGATTGTAGATTCATATGCATCCCAATTTGTTACCCGCTCCTAGACCGTGTATTCTAATGCATCGTTCCTTTCTCCTTGGTTTTTGGTTGCCATGGTAGCCAGAATCAGGGCTCTATAAAACTAGTTCACTATTGGTGGCTTATAAGCATACTCCATAAGATAGTTCAGAAGCATGTAGAAGTGATCCTAACTGGCATGAGCATTCAGTTCTTAATTCTTTATGGGTTTAGAAGCAAATAATTTAGTAGAATTATAAGGGATGATAGCCATCTTACCTCAAGTGAATTTAAAGGACACAAACCTAGAACAAATAATCTAAAAGGACTCATATAATAATTTGGTATTATTTGATGTTGTCTTTTAAACTGACCAAGTTCAAATTTGAAATTTAAGAACACAAATCTATAGTAGAAATGGTTGTCTTCTCATCTTTGGCAATCCACATGAGTTTTGCATAATCCAAATCTTTCTTCTTTACGAGACCATATAAAATCTACCATGTTGCACAATTTGTTTGATCAAAACCCCCTATCCTAGCAAAAAGACACTTGACCACTATTGAGTGTTGACACAAGAAAAATGTTTTGAGGTTTGAGTTCTTTCTTCTTGAATTAAGATAGCTTTTAAGACTAGCAGAATACTCAATATCAATGGTCATGGCTTTTATTTGAGCACCTGTAGAAAATTCATCAAAGGAATGATTAACTCATTTTGATTAACAATAAGTAAGTGAGAACGACCTTCTTGTAAGATTTGATAAAGGGGAACAATAAACATAAACTATGAGAAATGGTAGAACATGCAATACCTACATTTGGAAAACAATAAACATAAACAAGTCCATAATTCCTAGTATTTGCACCTAACACACAAGTCATCTATACATCACTCATACATCTCCTACCTTTACTACCCGTTTTTAAATTGTGTCTAGAAACCAATTAATTCTCATCCTACTATTGCACCTTTATCTACCAATGCAAATAACTTTCTTGTTCATTCCATGGAAGTTGGGAAACCACCATAGTTGGTGAAGATTATCCCATGTTGGGCACGTAAGAGATTTATGTGTGATGGCTAGGTAATTCATTTTCATACATTTGATGGAGGCGAGGTTGGAAATGATGACCAGAGATGGGTCTGAAATAGCTGGAGATTGGTCGGGGAGATTGTCGGATTAATGGGGGACATCACGGGAAAGGGGAGGAGAAAGAGAGTTTTTTTTAAGTTTAAAATATAATTATAATATGTAAATAATATAATTTTTCTATAAGAATCTTTGTAAAATGGATAAAAATTGGATATGTCCTCATGTAATGGTCTCTCAATTAGTAGTATCAAGGCAAAGGACCCGTTTTGAAGTAAAATGCAAAATATAATGATCAATTTTATGTATTTAATGAAGCATACGATCGATTTGCAGATTTTTGGTAAACCATGGAATTCACTCTTAACATGATGTTATTAATATTTTTTTGGGTGAACTATAATCTTTATCCATGTGGACTATTTCAAATTTGGGCATGTCCCTCAAATATACTATCTACACTAGTGGTTCCTGATTTTTTCATTGGTGGTCCCTCGAGTTAAGATATTTGATTGCTTATAAGGGGTACGTAGGTCAATATAATCTTTTTTATCCCTTTTTTCTGAGACATAAAAATAAAATAGTATATATAATAACTATTATTAAATATGAGAGGCGTTCAAATTAAGTATTTGGGGGATCATAAATTATGAGTAAAACACAAGGACCACCAATGTAATTAACTCTAAATTTTGATATTTAAAATAAATTAAAAACCGGTTTCTATTTGTTGCAATTTGATAACACTAAACAGAATAACACAAAATGGCCACCCACGGACTTGATTCATGAAGAACGTAAAATTTCGTGAATCAATGGAGAGATTTATTCTCATTTCTACAATCTTCCTCCGTTGAATTTTTGATTTTGATCATTACAAAATGGGTCGAGTTTACGTTTAACAACCAAAGTATTAAATTAATAATTTGGGTAACAACTAGAGTTGTTCTTCTATCTAGATCAAGAAATTTGTTTCAGATTTAAATTTGCACAAAGAGATCAGTCGTACAGGTATTTTTTTTCATCCCCCAATTGATTCTGCTATCCATTAATGCTTTTCATGCGTTTAATTTGGGGTTCTGGAAGATTGTGACATCGATTGTTTTTCTAGATTCGAGAGTGATTCTAATTTATTGATGGATTCGTCTTCGAGTGCGGAATTTGATTATTTGTTCAAGCTATTGTTGATTGGGGATTCAGGAGTTGGTAAAAGTTCTCTTCTCTTGAGATTCACTTCCGATAACTTCGAAGATCTTTCTCCTACCATTGGTAAGCCATTTGATCGTATTTGTGTCGTTTTAATTTCCAAAAGGAATATAATTTATTAATTAGTCTTGTTGCTTGCAAATGTTGATTTTGTACGGAGATGTTTCTCTGTATATAACATCATGTGATTAGAGAAGAAAAAAAGAAAAACTATTTTGTAAAATTTACATTCTTCAGTTTTATGAACCATTATGCTCTCTTCTTAGAGTTTAAAGAGAGAATGATAAAGAAATTGTAAGTAATGGGAGAAGAGAACTAAAAAAATTTGTAGTTAGTTTCATTATGTGGCATGAATCGAAGAGAAAGGAAAAGAAAGTGGTGTGGTTTCATTATTTTTAGTGTTCTTAAGCAGGAGAAACAGGGGAAAAATCTTCCAATTTCATAGTTATAACATTCATGAGTAAGTTATGTTATTTTCTTGTGAATGGTAAATTTGGGGTTGAAAGTACTTATTTTGTCTCCGGTAAAAAGTTATTTGTTATTCTCTATGGCCCCCATTATACCGGTCCTACTCCTATGGCCATCATAGATAGGTAAATCGTGGGTCCCTATGACAAGTGAATGGTGCCTGGAGTAGAACCCAAAAGTCCATTCATCCATCAGGACGCATGTTTTTTTCTTCGCATGGACTAATTTATGTAGTCTTTATTTTTCTTCCTCTCCTAATTTTCCCAGCCAAAACATTTCCCTTCGGTTCCATTATTGTCTCTCATGAAAAAATTCAAGTTCTCTGCATTAGTGATTGTGTGACTATTCTATTTTTGCTAAAAGGTTCCCTTTCTAGAGTAAGGCAACCAGAAAAAATGCATGTGATTGCTCAATATTGAATATTGTGTTGCATGGAAAAGTGATAATGTTTTATTAGTGAAGGTAAATTTACCTAATTGTTAGTGTGCTTTAGCATGCAAACCAATAATTGGTATGCAATGTTGTAATGAGTTGCAAACGTTTTATTACTTAGGAAGTGAGTTTAGTAAACGTGAGGGGTACCATTTTGGCTCGCGTTATTTTAATGTATATATGACAAATTATAAAGATTCTTTGTTTTGCAAGCATGCATGTGTTGGTGGTCATACAATATGAAGTGCTATATGAACTCCATGAATGATAAATCTTAATACTTATACTTCAAAGTTCAAACACTACATGCATAATGCTATAGATATTCAGAGTCTTCTTCCACATCTTGAATGCTCAAAATAGTTCCTATGTTAAAGCAGAGAATATTAACCTTTGTGAATATATATCTATATATAGGTATGTATAGGTTTGAGTTCCAATGAGTAGGGAACTTATGGTGAGAAGCGTAAGAAAAGATCTCCACCCTTGGATCAATTTTAATTGAATGTCAACACTAATGAGGTGCACCGAGATATACCGGATCAGTTCCCTTTTAAAGTACAATTCATGGGTGGGCATGAGACTAAAAGTGATCAAGGGTTCAGATCTTCTTACACTTTTTACCATAATTTCCCTTCCGACATGATCCTTTGCCTGTATGTATATAGATATTCAGTATGTATGTATATACATTTGACATTTGTTTAATGACAAAAAAAATTGTGACAAATAAGTTGAGAGTTGTTTTAAATATGTTAAGGAGGTGGGTCATTGTCTTATTTTTCCTTATTGGCATACAATCATGTGTTCATACAACCAAAGGTTTCCCTTAGGACCATCCATACACAATGAGAGATATAAGTGCTATTGTACATAGAAGTGCACAAAATATGCGGGATCAATTGTGACTGCAGTTTCTTATCTTGATATCCTAATGTTATATTTACTTGAAAATTGTTATTTATTAGCTTAAGAAAATTGTTTTTTTGTGTTCAAAAGCTTGTGTTTCAATTTGTATTTGGGTAGCTTTTTCACTGCACAACAACTGATCTAAAAAACCAAACAGTACTATGTTATGTGCAATTTAATGATGTACAATTGTTTATCTATTCACAACATGTCTGTACTGTGGTACTTGTTATCCTAAGCATAAAACTATGTTCTATTGACTAACTGGATTTCAAAACCAAGACTTACTACTTTTTATTGTTATATCAGTAGCAAACAGGAAATACAATGAAAAAAATATCATTGATTGCAGATGATAATTTGTGCTATTCTATTTACTTGTCAGCATCATAATTAGTTGTTTCCTATACTTTTGCTCTTAGCCCAATTCAAGATTAGTTGCTTACAATAGTTACGTGATTCTTAACAACAGTTGGAATTTTGGCAGAAAATGTTGTTTTGTTGAATCATTATTTCCCATTATTACAGGGGTGGATTTTAAGGTAAAATATGTCACGATTGGTGGGAAGAAGTTGAAGCTTGCCATCTGGGATACTGGTAATGTTACCTTATATAGTTTTGGTAAAATTTTGAGTGGTTGTTGTGTTGTCTTATTTTTTTTTAAATACATTTTATGTATTACCTAAACATTGGTTTGTTCATTACTCTTTGCTTATTTCTCTCATATTAATATTTGGAACTGATAGAACTTCATGATTTTGTCTAAAGGAGACGTTATTGCTTTGTATTATATGAAAGCACAAGATTGGAAGGGTAACAAATGTAATCACTTTTATTCCTTGTCTCACAAGTTATGTTAATTGACTCTTTAGAAGGATAAAAAGGGGACAAATTCAAAACCTATTGCTCTTTATGATGCTAACATCTTCAAATTATAAAAACCACCGATGTTTTAAATTTTTGTTGATTAATATGATATGTGGATCTCCCTACTAAAGATTTTACTCACATTTGTAAGAAACAGATGTCAACTCCGTTGAGGAGGGTAGAAAATGTGATTTTCCAGGGGATGAGGAGGAGGGCTAGGCCGAGAAGGACATGGATGAGAAATTTAGGTTGGAGATGGCATGTTTAAGCATATCCGAGGACACGACATCTAAAAGTTCTTGGAGATGCAAAAACTAGGGTAGTAGACTAGGGGCGAGGATGTAGCTAGTATAGACCGGAGGAAAGGATATGGAGAGAAATATAAGGCGCAAGCATAGGGTTAGTGTATTGAGAGTTAGGCCTCCAATAACTAGGTTAGACTAAGAATTCATGTACGAAATGTTTACCGGGTAAAAGCTTATCGAGTAAGCACTTACCAGTGTCTCATACCTTACAAGGTGAGCATAGCTAGAACCAAGAATCTTACCCTCTAAGAGTCATAGCAAGGACCGAGAATCTTTCCTATTAAGTGAGGGAGAAGACTTACCCGGTAAATGTTACCGGGTAAGAGACACTTACCAACAATCCATTTTAATGGCCAAAAATGTTACCTAATAAGTTAAGTAAGAGTGGCGACTCTTGCCAGTAAGCACTTACCCTCTAAGAGTTTGGTAAATAACCCTTAAGGGTGTGCAGTTATTCTTACCTTCATTATGTCTTCTTGTACTTGCTTTTGTTTATTTGGTGATTCTTACTTCTAAATCGGTTTTCAAAATATAACATATCTGCCTTGTTTTCAAGTTGCTTTTTTTATGTTCTATGTTTTTCTATTTCCTCGACTTTTTTAGCAAGCTTTCCCTCCATTTTTTTCGTGAACTTTGTACAAGTCGGGGATCTTGAAGGAGAAACATCTAACTGTTACCGCTGATTTCGTTAAATTGGTTTTAAAGTATTATCAAAATGTTCATTTCAAACCAAATTGATTCTTCAATGTGGCTTGGCTTAAAGTTATGATTTTTAATCTACTAGTTAAGTTAGTATATTTTTGGCAAGCTCTTGAAACTTTCAGCCAGGTTAAAACATTTTTTTGCAAGCTGAAGATCTTCATGGGAACATCGCTACTTTTTGGGGTAGAGGATATGTCTGCATGCATCCCCCCAAATACTCTACCTTTGAGTGGGATAAGTTGTGTACCTTTGGTTTTGTTTGGTTTAACTAAGTCCAGATGTTCACTTCTAGTCGTATTATAGGCTACAATAGCGAAGGTAGTGCTAAAACACCCTAGGTTTAGATAAATTGTCCTCTTTCCCATCGCTATCCATTTTCTTTGGTATCTAACATTTCGTCGTTACACGTGTATGAGCTTGTGTTTGTTCTTAAGCTTTAGATTTGTTTTCATGCTGCTAATTCATACTTCCTCCAATCTATAGAACATGATTCCTTTTACTTATTTACCAATAGATGATATTAAATATGCAACCCTATACACAAACAACATTTGCCTCTAAATATAATGTGAAAGTAGCCCCACTTTATTATGGACCCATTTAGGTGATATATACAATAGGGAAGGTGGTTTACCAAGTCTAATTTCCAAAAGGCACTAAGATCCACCAAAAGTTTCATGTATCTGAACTTATAGCAGTAGGGCCCCGCCCATCAAACTTAAGGAGGAGTATGATAAGCCACCAATTACCGAATGCTATTGTAGTAGGCGAAAGAATGAATTAGTTAGACAAAATAGTCTTTATTTGAATAAATAAGTTGTTCTAGGAAGGATCTTGAATGAAAAAGTGATTTACATTTGCTTCATTTGGTTGCAATCTTCAGGGATCGACACTATGCCCTTTCCTATTTGCCATGATTCTTAGATGAGATTATGCAAGATATTTAGCATATGTTCCATGGTGTATATTGTCCGTACATAATATTGCACTCATAGCAAAGTGTAAGGGTGAGTTAAACACTAAGTTAGAATGGTGGAGAGGAGCTTTAGAGTCATTAGGTGGTGCATTAGACGATCTAAGACAGAATACCTTGGTAGTTCTAGGCGGGCTCTCGAATACCAAATGTGATTTACATTTTTTTTTCATTTGGCTGCAATTTTCAGGGATCGACACTAAGCCCTTCCCTCTTTGTCGTGATTTTAGATGAGTTTACACTGGACATTTAGGATAGTATTCCATGGTGTATGTTATTCGCTAATGATATTTCACTCATAGCAGAGTCTAAGGGTGAGGTGAGAACTAAATTACAATGGTGGAGGGGAGCTTTAGGTCATTAGGTATGTGCCTTAGTTGGTCTAAGATATAATACCTATGGTGTAGTTTTAACAAGGGATGCAATTATGAGGGCATAAAACTACACATTAGGAACCAAAGGGTAGCCAAAACAAATATTTGAAGTATATAGGCTTAGTGACTCATAGGGAGCTAGTGCATAAAGGCATCCTTGAAGCAACTATACTCGCTTGTTAGCCTATCTGGCTCTCAACCTGCTTCAGTCTCTCTGATTAAGTGTGGAGAATGTAGGTTGTTTAAGAATCGATAATCTTTGGTTCCTTTTTACTTTCGTGGGGGACGCTTCTTTTTAAACAGAGAGCAGCTACATGAGTGTTGTGTGATAAGAGGGTTCCTCTAAAACTGATGGGAAAATTGTATAAGGTAATTATAAGATCAACTATATCGTACGGTTCTGACTGTTAGGCTGTAAAGAGGGCACAAGTGAGGAAAATAGAAGTTGGCGGAAATCAGGATGTTGAGATGGATGTGTGGTCGGACCATGCTAGATGGGATTTATTCATTCCGAACAAAGTTTTTAGATCGAAACCAAGGGTTGCACCGATCACAGATAAATTGAGAGAGGGTAAATTAAGGTGGTTTGGGCATGTACATAGAAGACATTTTGTGAACGCCTTTGATGAGAGTGGAAAGTGTGACATGGAGGGGGTGAGGAGACTTTACACGTGGAAGTTTCTTATTGGATGAAGTGTTGACTTTACTTTTCTAGGACTATAAATAACATATTCATATCTTCTGTTTTTTTAACTTTTTGAAAAACTCTCGATAGAACTGTGATGCGTAAGTTGTGAATTATTTGTACTCTCAATATTACTTCTCAAGTGTAATTCATCAAAGATTTAAAATCAATATACATATGACCAGAAGTTTTGGTGAGATCTTTACTATGTTTATTATATTGATAAATTGACTGTGATTCTGCTTCCGCCATTAAAATCCATTTCAAATCACTAAATTGAGAAATCTAGGAACCCAAAATTGGTAAGAGAGCAGATTGATTATACACAATCAAATCATTGAATCTACCAATTTCATCTCATTGAATCCAATTTATTTCATCTCAATTTCTAGATCTCTGTTATTCATCATTTTTGATACTTTGTTTTCGAATTGTTCTCCAAAATTTCATTTAAATGTGTTCAAATCTGTTTATATTCAAATTTAGTTTTAGTTTTGCTCATATTCGATTCAGATATTTTCATCATATCTGAAATGAGGATGGTAGTTGTAGAAGAAAAATCAAAGCTACATTGTTTGGAAGTCAAGGTTTAGGCCAAGAGGTTGTATGTAGTTTGTATATTGGTCCAATTTTTATGATTAAATGGATGTATCTTGAAATTGTGCCTGTTTTATACTTCATTCTACATTCTAGCTTTGCCTAATTTCTATTAATGGTTGGACCTTGATAGCCAAGGGTAGAGGATAACCATGTCTAGTGCTCTAAATTGTCATGTTTTTGTTTCGTAACGAACTATGATTTGTATCCATTTGTCTACGTTTTGTAGTTCCTTTTTGTTCATGTAGACGCCATTTGAATTCCATTTATCAAATTATTATATGCAATTTTGCTTTGAGTCTTATTCTTTAAGGGTGCGTTTAGTACGTGGAACAGGGTGGGACAGGACAGGACAGGACACTTGTCCCATGTTTGGTGTGTTTCTAAGTGGAACTAAGTGGAACACGTGTGGGACAAGCCTGTTCACTCTCACCCCCCTGGAACTAAGTGGAACAAGACATATTTGACAAATATACCCTAAACCTAATACCCATCTCCATCGATTTCTTTCACAGGAGACCTTCATCTCCAT
>NC_037533.1:2085001-2106637 GCF_001531365.2 Cynara cardunculus var. scolymus
TGCCTGCTGTTTCGATCGATAAATCGATTTTGCCTGCTGTTTCGATCGATAAATCGATTTTGCCTGCTGTTTCGATCGATAAATCGATTTTGCCTACTGTTTCGATCGATAAATCGATTTTGCCTACTGTTTCGATCGATAAATCGATTTTGCCTACTGTTTTGCCTACTGTTTCGATTGATAAATCGATTTTGCCTACTGTTTCGATCGATAAATCGATTTTGCCTACTGTTTTGCCTACTATTTCGATTGATAAATCGATTTTGCCTACTATTTTGCCTACTATTTCGATTGATAAATCGATTTTGCCTACTGTTTGGATTGATAAATCGATTTTGCCTACTGTTTCTCAACACACTCGATTTTGCCTATTGTTTCGTCTGATATGTAGTTATGTACTTGAAATGTCACTGGGGGTAAATTGGTCATTTTAACCAGTTCGGTCCTGTTCTGTCATGTCCTGTCCTGTCTTACCAAACGTTGAACACCTGTCATGTCATGTCCTGTCCTGTTCTGTCCTGTCCTGTTCTGTCTTGTCCTGTCTGTTTACCAAACGCACCCTAAAGGAGACTGTTATTTATCAAATAGAAGTTATCTAACTTATTATTTTACAGCTGGGCAGGAAAGATTCAGAACGCTAACTAGTTCATATTATAGAGGAGCACAAGGAATTATAATGGGTAAGTGAATCCCTTCTGCTCATTTTCCTTTTCGTACCCCGCGTGCGTGCTCCTCTTATGTAGTTTGAATAATATATACTCACTCTGTCATAAAACAAGTGTTCACAGTTCTATTTAAGTTTGTACCAAATAAGTGTCCACTTTAAAAGATATATGGTTTGAATTTTTACCAAATTTCCAACTCTATCCATAATTACGACGCACAAGTATTTAAGATTGATGAGATGGAGAAGTTAATTAATGGTAAAGTTGTCATGCAGTTACTTAAAAAGTGTAATAATTATAAAATTATTAGTACTATGTTTTTTATTGTGGGCATTTATAATGGGGCAGATGAAGTATTTACTTAGGGGTTGTTTACCACATGCTTACTGGGTAAGCACTTAATAGGTGAGAATGTCAAGAACCGAAAATCTTACCCGGTAAAAGACATAATAAGGAACGAGAATCATACCCGATAAGTAAGGGATAAAACTCTTGTCTGGTAAGCGCTAAAACACGCTTACCAACAATTCATTTTAATGACTAAGAATGTTATCCGATAAGGTAAATGAGAGTGGTAACTTTTGTTGGCAAGCGCTTACCCAATAAGCATTTGACAAATGGCCCCTTACAGTTGTTATATGATGATGGTATAAGAGTTCACTTCGTTTAGCAACATTTTCTCCTTCATGAGTCTTAAGTACCAAAACAAAAGGCAAACACACGATAGGGTCCTTCACCAATTTGACATGTTTTAGAAGGTTACTCGATTGAACGACGATTCCAACTCCTACTAACTAATGAAGAGACCGTGTATCGAAACTCCACTGAGTCAGTGCTTAACCGGTTACTTACCTTACTGGGTGAGTATGGGAAGAACCAAGAATCTTACCCGGTGAGAGTGGTGACTTTTACCCTAGTTTAATAACAATCTCACTACGTATTTTAAAGGCCAAGAATCTTACCTGGTGAGGGTGGTGACTCTACCTGGTTGACATTGGTAAACGGCCCCTAAGCCCCATGCTTAGTTTGTGAAGGAATCTATCATATATGTCGTTCTTTCTTTCTATTTGAATTGTTATTATTTAAACATATCTAATATATGTCTCTTTCTTTTTTTCACACCCTTTATACTAGTTGGAGGTCTTCACATAAACAACCACTCGACTCTCTAAGTAGAGATCAGATCTGCGTATATTTCTCCCCGCCCTCCAGTGGCCCCACCTCTGGATGGGATATTCTGTGCTTATTTGGTTTGGTTTGTGAAGAAATTTCACTCATGCCATGCCATGCCATATTAGGAAAATTCACATGATGGCTCCTATCATACTTTTTAAGTGAAAGAAATCTCTAACAATGATGTCATCATACATATTTTGTCGTCGTTTTATATAATCCTATAAAGGAAGTCTATGATTGTAGTTAGAACAGAATGAAAAGAATTTATTCCTTGGTTGCAATTCCATTGCCATATGGTTGTTATTTGAAATATTAGTTAAAATGTGATGATTCCTTTGTGAGGGTTATGTTTCTTCAACTTGGGTCTCTAGATTTATCCATCTGTAGTCTCATCAATACTCTTCTTCTTTTTTAAGTATATAACATATATAGAGAGGGGGTTAGGGAAGAACCCTAAAAAATGAAAAATTGAGGAACACTATAATAATCATTCATCTCGATGGTATAAACATGTGCATACAAGTAATTGAAGTTGTTTCTTTAGTTTTTATGTACGTATGCATGTTATGCACATGTGCGTACCGGAAAAATTGCTTACAAACTACTTGTATGCATATGTTCATATGGTCCAAATGAATGGTTATCAGGGTGTTCCTCAGTTTTTTTTTTTTTTTTTTTTTGTTTCCCCTGAACCTGATCCTATATATATACCCGGTATACATAGGTGCATAACATGTACACATACATAAAATAAAAAGCAGCTTCAATTATTTAGATGCACATGTGCATATAGTCTAGATGAACGCTTACCAGCCAGTTTTTCATCTTTTTGAGGTTTTCCCCTGGACACCTCTCTCTGTGTGTGTGTGTGTGTATATATATATATAGGGCTAATCATTTGAAAACCCTACAAAAATGTGAGAATCCTCAGAACCAGTATATCATGTGCTATTTCACATGATTTTATTCTCCATCTGAGGTAAAGATTTAAGGTATTAATTAGCATATATACACTAAAAATTGTTTCATCTTGTGAACCAAATACATATGAAACAAACACGTTTGTGAAACAAATATACGTTAATTAATACCAAAGTCTTAAGTCTTAGCCTCATATGAAAAATAAAATCATATGAACAATATCTTAAGGTAAAACTTTTCATGGTTCTCATTTGATTATATGCTCCTATATATACACACACACAAAACTCACGCACACTCCTCACAAAAGGTGAAGTTTGAACACTTTACTACTTGGAGATTGGAATCTATCGGTAACCTAGAGACCGTTGTGCAAATAACCTTTTGTTGATGTATCATTACAGTACAAGTTATATATTTGAGTTGATGTTTATTCAGTACTTACTTCTTGTGACATATTCAAGCAGTTTATGATGTAACACGACGAGAAACCTTCACAAATTTATCTGATATTTGGGCAAAAGAAATCGACTTGCACTCAACAAATCAAGATTGCATCAAGATGCTCGTTGGTAATAAAGTCGACAAGGTAAACCATATAGCATAGAAAGTTATTTATAATATATAATTTATATCTGTTACAAGGATACGTCGAAAATTCTACATAAATAAAGCATTTGGGGTGGGGATGTGTTTATGGCTCAGTATATTTCTATTCAAGTCTATAACTAAATCAGTAGAATTAGACAGTTAGTTTTTGATTCATACATTAGAAAAAGCAGCTTAATTGGGCATAATAGGGGTTGGGGAATGGGGATGGAAATGGAAATGGAAATGGAAAAGGATGTCATTAATGATGTCTGATTTAATGTAATGGAATTGGTTAGTCCTAATACTAGATGTTGGATAATGAAGCATTCCTCAATAGGGGAATGAATCATTCCCATTCCCATTCCCTTATATGGCACTCATTCCCATTCCCATTCCACGTCGGTTGTCTTGTTTTTCCACCTTCGGAATCATATAGCTTAAGCTAACCTCTTATCCTAAGCCATTTGTTTTCGATTCTTTTAACCGTAGATTTTCATCCCTTTTGCAGGAAAGCGAAAGGGTTGTCACAAAAAAGGAGGGAATCGAGTTTGCCAGGGAATATGGATGCCTTTTTATCGAATGCAGTGCAAAAACTCGGGTCAACGTGGGGCAATGTTTTGAGGAACTTGTTTTGAAGGTATATTTGAACCAAAAGCCTAAACTTTTACCGGCTTCATAATCCCATTTTGAACTGGTTTATGCATAGAGGTCAAGTCTTATACACCCCACCTTCCCACCCCACGTCCGTGGTAAATAACCTTATTTTTGACGCATTTTGAGGCAATTAACGTTTTTAAATCTGCCAGAAGAGCAAATATTTAAAAAAAAATTAGAAAACCCGTTACAAGGTTATTCTCCTAAATGACCCCACCGTTACATATGATGTATACGGAGTTGTTTAGTTTGGTCTATAAACACATTGCATCTACGTAATTGGGTTTTCCTATGGCTTTAAGTTGCATGAATATAAATTTGCAGATTTTGGATACACCCAGTCTTATTGCTGAGGGGTCAGCGACTGTCCAAAGAAACATATTAAGACAGAAGCCTCCAGTTTCAAATGCATCAACTAATGGCTGTTGCTGAAGGCCATAAGATATCTACAACTCTTTTTTTGGTCAATTAGATTCTCAAAATTGTGTAGAAATTGTTCATAAAGAAACTGTAAATTCCACCTTGTTGGATTGGATTGGATTGAATTGCCAACACAAGAGCATGTTTTACTCGTTAGATTACTGTTATAATTGTTTCGTCTAGGTGGATAACCAACCGGTGTGCGACCAGGTGGTTGACTTGACATGTCTGGTTAGAAAGGTGGTTCATGCTGATGCGTAATCATATATGATATGAACCCATTGTGGCATAAGAGTAGGCATTGGATACCCTCATGTTAATCCTACTCTAACCGATTGATTATTATTAACATGTCCAATTGTGATAGCAACGTGTGCGTACCATGGTTGCGGACTTGACTGAAGTGGTAAGAGCGTTATACTACCTGCTGCTACTACTACATAGTTAGAATATGCAATATTACATTATACTTTGAAGCTATCAGAACACCTAAAAGTCAAAGTATAAGCAAACAAAAAATTAATTAAAGTTTAAACTAATATCCGACATTTAAAACATGAAATAAAAAATGGGTTATTTCCATTGTAACATCTATAAATGAAGTAGACAAAAATAACTAGGTATGCAATTGCAATCTCGTATTAGATGCTAAATTTTATAACTAGATTAAGGGATCAGTTTACTAAATGCTTACTCAATAAGTGTTTACGGGATTACTTTTACTTTATTTGATAAATATGATAAAGATTGAAAATTTTACCCAATAAGAATAATAATAAGGACCAAGATTTTTACCCGATAAATGAGAGTTACATCTCTTACCAAGTAATCACTTACTGTATAAATTGTTGCATACGATATTGTTTTTAATATACTAAAATTTTATCTGGTAAGTTAAGTGAAAATGTTACATTGCCTAGTAATAGGTAAACGGACCCTGAGATATTATTTGTGTTATAAATGCTATTATGATAATTAGGTATGCAATCTCTTTATAGTTTTCTTTTTATTGCTTTCTTTATTAACCTCGACATCTGATCCGCTGTACGAGCCGACTAATCCTAGGACGACCACCCATTTTGCGGGTTGCCCGGAATCACCACATTTGAACCTTCGTGACCATAAAGGGATTTTTATTCCTCCTTAGATTCGAAATAAAAAAATGGGTTAACATGACAATTATTTCCTTAAAAATATGACCAAAAGAGATGGTCACAAGTTGGAACTAACCAAATAGCCTTTGGCCTAGCGGTATGCGAGTCCTTGGCCTTCTAAGAGGTCAAGGGTTCAAATTTCATCAAAGATGAGGAGATTGTATTAGTTTATTTGTTCTATTTGCCGTATATAAATTTTATATACTTTAAAAAAAAAGTTGAAACTAATTCACTAGAATATTTGTGGACCAATGAGCATAAGGTTAGATAGTGATGGTCAAAAATCAATTACAGGGCCAGTCGAGCCTAAATCGGTTCCAGTTTTAAACACTATTTTCGTAACTAGTCCTCGTCTCGATTAAAAAGCCAAAATAAGTTGAAACTAATTCACTAGAATATTTAGAAAAAGTATTTTTTACATATAATTTTTTCTTTAAAATACAAAAATGTTATTATAATACACTTTAAAATACGTTTTATTATCATTTGTTAAAAATGGAAATCAAATACGACTCGAAATCACGAATTATAGTCAGAATTGTGAGCTTTTTTTTGCATTTATGAGTTGGTATCTTCCCTCATACACCATATGACTTATATATATTGTGTATAAAAGGTCAATAAGACCAAAATAATGGTCAAAAATGAGGGGGGGGGGGGGGGGGGGGGTCATATGACCGTTCCAACGGAAACGGCCATAAAAACGTAACATTTCTTTAAAAAAAATCGGGCCGGGACAATAACAGGTCCAGGCCTTGTTTTTGGATGAAAAGTGTAACTGGTCCTCAACCGGCGGTCCCAAAGTCCAGGTCGTGGTCCTCCGCCGGTCCCATGCCGAGCAGGGCCCACTTAGCCATCTCTAAGGTTAAAGGTACTGGGAACTAATATGGTTAAAGTCACAAGTGTTGTTTGTGTTTAAAGGCATCAAGAAAAATGGTTGAAACTGAAAGTGGGCAGAAGGATTTAAAGGAACTAATAATGGAGGTGGAATTGTACATGAACTAACAATAGATCTCTGAAAGAATACCATACCATGCGAAAACGATAGTAAGCAAACAAGAACATCAAAGAAAAACGATCCAGATTCGCAGTAACATGTGAAACCGATCGTGTTTCTCCTCCTACCATGATCCCTCAGCACCAACTGTCGGGTTCTGAAAAGCACCAAAATTCCAGAAAGTCTTCAAAGAGTATGGCTGAGAGATTGTTAACCCGTCCTCTGTGATCTTCGCTATCTGTCATTTCAAATTTTAAACTTTTTACATAATTTCATACCGATTCACAAAACCGAAAAGCAAAAATCTATGCTTATCGCAGGCAGGTGCTAATAATCATATCTCGTAAAACTCACTAGCATGTTTACGTACGAAGATGACCAAAAGAAAAGAAGAGTATAGAAACCCATACTTCCCTTTCTGTAAAGAATAAGCAAAAACAAGCCCTATGTCGTCACAAGATTTTCCATATGAAAAGCAAATGCCCGTGTAATTCCGTTTTGCAACATCAAGCAATAATCAGAATGAAAAACGAGGATCATGGAAGGGCTTTTTAGTCATTGCAATCTGTTATCGGGAATGCCAGGGTTATTTAGGAGAATAACCTTGTTGTGTAACATACTTTTAATACGCATATAGATTTTGAGACATTCTTGTGTTAGGTAGAGGCCTCTTAAATATCAATGTGCTTCAGTAGAGTTGGGGATTGCATGTATAACAAGCTTATGAAGCATACTTCACAAATATGCAGTAACCAAACGAGCCTAGGATATCCCACCCGGATGTCGGGCAAGATGTACGCATACCTGAGCTCTACACCAAAGAGTAGAGCGGCTGTTTCCATGTATGCCCCCGACTTGTGAAATGTGTGCAAAAGAGAGAAAGGCAGATATGATAAATTATGAAAATCTAGGTACAAGTGAGCAATAACATTTAAACAGAAGCAGGTACAAGAAAATCATAACAAACAAGGATAGAAAAAGAAACATGCAACATAAATCCGATATGTCAACAGATTACTTGAGGAATTGTGAAATGTACATATACCTGAAGCTTGTTGACGGCCGACCTATCACGGTATAGAAGGTTACGCATGCATTTCTCCAATAACTTGACACCCTCTTCAAAACTCAAGTCCTCCCTCCATTCTTCACGAAGAATTGGGCGGGCAAGATGGTTACCAAACCCAGTGGCAACATGACTGTCCTCGAAGTGTACGCCAATCATGCTAACCTGCATACATATAAATGACAAATAACATGAAGGCGGTTCTTTGGTTAAATGAAAACATACAATCTAAAAAAGAAGATAAGCAAGAAGCTCAACAGGGTGTATACAAGCGGTAGAGGAAAAGGTATACACCACCCTTTGGAGGCGGTTCTTTGGTTAAATGACCTTCAGACGGTTTTTTAAATCCACGACATTCTGATAGGTTTGAGAATGTCACTGCTTAACAAAATAATGCAACTAAGAATTCCTATATTCTTGTTACAAGATCATGGATTTATAAAGCACTTGTGAGGTCATTTAGCTAAATAACCCCCACTGGAGGTCCTTCTAGAGAAAATAAGGGCAAGTAGAAAAAAGAAGGTAGGGTCCAGTAACCTACAGATCCTAGATACTTCTGCCCATTTTTTACACCACCAAGAACAAGCGAATTCCATAATGGGTCGAACTTGTTCCGACGGTTGTACATAATTCGGGTTAGATAATTGTGCACCTCTTTCGGACCAAGTGAATTCCCATCATCCCACATATTGTCATGCAAGCTGTATAAAGCGGTAGTCAGTGGTCAGAACTTGCTATTTACGCTTAAATGGATCACCATCAGCAGATTCAAAAATCACTAACAAATATTAGAACGCTTCAAACATTGCTCTTGGAAACAAAAAGTTAAAATGGATACTTACATAAGTTCATCAAGGTAACGTAGAATCTCTTGGAAATCACTGATTTCTCCACTTGCACCAAGGAGAGAATGTTTGCCCACTTGTTTCAATCGCTCCACACTCTTATAGCGTATAGTGGATCCGTAGGACCCTGTGAAGGCAAAGATCAGATGGCAAAAGAACAGTGAAGAAGAATTCACAGAAAATCAAAATGTAGTGAATGGCTGGCTAATTGAGCATGCCAAACAGGGAAGTCTTTATACTTTCACTTCTAATTTGTGAAGAATGTTGCTTTGCTCCAATAATCATCCATAGATCTGATCAACTTTTAGGATTGAAAAAGTAACTATGGAATCTGATTACTCTTTAATTAGATTCCTGATTGATTCAATACTGTATGCTGGCAGAAGAGCTAGGAAGCACCAATAACTGAGTGAGGGTGTCGTATTCTTGTTGGGTGCACATAAGCAACCTATCTTCATCTGAATATCTGATATCCCTATTTTTATCTATTTCTTTTTAACTTTTACATGGCAAACCAAATTAAAAGTCCTTTTAACCAATGGTGGTTGTGATGATGATGAATTGCAATCGAAGAAAGTATTTTAATGTATCACTATGAGGACTAGTTTCGGTCTATGCATTTTCTTCTAACTCTATTTCCATTACGTACTAGTTTCGGTCTATGCATTTTCTTCTAATTCTATTTCCATTACGTATTGATTGTGATGAGCAATCCTTTACGTGCAATGTCCATCTTGTTATAACAACTATACTATAACTAATTTGATTTATTTGTATGAGTTTAAATTCTACCCTTTTCATTTCTCAAATTATCTTTTACTCTATTCACCATAAAGTGCATTATATATATATATATATATATATATATCATGCACATGCCACACCCAAATATTTTCTTTTTCTAAAATTCCGCAAGCAAGCACAATAGATGTATGGCACCTGATAAACATTGACAAACCATGCTTCCTGGTGAAAGGGGGATACTTCACTTACAGGCCTTAATTCGATCTATTCTAACCATAGCCATCCAAGTGCTTCTAGAAGATGAAATATGTATGGTGTTGGCCATTATTATTGAAGTGAACTGTTATGTTATTCTTGGCTTTTTATTCCACATGTAGGTAAGCAATGGACTAAATTGTCAGGAACTAAGTTGGAGACTGAATTTTCAGATATGTGTTCAGCAAAAAAGGAGAATCAATTGCCTTATCTTAGCTTCTGTTATATGTTGAATGAAACTAATGTATATGTTACCTTGCTTCACGTTTAATATAGCTTAGTCCATTGTATTTTGTAGCATAAAGACACCCATGTCATAGGGTGGGCATTTCATTAGTGTACCAAACCAGGATGCTAAAATTCTACGTTTTGCTAACTGATACCATCCTCTCTTGACCGCCACCATTATAGGTAATATTATCAACACATTTGTTTTAGTTTCCCTTGTTAGTAGTTGAAATTTGATTTACATGTTTTTATTGGTGAATGAAGATTAGCTACAATGTTTTGGATTTGGTGATCAGTTATGATACCTTTCATATCTTAATTTCATTAGCTTTGCTTCCCTCTCACCGTATTGTTTAAACTATTTATGCATTTCAATGACAATACAAACAAAATCTGCCTTTCATTTGTTCTCTTTAGTTCCAATGACTTATGCTCTATGAGGCATTCTAGTAACACAGTGTGAAGTCACTTTCTACCATTTGG
This sequence comes from Cynara cardunculus var. scolymus, assembly GCF_001531365.2. NCBI lineage: Eukaryota > Viridiplantae > Streptophyta > Magnoliopsida > Asterales > Asteraceae > Cynara > Cynara cardunculus. The sequence goes on from NC_037533.1 coordinate 2,095,201, forward strand.
TGAACTAACCTGCACGGAACGTGTCTTGCTAGTTTCTCACTAACTTTTAAGTATTTGTATCAATTTGTAAGTTAAAATTCACCTATTTGACGTCAAATGGAGAACTTAACAAGTCATTAACCTTGTTAGTGGACCTGGCAACATGGGTGGACAGGTGCATCGACGAGTAACCTAACAGGCCTGTGCATCGACGAGTAACCTAACAGGCCTGTGCATCCAACAGGCTTGGTGCAAAAGTACCTGTGATTTGTAGGTACTCTATTTTTTAATTTATCCACAGATTCCATGGACACCCAGGGATATATGCAAAAATAATTCTCAATTTAAATACTCCTTTTACTTCAATTCAGAATATACTATAACCAACAGCTCATGTATAGATTTACATGGACTTTATGATTTCTTCCATGCTGCAGTTTACAGGCCGAGGAAGGGGGAGATGGTGTCAGACAGATTTATTTGAGAGTTCAAACAAATTACTTTAAAAATATCAAATACACATCGGTTATGTTCAAGATCGACTTCCTAAATAATAGTATCAATAAATTACACATGTAGTCCACCTAGTGTTTCAAATGGTATCTGTGGAAAAAGCTATAACCAATCAATGCAGTTTTGAAGCATCTTCATGCTCAGAAAATACAGACTTCTTCAGTCACACAATAGATTCCATAAACATGCAATCCCAGATTCATTTCATCAAGTACTCATCCTAAAAATCAATGAATTTGACAACAAAAATATGAAGGTGATCAAAAATCGAGTATCTAACCTCCCATGTCGGCAGCCATGAGGATACCATCTTTGTATTTTATCCCAATTACAGACGTGCCTGTAACATATGGGTACCTGTTTAAAAAAGAATCAACGCATAGCAAAAATAAAAAGAACTTGTCGGTGTTAAAAGAACCATAAATCTTTTGGTTTAAAAAACCATATGTTTTATCACATAGCCAAGTATCCCTTTCTATTAGCACAGAATTATGAACTTGTTAAATCCTACACGCATCATTTGATGATGTTGCTAAGCGTAATTACTGCTTTAAAACTCAAGATAAAACTTCTTCGTTAGATTCTCTGTTACACCAAAATATATTCTTAATACAGTAGGGATAGAAGAGTATACATACTGTGTTCTCTGAGAATCTCCTTCAGAGCTCAATAAACCACTTTCACTTTGAGAAGAAACCATGTCTGCAAACACTACACCAGTACAAGGCATGAGAAAAACAATGAAAAACAGATTGAGGTTGCAGTCAATGCAGAACACTCGCTACCATTCAAAGATTCTTTTGTTAGAAATTTGATTCTGACTTGGAACTTCGATTTTTTTCTTTCTTTTTTAGTGTATTATCCCAAACACCACATTTTATGGGTTTTGGCATTAAGGTTGTGTTTGGTATAGGGACGAGACAGAAAGGGACGAGACAAAAAGGATTTGTCCCACATTTTGATTGGGACAAGATGGAACAAAATTGGTGCATTTTTGTCCCACCAGAAAAGGTGGGACAAAATTGACCAAAGTGGGACTATTTTATCAAAAAAATTGCTCTCATCAACACTTGTTTTCAAACATATATTTTTTTTTTATTGTTCAATGACATGGTAAAAACACCGCTGAGAAAAAGTACATTAGCACTTAGCTCCATTGTTCCTCTTCTAGTATTTTACAAGAACGCTTGTAACAAATGAACATATTAACAACACAAGCAGACAGGTGGCAATGCACCTGGAATTGGACTCATAGACATGATGAAGATATCAAAAAGAGATCGTAAAATTTTAAATTTAGTAACAGTGATTAACAAGTAATAGAGTAAGAAAAGTAGAGGGGATCCATCAATCGTAAATAATTTTTCACACAAATGATATAAACCGATCATCATCAAGTAAAACACTTAATTCTGAATCTCAATTTCTTCTTTTCCAGTTCGAATAGAATAAAATTTGGACATTAAAGGATCGCAGCCATGACAATGGATCCAGCAAGACATAACAATCAAGTATATTTGTCGCCATTTCCGCCCATATCTGAAGAAATTAGGCACATGAACATACCAGAATTCATAAAACAACAATGAACGAATCAATAAGATGCCAAAGAAGGAAGCCTTGGGGGTCAAGATACTGAAGAAGATGCTAGATACAATTAACGATTTTAAGCGAGGGAGAGAGAGAAAGAGCTACCTGGTGTTACAATGGGGGATCCTGAATTCCAAATTGTATTCACTGATTAGATAAAAATGTGGAATGCCTTGCAGGCTTGATTCTTCTGCAAGAAAGGAATACGGGAGACAGGGAGAGGGAATGACGATATCCTCCGACCCGGAACCTGTATTTAACGACAATCGGGTCTAACACAGGGATGGTGATTTGCCCCGACCCGGTGGGATCCGGTTCACCCAACCTGAACGGAGCCGAGGATTCTCTGCTAAAACGGGTCCTAGATCTGGGGCCGGGGACGGGCCGGGCCAGGATCAGTAGACTCAAACCAGGACTAGGACCGGGGATGTTATTCAAACCGGGGCCGGAGATCCCCGATAGAATCAAGTTAAAAGGATATTATTTATGGGGTTTGATCAAGGATTGATATATGTTTGACCAGGGACTAGATGTTAATCCCCGTACCTGTTTGGGACCAGGGCCAATGACGGGGAATGTTACTTCAAACTGGGGTCGGGATTACAAAACATGCTCCATCCCCGTCCCGTTGCCATGCCTAATCCAACCTTCGTTCATTTAAAATAACCCAATTTTCAACTACCCTCAATCCAATTCAATCAAAACTACAATCCAACTCAATTCAAACTATCTGGATTGGGTTGAGTTGGTCGGGTTAAATTATTGATACATCATTTTATAATGTAGCTAAACATTTTGTTTAAACGATAAAATTAAAATGAAAACATATAAAAAATGCTAATAGACTCAAAAAAAGGTTGAAATTTCATGCAAATAAGAAAGTACAACTATGATTAAAATTATAATATAATTTTGAATATAACTAATTACGGGTTGCTCTAATGTCTAATGTTTATATTAATCAAGGCTTTGACAACCATATTAAATTCATAGTATCGAAAAGGCATCAGGTTCATCGGGTTGATTTGAATTCAAATTACCCCAACCCAATTTTAACCCAATAGATGTGGTTTGGTCTAATTTGAGGGTTTTTAAGTTTTTTCGGGTTGGATTGGTCGGATTGGTCGTTATTTTGAGCACCCCTATTTTCAACTCCAATCCAATCTATTTTTCAATTGTTTCCGATCTAAAATATTATTTTGTAAAAACTGTATATTATATCGTATATAATTCTTGTTTTTCAATTTTAACTAAATAAATAAATTAAACAGACTATTGCCTATTTTAAAGAGAAAACTCATAAAAATCCAAGGAACTATTTAATTTTGGATGATTAAGTATTTAAACTGGTTTTTTTATTTAAAAAAACTATAAAAAAATTCTTATTTTGAATGATTAAGTCTCTTAACCATTGTTTTGAATGAAAAAATCATTAAACTTTCTCATTTTGAATTATTAAGTCATTGAACTTTCTTTTTGTGATAAAACTATCGAACTTTTAAAAATTGGTTGCCTACATTCTTTTAACAAAAAGAAAACTATATATAACTGACTAAAAAAGTTTTAAAGTAAAAAAAAAAAACTTAAATCTTTTTTAACATTTCCAAATCCTATACCCTCCAAATCCCTCGCAAACAACGGTTTCACTCTTCCCCGCGCACTCACTGTCGCCCTATCATTGTCCGTTCTTCATTTCGTTTATCACACAGTTGGCCCATGTCATCAATCTCCCTACTTTTGATCTACTTTTAGAGGGTTACAAGTAGTTACTTTAAGATCTTTCTAATCAGTTACTAATAGTTGATGTAAATAATCAATTTTTAAAAGTTCGATGATTTATTTTATTGAAAAAAAGATGTATACAAACTTAATTATTCAAAATGAGAAAATTTAATGATTTTTTCATTCAAAAAAATAGTTCGAGAACTTAATCGTTTAAAATGAAAAAGTTTAATGGTTTTCATTTAAAAAAATAATTCAAGGACTTAATCATTCAAATTGGATGTCTGATTATTGCCGGTCAGTTTTAATTGGATCGGTCGGTTCTAGTTAGGGGTGTGAAAAAAAATCAATCGATCCAATTAAAACCGGCCGGCAATAATTAGACACCCAATCGTAATCGGATCCAATTTTTCAACATCCAAATCGGATCGTTCGGTTTTTAGATGGTGGTTCATAACCGACCAAAATCTAGCCAAACCGATCCAATTAGCATCCAATTACACACCCAATCACCCATTAAATTAATAATATATAAAAAATTAAAAACAAAAAACATTAAAAAAACTACAAAATCAAAATATAAAAATAGTATAAAAAATTAAAAACAAAAACAACAAATTACAAGATTTTTCAAAAAATACAAAATCAAAATATAAAAAATCCTATAAAAACAATAAAATTCATATATCTTTAATATAATAAAAATAAAATAATTTAAATCGTCTGTTGGATTTGATCGCTTGTCAAAACCCAACATCCAATGGATGATTGGATCGGTTCGGTTCGGTTCCCTCTACATCCAATGGATTTAATGTGGGGTAAACACCCACCGTAATGCCTCATTTATGTGAAATGTGCTATTTTGGTCAAATGCATGGGTAAGTTGTATGTTTGTTTAGTTCTTATGTCCTGTAAAACATTTTATTAGGATTTTTAAACATTTTTTTTATTAACCTGGATATTCAACTCGCTATACGAGCCGACTAATCCCAAGGCAACCACCTGCTTTGCAGATAGCCCGGAGTCACCGCATTTGAACCTCCATGGCCACAAGGGGATTTTTATTCCTCCTTGGATTTGAACCTGGGACCTCCAGGTACTTTGACGTTTTCAGTCAAGCTCAAACCAATCAAGCACCACCCTTGTGGTTAGGATTTTTAAACATTTAATGCGTCCTATAAACATAGTATTGTTGTAGTGGTTTTACATTGACCTTTCCTCTGTCTCAAGAGGTAGAGAAGTTGACTTTGAAGGTTTTTATTAATAATGAAAACCGAACACACTAAACCCTAATGCAATAATATATGGAAACTGAAATACTCAATAACGACGAAACCCCAAAACAAATGTGAAATAAAATTAAAAAAGCGGAAAGTTTTGGAAATTAAACGGAAATACGCAGTTTTAAGGCACGAAACGAACCCGAATGGCCGAAAATAGCCATTTGTCATGACTAAGTGATGATTTTAATTTGTTGGATCGTCCAGCTTCCATAAACATGCTTTAATGGTTAAACGGACATCAAATGCCAAATTAGGAGTAAACAGGGTTTGACGCGACAACGACCTATCTGCTTCTCTATCTCAGTTACGATTCGTTCTACATCAACCTTTCAAAAGACGAAATACTTAAAAAAAAACATTTTATAGAGGTACATCAGTCGGAAAGTCTTGTGGGTGCCTCTGAACTGTTTCTCTCAGTAGTCTTTCTTGCTCGATTAAATTTGTGGGTAAATCCTCATATACATCTGTGAACAAGTATTTAAGTTGTGGTTTTACAGCTTTTTCAGCTTCTCCTATCGCATTTTTAACCTGCAAATAGAAATTGTGTTAGAATACTAACTTTTGGTTTAGACGCTAATAAAGTCGGATTAGAAATGTTTAAATATCTTAATGAACTGTTTTATAAAACTTATGTTTATAAGACTAAACAATTGTGTAAAAAACCACAAGAATGGTGTCTGATTGGTTTGAGCTTAACTCCAAAGGTCAAAAGTACTAAGAGGTCTCAGCTTTAAATCTAAGGAAGAATAAAAACCTCTTGTGGCCACGGAGGTTCAAGTGCGATGACTCCGGACTATCTGCAAAGCAGGTAGTCGCCTTGGGATTAATCGGCTTGTATAACGGGTTGGATATCTAGGTTAATAAAAAAATTGTGTAAAAACGTTCAATAAATTTATCTGATGTTTTCTTTTGGCATGTTAACATATTTATATTTTTTAGGATGAATCGTATAATTAGTTTTTTAGAGGACAATTTTGAAAAGTGTCTTATAAACACGTCTTTTTGTAGAACATTTGTGTTTATTAAACATTTTTCAAATAATGTCAAAAAAAATTAATAGACCGTTTTATTTCAAAAATATCCTTACAAAACTTGTTAAGATGTCTAAAAGTGTCTTATAAACTTATTGTAACACTTTTATAAAAAATGCATAATCTTGGTCTTATAAACGTAAGTCATACGTATAAAGCATGAAGACACTTAAACATTTTTTTAACTCAGATGGTATTTCGTACAATGAATCAGATCGTGGTCTTGAAAATCACCTGGTTATCGAGATCATAATGAAGCTCCGATTCTTCTTTCTCGCTCCACCAACCCTTTCTCTCGATCCATTTTCGCAATCTTGTTATCGGAGAATGCTTCGTTTTCCAGTATTCGATTTCATCGGTCGGCCGATACTTGGTGGAATCGTCCGATGTAGAGTGGTGTCCTACTCTATATGTCATGGCCTTAATTTTTCAAAATTTATTTGGTAAGACTTTAAGTTTATAGGAACAAAAACGAAGTTGATATAAATCCGAATTAAGAATATATATGAACCTCAATAAGTATTGGTCGTTGTTCATTGACGGCTATCTCACGAGCTTTGCTAACTGCGCTATAAATTGCTAGAGCGTCGTTGCCGTCGACTCTTATACTTTGAATTCCGTAGGCTGGGCCTTTAACGACTATCCCATCGCCTGCCCGTATTCAAGTCATTTTAGTGACGATTAGGGAAGACTATACTTTTTACAAACTTTGTGATAATGAGATCAAAAGTTTGAAGATCGAGAATAAGTACTTCGAAATTGATCGACGACAGGAGTGCTGATAGCCCATCCATTGTTTCGGCATATGAACACGACCGGAGCATCCATAACCGCAGCAAAGTTCAAAGCAGCATGAAAATCTCCCTTCACAAGAATTAGAACAAGATATATTCACATAATATTATATATATAGATCTAGAGAGAGAGAACACGAGAACTGTAACCAATAAGAGAATAAAAGAGAACGGTCAAATCACATGTGATTTTACACTAAACTCGTGTGTAAAATCACATGTGATTGGCGTGACCTTGGCCACGACCTAGGTCACAGGCCAAGTCGCTTGCACACGCCTTGCGTATGTGTGGATAGTGTTCTGTAATGTTGACGAGAGCTCCATAAAATAAGCAAATATTATAGGATTGATTCAAATTGATTCTATCCTATCGTACTTATCTTTTCCATAATTATAGGATAGTTTCCTTATGTATTTATGTTTTCTAATTATAGGATAGTTTCCTTATGTATTTCTGTTTCCTAATTATAGGATAGTTTCCTTATGTATTTATGTTTCCTCCTGTATATATATTGGGTCTCATAATGAAATCAATGAAACTGAGAAAATATTAAGCAATCATCTCTTCTCTTTGTATTTACATGGTATCAGAGCGAAAAATCTCGAACCCTTCATAAACTCGTAAAACCCTCACCATGAGCGAAAAAGAAGCCCCTCCTGTCATTGTCCAGAATGTACAGGATGCACCATTCCCATCCGGAATCATCTTGGATGATAARAACTACCCGTTATGGTCGCAACTTATGGAGATGCGAATTGGAGCAAGGAACAAATTAGGGTTCCTCACAGGTTCCACCCCGAAACCGAAAGACGAAAAGAAGATGGAAGCSTGGGTCATTGWTAATCATCGTGTCAAGAGTTGGCTCATTGATTCAATGAGTCCGCAATTGATGCAACGCTTTATCAGACTTCGGACGGCTAAAGAAATCTGGGAAGCCGTTGCCAAAACCTTCTATGATGGTACAGACGAAACACAATTATTCGAACTAAATCGGAGATCGTTTACCACACGTCAAAACAGAAGACCCTTATCTGCTTACTACAACGAACTGGTAAGTATCTTTCAAGAAATTGACTCTCGTATTATGAATCAGGAAGAAAATGTGAATGCCGTTGTATCCCTTCACAAAACCCTAGCCCGTCTAAGAGTGCATATCTTCTTGGCCGGCCTTGATCCGGAATTTAATCAAGCGCGAAGTGAAATACTGAGAAAGGACCCGCCCCTTGACCTGGAATCAAGCTACGCATATGTCCGAAAGGACCAAAATCAGAGACACGCTATGGAAGAACCCAAGTCGGAACCCGATGCCATAGTTCACCTGACCACTCGAAGCCGTCAAAAAGGAAAAAACAGCAACAGTAAAGGTAACACCCTTACTTSTACTCATTGTGGGGAAGACGGACACTCCAAACAACGGTGTTATGAAATCATTGGMTATCCAGACTGGTGGGATTTCTCAAAGAAACCAAGAAAGAAAATAGGACAAGCCAGCGTTGCTGCCACCGAAAAAATCGAGGAGCCTTCTACTCCTGTTGCAGCTCATGTTGAAAAGAATACATCTGGTATGTCAAATATTGATCACTCTAAAAAAGGATCTTGGATTATTGATACAGGGGCAACTGATCATATGACAAATGACTCATCTCAACTGATATCTATGTATTCCCCTATGCAATCTGATATTCTTACTGCCAATGGGGGAATAGCACGGGTAACATATGAAGGACCAGCGAAATTATCTAGTTCCATGAATCTAGACACCGTCCTTGTTGTCCCCTCTCTGTCTTCAACCTCTTGTCTGTTAGTCAGATTACAAGAACTTTGAATTGCTTTGTGACTTTTTGGCCTGATGAGTGTATGTTCCAGGATATCACGACACATCGGATTCTTGGCTATGGTATTAGACGGGGAAAGCTATATTATCTTGAAGAACATCATGGTGAGGCTCTTAATACTGGAATAAGCAAAGGAACTAAGACGTTAGCGTGGTTGTGGCATCGACGACTAGGACACTTGTCCTTTGGTTACCTTAGGAAATTGAAACCAAGTTTATTTTTTAATACACAAGATTTTGAGTTTAAGTGTGATATATGTGAGATGGCGAAAAACCATAGAATTTCTTATGCTCCTAGTTATAATAAAAATTTGGTTCCGTTTATGACTATACATTCAGATGTATGGGGCCCGGCCCGAAGTGCAACACCAAACGGTGCTCGGTATTTCGTAACTTTTATTGATGAATGCACTCGTATGGTTTGGATTTCTCTCCTAAGACATAAAGGAGAAGTATGTCAGGTGTTTCAGGAATTACACCGAATGGTGAAATCACAATACAATTGCAATATTCAGGTTCTCCAATCAGACAATGGGGGAGAGTACATAAATCATGAGATGCACCAGTTTTGCAAGGCCAACTCCATCCGACATCAAACATCATGTGCAGGCACACCCCAACAGAATGGGTTGGCAGAACGAAAAAACCGACAATTATTAGAAATTGTYCGTGCCTCGTTGTTTGACATGAAAGTTCCACATGAATATTGGGGTGAAGCTGTCCGATCAGCAGCTTACCTCATAAACAGAACCCCGTCTCGGTTCATCGACTTTCAAACCCCTCTTCAGAAACTTCACGGGCTTGTTTTAGCACCAATGAGTCCAAATCTTGAACCAAGAGTGTTTGGATGTACATCGTATGTACACCAAAACACAGGGAAATTAGAACCAAGGGCTGTTAAATGCGTGTTCCTCGGATATGCAGACCTCAAAAAAGGATACAGATGCTATGACCCCAAGGAACAAAAAATGCATGTCACCCGTGATGTCGTGTTCCATGAAAACACCCCATTCTTTGGCCACGATTGTTCTCTTCAGGGGGAGAACATAACAAATACGTATGAAGAAAACACCCGTGACCACCTGGAAGAAAATATTGAAGAAACCCTTGATGAACCAAACAACGAGACGAGAAGCCCAATGGATCAAAGTGATGAACAAKTCAAYGAAACAGGAAGCTYAACTGTTGACGAGAATCTCACAAACTTGGAAGAAGATAATATAGCTTCCCCAAATACTCCTGAAAGTACGGTGACACCCCAGGTAACTACCGACCCTACTTCGTGTGATACGACTAATCCTTCTGTCTTGCAAGGAAATGAACCGAGATACCCAGCCAGACAAAACAGGGGAATTCCGAAAAGACAATACCAACCTGACCTTAATGCTAAAGCGAAATACCCTATCAACAACTATGTGTCMTCACATCGGTTGTCTGAATCCCACGCACTTGCAGTAAGCCAACTAACCGCTGTCTCCATACCAAATAATGTGCAAGAAGCATTAAAAGAAGAAAAATGGAAGAATGCCATGAACGAAGAGATGGGGGCGTTGCAAAAGAACCATACCTGGGATCTCGTGACTCTTCCTCCAGGAAAGAAAACRSTGGGATGCCGGTGGATATACTCCATCAAACTYGACTCTAAAGGAAACATCGATAGATACAAAGCAAGACTCGTGGCTAAAGGGTACACTCAGAAGTACGGGATCGACTATGGAGATACATTTGCCCYTGTAGCAAAAATAAACACTATCCGCATTCTTATCTCTATAGCTGCCAACCGAGATTGGCCATTRAAACAGTATGACRTTAAAAATGCTTTTCTRAATGGGTATTTAGAAGAAGAAGTGTTCATGGATCCCCCTCCCGGGATAAATTGCACCGACAAAGTATGCAAACTAAACAAAGCGCTATATGGCCTAAAACAGTCACCTCGAGCATGGTTTGGAAGATTCTCAAGCTTTATKAAAAAAATCGGGTACAAACAAAGTGATGCTGATCACACTTTGTTTGTCAAGCACGAAGGGATCAACGTGAYTGCCCTTATTGTGTACGTGGATGATATGGTAGTCACCGGAAACAACCCAGAAGAAATGGCGAATCTCCAAGAAGTCCTTGCAGCAGAATTCGAGTTAAAGGATCTTGGACCCCTAAAATATTTTCTAGGGATCGAGGTGGCACGATCAAGACAAGGTATAACCATGTGTCAAAGAAAATATATTTTACACCTCTTGGCAGAAACGGGAATGTTGAACTGTCGTCCTGCTGATACCCCAATAGAAGTGAACCATGGGTTAAGAATTCATCCGGATCAAACGCCAACTAACAAAGAGCGATATCAAAGGTTAGTGGGAAARCTAATATATCTTTCTCACACGCGCCCAGACATTGCGTATGCCGTTAGTGTTGTAAGCYGCTTTATGCATGCWCCAAGTGAAGACCATATGAATGCTGTTCATCGCATTCTACGGTACCTCAAAGCAGGTCCCGGGAAAGGTCTATGGTTCAGAAAAAATCAAGCTCAAGAAGTAATAGGATATACCGATGCGGATTAGGCTGGAGACAAATCTGATGGGAAATCAACATCAGGTTACTTCACCTTTGTGGAAGGAAATCTGGTCACGTGGAGAAGTAAGAAACAGAAGGTGGTTGCAAGATCCAGTGCGGAAGCTGAGTACAGAGGAATGGTT
>NC_037533.1:2106792-2121651 GCF_001531365.2 Cynara cardunculus var. scolymus
TGTTGACGAGAGCTCCATAAAATAAGCAAATATTATAGGATTGATTCAAATTGATTCTATCCTATCGTACTTATCTTTTCCATAATTATAGGATAGTTTCCTTATGTATTTATGTTTTCTAATTATAGGATAGTTTCCTTATGTATTTCTGTTTCCTAATTATAGGATAGTTTCCTTATGTATTTATGTTTCCTCCAGTATATATATTGGGTCTCATAATGAAATCAATGAAACTGAGAAAATATTAAGCAATCATCTCTTCTCTTTGTATTTACATGTAATTCATGTGGTTTTAGTGCAAACTAAGAAAAAAAAATTCTAATTACATGTCATTTGGCTGTTCTCATGTTCTCTTATTTTGATTATGTTCTTGTTTGATTATCCCTCTACATGTGTACGTGTACGTGTACGTGTATGTGCATGTGTATACCTCACTTGTAGTACCATCTCCAAAGTAGGCCACAACACATGCATCCTTCTTTTCCATCTTTAGTGAATACGCGACACCAACTGCCTGTGGGAGTTGTGTGCTGCATGGGAAAACAAACACCGTAAAAATATATATAGCTAGGTTCAAACGAGAATATATACATATATATATATATACATACACACATATATATATATATATAGTTATAGATTATTTTGAGAAGTTGTAAATATTTGAAAAGTAAAAAAGTGATTTTAGCCTTTTATAAAGTCAAGATTAGATTTGACTGGTAAAAAATTACGGTTTTAATTGATCAAGAATTGTGGTTTGGCTTTGACTAGTCAAAATTTGCGGCTATATAAAAAATAGAGGGAGTAGTTTTGTAATTCTTACAAATATGCAGCAAATAGGTTCATATTTAAACCCGTATGATTCATATATGAACTATATGTATGTGAACCCGTGTAATTCACATATGAGCCCGTGTGATTCACATAAGAACTGATTAACGGATTAACATATGAACTAATTAAGGTGTCACATATGAGCTAATTAACGTGTTCGCATATGAACATATATGAACTCGTGTGATTCACATATGAACTAATTAAGGGATTCACATATGAACAATATGTTCATATGTGAAATCATACGGGTTCACATATGAATCCGTTTGCCGTCTATTTGTAAAAATTATGAAACTACCCCTCTATTTTCTACATACCTATGTGAGGAGAATTATCCGTGCTTCACAATCGAAATCACAAATGATGGCCAGATGAGAGGTTAGTATCACTTCTTTACTTCTCAAATGAATATTTTCCTATATATATATATATGCATATATATTCACCCTTAATTCTTCATAATAAACCCGAGGAATTAAAAAGCATCAACGATTTAAAAAAATCGAACAAAACCATGAATACGTACGCTAATGGCGATGAGATGGTCAAGAAATTAAGGTCCTTTGATCCGTAATGAACCGGCATTTGCCTGCCTTTCCCGTGACCGGCATCGTTTCCGAAACATTGATTTGCAAATTCTTGCAACGTAAAACCACGCCATAACAAAATTCCCGGCTCTCTATACTGCAATACGTTTAATCAAACCTTCAACTCTAGTTTACTAACCAACACATTTCACAAGATTTTAGGCTGTGTTTGGCAAATTAACCGCTCGTCATTCTAGTTGTTAGTTGTTGACAAATAAACTAACATTTAGCTGAAAGCCTAGTCACGTTTGGTAAACATAAAATGGATAAATTAGTGACAATATAAAATAATATGTTGAAAAATTAACTGATAAGAAATAAGTGGTATTACTGAAGAAAAAAAAAGGAGAAAAAACCCCTTGGACTTGTAAAAATGTTATCTGAATTATAAGTTAGTTATGATCGTCAAACATAGGTTTACAGTTTTGATTCAAATGATTTTGTGGTGGAATATTAGTGAAACCTGAGACAGTATTAAATCATCGGAAGTAAGAGCTCCAAGGGAAATTGGTCAAAATAGTCATTTCTCTCATATAAATTAGTCTCTTATCTGTCCCTCTCCTTGACTTACCCAAATATCACTACATCCATGAATCCCACGTCTGTCACTTGCAGACCTAGCTAAAAGACAAAAAAAAATTATCAGATATGGACCCATTATGACAGCCAGGTCTACAATTTGAAATTTTCTTTTTGTCTTTTAGCTAGGATCGCAAGTGGAGGACATGCCACTTGCGGATGTTGTGAAATTTGGGTAAATTAGGAAGAGGAATGACTATTTTGGACAATTTTCTATAAATTAGTTATGGTGGTCAAACATAGGTTTAAATTGTTGTTGTTGTTTTTTTTGATGGAATATTAGGGGTTATTTAACAGTTGTTGAATGCTTTTGGGCAGAATGATTAAGCGGTCAAAACGAGGCTCTCATGATATAGTGCAAAATGAAATATAATTGTTCGGTAATTGTTTACAAATGGAATTAGGATGCGGAATGGTTAAGTGAGTCTCATGATACAAAATCATTCAGAGGGTTTTGTTAAACCATTAAGAGGCAGACTTTTTTTTTGTCAAACAATGTTCACCTCTTAACAATTCAAAAAATGTCTCTTAATAAAACTATTACGAGGCAAACAAACAATCAATTAGTGAAACCTGAGACAATATTAAATCATGGGAAGTAAGAGCTGCAGCTGATGCTAGGTTGATAGCTTCTTCACCAAATGACGTCATGTAGAATGACAATCTGCCTTGTCTTTGAGCCTCATAAAAGAATTTGTCCATAGTTTGAAGGGTAATCATGCCATTATACACTTTCAATGCAACTTCCTTACTCACCTATATTATATATATACATACATTTTATATTAATTAAAAATCAACAATTTAAATAGAGAGAGAAGAGCAATCAATATAAACCACCTAATTTGTACAAACCGTATAAACTATCTTTATTCGTCGATTTTATTGTTTAATCTTATAAAAAAAATTCATGAAATTGTTTAATCTTGTGAAATTGTTTCATATAATATTTTTTTCATGAAGTTGTTTCATATATAGTTATTAAATTGTTTCATATAATACTTAATGAAATTTTAATGAAACTGTTTCATATATTTTTCTAAAATTAAAATAATGAAGATGATAATATCCATAATTAACACCATGCACAATAAAAATGATTAATCAATCTCTCATAATTACAAAAAAATGAACAAAATGAAAAATTATGATTGGTTGAATGAGGTTTGTACAGTTTGTACAAATAACGTGATTTGCAAAGTAAACCTCCTATATATATATATATTTATATATATATATGAAAGAATGTATTATTATAACAAAATCAGATTTATATAAATATCTTAATAGATTGTTTTATAAGACCCACTATAATGAAATTGGGTTTATAGGATGCCATCAATAAGTAAGTGTTCTAATAGACTGCTTTATAAGACTTAATTTATAGAACCAAAAATTAAAACTATTTATCTAAAGGCGTTATAATAGTTTTATCTGACGTTTTAAGACGTCTTAACAAAATTTTTAAGACAATATTAATAAAAAGTGTCACATTAGCTATTTTATGAAAAGTGTCCTATAAAAATATCTTTTTATAAGACAGTTTTTCAAATAGTTGTCCTATAAAATAACTAATATGACGTTTTTTTTAATGAAAATGTTCTAATAAACTTGTTACGACGTCCAAAAACGTCCTATAAACTTATTGCAACGTCTTTAGATAAGACATTTCGTTTTTTGGTCCTATAATTTATGTCTTATAAAACGGTCTATTATGATGCTTATTTATTGGTGGAGTCCTATAAACCAAATTTTGTTGTAGTGGTCGTATAATTATGTGTCATATATAAAAATGTTAGAATAGTTCATATAACGTTTATGGCGTCTTAACAAATTTTTTATGATACTTTTAAAATAAAATGTTTTATTAGTTTTTTTATACGACATTTTTTTGATAAATGTTAGGGTAAATACTTTATCAAATAATGTAATGAAAATTTAGTAGGAAGCTTTATTTCAAAATTATTTTAAAAACTTGTTAAGATGTTCAAAACCGTCTTATATTCTGACACTTTGTAAAGGATGTACAAGTGTTTGATCCTATAAAACTTAAGTTCTATAACACATTCCATTAAAACACTTTGGGGCCGTTTACTTAAACACTTACCCGGTAAGCGCTTACTGATAAAATTCAACACTATTACTTACTTATCTAATAAAATTTTAGTCTACCAAAACGGCATCGCATGCAACAATTTACCCTGTAAGCGCTAACCGTGGTAAGCGTCATCGCTCTCACTTACCAGGTAAAACTCTAGGTTCTTGCTTTCGCTTTTACTGGGTAAGATTTTTGGTACTTGTCATATTCATCCGGTAAGGTAATGTAACTTGATAAACGTTTACCCAGTAAGCATTTGGTAAAAACGGCCCCTTAGGGGCTATTACTAAAAGCTTAATAGGTAAGCGTTTAACTGAGACATTTACTTTACCAGATTAACATGCATCACAAATGCCGAAAACCTTATCCAGTAATAAGCAAAGCAAGGAACAAGAGGAACAAGATCTAGTCTTACCCAGTAAGTGAGGATGATCGACGACTCTGCCTACCACGTAAGCTTGTTGCATACGATCCCATTTTGATGACCAAGAAGCTTAACCGTTGAGATTATTACCATAAACATTTGGGTAAACGGTCCCTTGGACATTTTTGACATTTTATAAACCAAGATTTTATTACGTACGGAATCAATTGAGAAAAATAATATTTTTTGGCAAATTGAATTAAAAAAAGTGAATCGAGTACGTGTTCCATGGTTGTAGATGAGATCGGGTAACCATCTTCATCAAGAACCCGATAACATTGCACCCTCTTCTCAGATGAACCAGGAAGAAAGTTCAATTCACATGTGAAGCCAATCTTGCCACCAGGAAACCCCTCACCCTGCCTCCAAACAACACCAATTGTTATTCATAATTTTCATGAAAAATTTAATACAGACTGCTTTATAAGATGCAAAAAATGTTTAAATATCTTAATACAGACTGCTTTATAAGACACTATAACAAAATTGGCTTTATAAGACGTCACCAATAAATAAGCGTACTGATAGACCATTATATTGTTTTAGTGTCAATTATATTGACTGTGAAATTATATTGACTGTGAACAGTGAAAAATATACATTTGATGTGTTGATCACGTTAACCTGAATTTCGTCAAACGTATTTTTCTCTCTGTCATCTTCAACCAAGAGTTGTTCCCCAGATGTCGTGGATTTATAGCGAAGAGCCCCAACGAACGCAACATACGATGAATTGTACGAAGACGAATAAAAGAAACGACGAGTGGGTTTTCGATCGAAACCACAATCGTTGCTTCTTATGATTGAATTATTAAGATGAGAATGAAGTAAATAAGTAGAAGGAGAATGTGTTTGATAATAAGAGCATAATGATGGATTATTGCATATGATTTTCTTGACAAAGTTTCCACCACCACCTCTTCTTGTTGTTGTTAACCACATTGAAATATTCATTTGAGAGAGGAATTGGTGCAAATATGAAATGAATGAATAGTATGCATTGTTATTAACATCTTCAATATTTATAATTTGGTGAAAATTACAATATTGCCCCCTGAGATTTATTTATTTTAAAGAAATTCTCACTGTGTTAGATTGGTTCTGTATCTCCAGAGTTATACACCGTCTCTGTTAACTATGAGAATAAACTGCCCATTTCATTAGTTTTCTTTATTTTATCATTTTTAAAATGAAACCTCAGGGGAAGGGATGCAGATCGATGGCTAGGTGAGGATCGGATAAGAAATCAGATGGAGGGATGCATATAGATCGATGAAGAAAATTGTCAAAAAACGGAGTCATGGTGGATGAAGATTGGAAAAACATAGTGGTTTAAGTAGCCAGGGAGATGTAAGTCGTTGGAGTCGTCAGTAACAGAGTAACAATAGTTGGCGAATGAAAATGAAAGGAGAAAGTGGTTTGGATGAGGTTGTTCCAGCGGCCATGGGGAGGGTTAAAAACGATGACCAGTTTCTGGCCATTTTCGTCCTGGACCACGTGTTAATGTTATACATTTTGGCCTCAATTTTATTAAAGGTTTGACGACAGATGTTAAAACCAAGAAAAGAGTAAAATGGTCATATTGCTCTTTCACTTAATAGATAGATATATTATATTGACAGACATTAAGATGAGGGACTAAATTTGAAACAAAATGTAAACGTTGAGAGTTGTTCTATAAATAAACAAAGTTAAGGGTTCTAATTTGATAATTGTTACCAAACCATAAGGACCACAAAAGTAATTCACTATTAATTATATATGGGGCTTCTAGACAAAAATAGCAATAGGACCTACAGTTTCGTCTACATCATTTCTATTCTATTCCATGGAACTCATTTATACCAATTTTTAAAGCATTTATTTATAGTATCTTATAAATCAGATTTATTAAAAGTTTTAAAAATAATTTTTAATGTATAAAGTATTATATATTTATGTACAAAGTCTTAAAAATAACTTGTTATGCATTAAGTACTACTACTTTATGCATCCAATCTTAAAATCTCTTAATTTACAATTAAAATAACACATAGTACAAGTTACTAATGCACATTATTATCTTTTCTTTTCATGTTCCTAAGATACTTTTGACACTTTTCACTCATGTCTACACCCTCTCATGCCTTTATGTCTTCTTCTCATCTCCCAATGTGAGATTCAAATTGATATTCACTATGAGTTATTAAAATTTCTTTCATTCATCTCTCATTCAATTGCTCTACTACTTTCGCTCTCGATCTCTTGATTCTTTGCTTTTGGTGCAAATGGAACACATTTTTTGAGTCGTTTAAATATGTTGGATTTTAAATATATTGGATTTTAAATATATTGGATTTTAAACTATCATACAATTTTTTTTATCGATAGACTGTAATTATAACCATAACATTAATTTATTCAAACTATATTAATATGTAAAAACCAAGTGTAACTTATATCATCGTTAAATCTTCTCTAATAAAACCAATAAAATCGTTAAAATTCACGGCTCCCGCCGCATTGCGCGGATACACACCTAATAAGACTAAAGTTCTTATTTTTTGTTATTATTATTTTTTAACCAATTTTTTACTAAATATATATAATATATAATTTAAAATTGATAAAAAAACAACATAAATTAATTATTATAAAATAAATTTTTTGATTTTGTTTTACTTTTCTTTTTTGTAAATTCTTGTTTTTCAAATTCTTATACATATATATGACTAAAAACTACAACAAAATCGGATTTATAGGACGCTTCCAATTTCTAAGCATTCTAATAGACCTCTTTATTAAACTTAGTTTATATGACCAAAAACTAAAGTGTTATATCTAAAGGCGTTGGAATAAGTTTATATAACCTTTCCTGATGTCTTAATAAGACTTTTAGAACACTTTTAATATAAAGCGTCTCATTAACAACTTTATAGGATACTATTTGAAAATTTGTCTTATGAAAACAAATGTCATATAAAAAATTGAGTTTATAGGACACTTTCTCAAAAGTCTCCTATAAAATTGCTAATGCGACGTTTTGTATTAAAAATATCTTAAAAAATTTGTTAAGACGCTCAAAAGCGTCATATAAACTTATTACAACGCCTTTAGATAGGACGCTTCTATATTTTGGTCCTATAAATTAAGTCCTATAAAACTGTCTATTGAGACGCTTAGAGATTGGAGATGTCCTGTAAACCCAATTTTGTTGTAGTGAAAATTAATTTATAAAACATAAATTAATAATAGTAAAATATCTTATATGAGTCATTCCTCACAACTATCCTTCGAGAAAATGTTAAAAGATTATGGTATAAAGAAGAGTTAAATGTAAGATAAAGTTATATTTATGTATTAATTGGTTTTTGAATATGTTAACAGAATATATAAATTAACAAATTAAATTAATATAGGATAGTGAAAATTAATGAATTATATTTTAATCTTTTTTATAATTTTTATGATATATATGTATAAAACGGAAGGTTCAAGAGAAAACCTCAAAAAATTAAAAAAATTAAGGAATACTCTGATAATCATTAATTTGAACGGTATGCACATATGCATACACGTAATTGAAACTGTTTTTTGGTTTTATGCACATGTACATATCGAACAAATTGCTTTCAAATTACTTGTATGCACATGTGCATACCGTCCAGATGAACGGTAACCAGAGTGTTCCTTAGTTTTTTTATTTTTTTGCAGTTTTCCCCTAAATCTAACCCTATGTGTGTATGTATATATATATATATATATATATATATATATATATAGCCAAAGGTAATTTTGAGAAGTGGTAAATATTTGAGAAATAAAGAAGTGATCTTTCAAGATCGGATTTGACTGGTCAATAATTACAACTTTAACTGGTCAAATAATTACGGCTTTGACCGGTCAAAAGAAATTGTGGCTATGCGAAAAATAGAGAGGATAGTTTCGTAACTTTTACAAATATAAGGCAAACGAGTTCATATATGAACTTATGTGATTCACATATGAACTATATATTCATATGCGAACTCGTGTAATTCACATAGAACTATTTTAACTGATTCATATATGAATATGTGTGATTCACATATGAACTAATTAACTGATTCACATATGAATCCTTGTGATTTATATATGAACAAATTAACTGATTCACATATGAATCTGTGTGATTCACATATGCACTAATTAATTGATTCATATATGAACATGTGAGTTCATATGTGAATCAGTTAAATAGTTTACATGTGGACTAATGAACGAGTTCACATATAAACATATAGTTCCTATGTATATCACATAGATTCACATATGAACACGTTTGCCCTCTATTTTGTAAAAGTTATGAAACTAATTCTCTATCTTTCACATACCTATGTGATGAATTGTCTGGTGTTTCATGGTCAAAGCCACAAATGTTGATCAGATGAAAGGCTAGGATCATTTTTTTACTTTTCATATATTTACCACTTCTAAAATGAAGCCCCCTCTCTCTCTCTCTCTCTCTCTCTCTCTCTCTCTCTATATATATATATATATATATATATATGAAGTTTATATAATAATCTATAAATAAAATCACATTTTATAAATTAAAAATAGGGAAAGTGAGGTTTTTATAAGAACCTCCGTTATGAAATTTTATTGAGGTTCTTATTTTGTTGAGGTGATAATAATGTGGTAGGGAGAAATATGTCAAATGAGGTTTTTAGAGGTTCCACCAGTGTGGATGCTCGAAAGTTCTTATAAGAACCTCTTTTTTATAATTTTTTTTGTCACCTCATCTCTAACTCATCAAAATAGTTACTCACATAAAAGTATATAATTATAGTTCTTATAAGAATCATTTTTATGGTTCCTATGTATTTTTTCCAACTTCAATAATTAATATATATTTTAACATAAATTTAATCTAAATACCAATTTCTGATTTTCAGGTTACGTATTATATAATAATTTAATGAATATTAATTATAATTTAATAAATGTTTAGATATTTTATGATAATCTGTTTATCAATTAAAAAGTTTAGGGTTGTTTTTGATAAAGCAGAAACTTGAGGGGTTTAATTTAATTATGTATTTAAATGTTTTAATCCTCTGTTTATGTTTATTATTTGATGAGATATTTTATTTATCTCATTTGGGATGGTAAGTAAATAAGTGAAAGAAAGAAAACCTTTTGTGTGTGAGGAAAACATAAACCAAAGGGATAATAGAAGAAGAAACTGATTTCTGGGATAATAAAAGAAGAAACTGATCTATGTGATTCTTGTTCTGGATAATTTTTGTTGATTTTCATCTTCATATTTGCATCTTTAATTTGTGTGACAAGGTGAGTTTTAGTTTAAAAACTTTCATCTTAGAGCGTTAAAACAGAATCATATGGTTCTTTACATGGGGTTGTTTTGAAACTGCTATTATATTATTTTTAGCATAATTTTGTAGTTTGATATGTTTACATCAACTGGTTGGAATAAGGGTGACATAATCAAGAGATCTGTATCATGGGATAAAAGTGGCATAATCAGGAGAGACATATTTTGGGATAAGGGTGACATAATCAGGAGGGGTGTATTTTGGGATAAAGGTGACAATCAACTGAATGTGAAAACTGGGATTTTTGGATCATATGATAAACTGTTGTCGCATCTTTATGATGCGATGACTTTGAGTTATTGCATCTATGTGATGCGATGACTTGGGTTATCGCATCCTATTGATGCAATGAATTGATTTAATCGCATCCTTGTGATGCGAGAAGGGAGTTTTGTCGCATCCTTGTGATGCGACAAATTAAATTGTCGCATCCTATTGATGTGACCAAGGTGTGTTTATAGCATCTATATGATGTGATGAGATGGGTCCTTACACCTGTGTGATGCGAGGAAATGGGGTTGTCCCACCCTTATGATACAAGAAAATTATGGTTTTATTTATATGGTGCGACAAGTTTATGTGTGATGTGATAAATGGGTTATTTTGTTGTATGATGTGATGCCTAACTATTGCCCATATATTTTGGAATAATCTTGTTAGGAGGGACAATTTTATATATTTCTGCCAAATCCTTCTATTATTAAGTACGATTGGTACCGCATCAAGTTGACCGCCAGACTGGAGCTTCGTAACATTTGGGATGGGAATTCAGGTAGATGCTCCAAAGTATTGATGTCCTAGACATTTTTATACTCGTGCTCTTATGGCCGGATGGAGTCGCTACTAGAAGCTCAAGTGCCTTGGCTAGGATTACGTCTACCACTACCTCGTCCACTAGTACGTGTACGCGACATGATACGAAGTCTACAAAACAACGTTATAAAACATACAACAATAATTCAAATCAGGTTAATTAAGACTATAATTAACCTAATATTTAATAATTTGAGGAGTGATAAGAAAACTCGGGTTCTTCGTTGTATAAGTCAATATCTGAGTCTCGAACTTTTCTTCGTCACTACTCTCGTCAATATTGACAACTTCGACGTCTTCTACTTCTGTGAAAAAGACGAATGAATTCATCCACGTCATAATTTCTACCTATGGATGTTGTTCTATCAGTTTTTTCTTAGAAAAATTGTTCCTCATCCACATTTTTATCGGACGGTACTTCGAGTGTACATGACGCGAACTCATAGACCCCTATCGACTTTGTCTTCACCACAAACCACCGACCTTTTAATTCCTTCAATGGTTATGGTGCATAATATACTTCTTCAGCTTGCGATGCTAAGATAAACGTGTCGTCTTAACAAAGTCTTGATATATGTTTGATGTCCATGAGATTATATTTTGGTTCAACTCGGACGTTGTTAAATGTGTCAAACTATGTGCATTTGAATAAAACAATAACACAACAGCCGGTAAAATCAATTCATTAAAATTTTATTTTTTTAATCACGTAAATTTATGGCGGAATATTTTCAAAAAATAAATTCCATCAAAAATCAGCGAGAAAATTAATGGAGATTAAAATTTTATTTTTTTTAAATCAGTGGCGGAAGTCAATAAAAAGGTCGATTTTCTTGATGCACCATTGATTTTCGGCGGAAAAATCTGTCGATAAAAGTCCATATTTAGTAGTGCAAATTTTCATCTTAATCTGATTTTGTTTGATTATGTCATTGCATGATCATTACAACAAATTAAATCAACTGTTAAAGATGTCAAATATGTCTAAATGTTTCAGTAGATTGTTTTATAGGATCAGCCAAATATGTATCATATGCTAAGGTATTGATAGGATGTTTTTGGGCATCTTAACAAAGTTTTTAGCACAGTTTTCAAATAAAATGTCCTATTGATATCTGTATATGATATTACTTGAAAAAATGTCTATAAAACCAAATGTCCAATAAAAATATGTGTTCATGTAACACTTCTAAAAAATATCATGTAAAAAAGCCAATAGAATATTTTACTTCAAAAGTGTCATAAAAACTTGTTAACAATTTAACATGTCAAATACGTCCTACCATCAAATTTATAACACATTTATATATGACTTTACAATTATTTAGTCATATAAAGTTAAATTTATAAATAAATATGTTAAACCATTTAGACATATTTGGGCGAAAATTTAATTACCAACAACCTCAATCGACCTCACACTGGGAATGGTGATTTGCGCCGATCCGGTGGGGACACTACAACAAAATTGGGTTTATAGGATAACCCAATCTCTAAGCGTCCCAATAGACCGCTTTATATGACTTAATTTTTAAATATAAAGTGTCTTATCTAAAGATGTTGTAATAAGTTTATATGACGCTTTTGAGCGTCTTAACAAGTTTTTTAGGACATTTTTAATACAAAGTGTCGCATTAGCAACTTTATAAAAAATGTCCTATAAACTCAATTTTTTATAGGAAATTTGTTTTTATAGGACAGTTTTTCAAATATTGTCCTATAAAGTTGTTAATGAGACGTTTTATATTAAAAGTGTCCTGAAAAACTTATTACGACATCAAAAAACGTCATATAAATTTATTACAACGCCTTTAAATAGGACGTTTTATTTTTTTGGTTCTATAAACTAAGTCTATTAGGACGCTTAGAAATTGAGAGTGTCCTATAAACCCGATTTTGTTGTAGTGGGAACCCGGCCCACCCGACCCGAACGGGGATAGAGATTCCCCGCTAAAATGGGTCCCAGGGTCGGGGATCCCCAGTAGACTCAAACCGGGGTCGGGGCCAGGGCCGGAGGATGTTACTCAAACCAGGGTCGGGGATCCCCGGTTGAATCAAACTAACGGATATTTTTCTTAGGGTTCGACCAGTGATTTATAGAGGTTTGACCGTCCCAGTACCCGCCGGGAACCAAGATCGGGGGATGTTACTACAAACCGGGGCCGTGGATTACAAAACCGACTCCAATAACACCAATATGAGGGTCGGATAACTCGGCGGCTATAGACCTTTAACGTACATTGCTATTTCATTTAATGTGCCTTCTAAATGGGAGGGAGGGAGAGTTGGTGGTGTATATTGTGGTATAAATAACGGCTATGTTAAAATTTTATTATAATTAAAGTCAAATATTGTCTAATAATAAAGGCCTTTCAATTAGTGCAAATTTAGTTAAAAAGTGAAAATTGATTTCTTCGTTTTTTATTTAGAGAATTTATGCGCTCTTTATTAAACACTTATTGGTAAAGTACTTATCAGTATCATTTATTTTATTAATTTAATACAGAATGACCAAGAATCTTACTCGATAAGAAGTATTGTAAGAATTGAGTGTCTTAGACGGTAAGTGAGAAAAAAGACTCTTACCCTGTAAACACTAACCAGATTTAAGACGTTTACCAACAATCTGTTTTAATGACTGAAATATTACACGATAAGATAAGTGAAAATGGTGTTTTTGTCAATAAAAACTTACTCAAGAAACAGTTTTCAAGACCGACTCTTTTAACCGCTCAAACATCTATCCCCTTCGCGATTCGCCCGCCCTATCTATCTGCGTGCTGACAGGTAGGGCCTTGTCTTTGGTAAATGACCCCCTTGGTTTCAAAAACTCCATTTATGTGTTTGCTACTAGACATTTCAAATAAAAAGGTTTAACATTTTTTTTTTCAATAATTAAGTACTTGAACTATTTTTTTGAATGAAAACACCATTAAACTTTCTCATTTTGAAGGATTAAGTCCCTAAACATTTTTTTTGAATAATTAAACCATCAAACTTTTAAAAATTGGTTGCCTACATCTTTCAATTAAAAAAATACTTTTAACTGACTAGGAATGTTTTCAAGTAAGAACAAACCTAAATCAGTTTTACTGTGGCCAAACTCTACGCCATTAATACCCTTTATAAATAACGGTATCGCTCCTCCACGTCACTCCCGTGACCCCAACTTTGTATGTTCTTTATATTGTCTAACACCCTTTTGGCCTCTGCCATTGATCTCCCTCTTTTTGATCTGTTTTATATTTATCAAAAAAGGGAGAATCAAAAGATAACCAGTTACAAGTCGTTTTTTTTGGGTTAAAAGGATGTACGTAACCAATTTTTAAATGTTCGATGGTTTAATTTATTAAAAAAATTCAGCGACTTAGGAGCCGTTTACCAAACATTTACCGGTAAGCACTTACCAGGAAAATTCAATATTATTATTTACTTACCGAACAAGATTTTAGTCAACAAAAATTGATTTTTATGCAACAATTTACCCGATAAGAGCTGACTGTGGTAAGAGTCATTGCCCTCACTTATCGAGTAAGACTCTCGGTCATTGCCTTGTTCTTACCGGATAATATTTTTGGTCCTTATCATATTCATCTGGTAAAGTAATATAACTTGGTAAACGCTTAGCCAAGTAAGCAACTGGTAAACGGCCCCTTAATCATTCAAAATTAGAAAGTTTAATGTTTTTTATATTCAAAATGAGAAAGTTTCATGATTTTGGTTCAAAAAAATAGTTCAGAGACTTAATTTTTTAAAATAAAAAAATTTAATGATTTTTTCATTTAAAAAAATTGTTCAAGAACTTAACCATTTAAAAAGAAATAATTTGTTGGGTATTTTTGAACATTTTCCTAAATTATACCATCCTACTTAATTATATTAAAAAGGTAGTGTTTTCTCTAAATTGCACTAAATATATAATATTTATACTATATTATGAAACATTTGATAAAAACTCTTAAAAACTATTTTTTATGTATGAAATACTGTTTATTGATGCATATAACTTAAATTTCAAGATTACAAGTAAATTGTGCGTAAATACAACTTACTAAAACATAATGAGAATTCGTGTAACTAACTGCAGATGAACATAATCAAATACATGATAAACATCTTATTTTAAATATAAAAAATCTAAAATATAATTAGGATAACCATTGA
>NC_037533.1:2121661-2127021 GCF_001531365.2 Cynara cardunculus var. scolymus
AAGTAGTTTTTAAGAGTTTTTGTCAAATGTTTTATAATATAGTGTAGATTATATTATAAAACCTAAATTAAATTACTTCATTACGTTAAATTAAATTATAATGAAAAAATTAAATTAAAGAAATTACACAAAACGATAACTTTTAAATAGTTAATTTAATACTAATATCCATATTATTTTTTTCTCAAAATTTTATGATATTTTWAAATTTATATTTTATTCAAAAATAAAAACATTATCACTTTCTCAAAAGAACATAAAATCGTATTATGGGGGTGTTTGGGACTGCTTATAAAAACAACTTATTGACTTATTTTGGTGTGACACCGGTAATAAGCACTTTTGAGTATTTGGATAAACAACTTATATCGGTGCCAAACCGGTAATAAGGAGTTGTTAAAGAAATTAACCCCTACTGACTTATAATAAGTTGATAAATGTTTTTGTAGAAAAGCATAAATTGTTTCAAATAAGCAATCCAAACACCCCTTGTATCAACATAGATGATGAATAAAACAAAACTTTGAAATCGAGATATGTCTCGATACATTGTACAAATACCCTTCTAATATTCCTTTAATATGGTAACTTTAGTGCATGTAGACTCTATATATGAAGAGGAGGCTATGTATCAATGATACCTCAAGTCAACAATATGGAATTTTGTGGTGCTTGAAAGTTATTACACCCCTCTACAGAATAATTATACATGTAGATTGGCAAAAATTCTTGATTCTTTATGTTATTAGATCTTATGTTAATAAATAAAACTCTATTTATCTTATTTTTATTTGGATTCTGATAAACTAATTATTTATTTGCTCAAAATAATTCAACTTATTGTTCAAATTGATTTTGATTCAAAGTATAACAAAAATACTAAATATGAAAGTCTAAAAAAACAAATATATATATATATATATATATATATATATATATAGGGTTGGGTTCACGTGAGACCAAAGGTTTTTCGTGAGACCCGTAAGACTAATTTATATTCATTAATCAATTTTATAATCTAATGATTTAATGGTCTAAAGTTGTACGGTGACAATTTTGTGATTATTGATAAGTCATGTGACAATTTTGTGATTATGAATGTTCAGATTGTAGATCTAATCCAAGGGTTGAGAATTGGTCTTACGTGTCTCACGAAAAACTTTTGGTCTTACATGATCTCAAGTATATATATATATATACATATATATATATATATAGAGAGAGAGAGAGAGAGAAAGAGAGT
This sequence comes from Cynara cardunculus var. scolymus, assembly GCF_001531365.2. Taxonomy (NCBI): domain Eukaryota; kingdom Viridiplantae; phylum Streptophyta; class Magnoliopsida; order Asterales; family Asteraceae; genus Cynara; species Cynara cardunculus. The sequence continues at coordinate 2,122,905 of NC_037533.1, forward strand.
GAGAGAGGAGAAGGTTCAAATGAGAATGCTATCTATTTAAGAAAACAAGAAAAATGGTCTTAATGTATAAAATCACATGTGATTTTATATTAACATCAAAAAAATGGAAGTGGACCAATTTTTAACCTATATAATTTTGTACGTGAATACATATGTATATATGATTTCTATCCCATTAATTTTTAAACTATATTATCTTAAAAATAATTAATATTTTAATCAAACATATTGCATCAAAAAATTGAGCATTTTATTCTCTTCGATTTGACATTTATCTCGATATAGTTTTTCCTCTTCATGTTTTTAACGTTTTTATGTTAAATAGTATATCTGTGTAATATTCATTATGAATATTTATGCATGTTTATATGTTTATAACAACTCTTTGGTATTTATACATTAGTATAATATACATCATGAATATACAACTTACTATAACATTCATCATGAATAGTTAAGTATTTTTCAGGTGTATTCAACAAATCTTCAGTATTCATACATCACTATGACATTAATCATCAATATACATGTTCATTTTAACATTCATCATGAATATATGTATGTACGTTCACGTATATACAATAACTCTTTAGTATTCATACGTCAATATGATACACACTAATCATCATGAATATACGTACTATTTATCTTGAATATTTATATATGTTCACGTGTATATAACAACTTTTCAACATTCATACATCAGTATGATATTCATCATGAATATATATTTTCATTGTAACGTTCATTATGCATACTATTCATCATGAATATTTATGCATGATCACGTGTATATAATAACTTTATAGTATTTATATTAGTATGATATTTGTTATAAATATTAATTTTCACCCTTATATTCATCATCCATATACATATTATTCATCATGAATATATTACAGTTTCAATTCTACATACTTTAGTTTCTCTTTCTTTTTCTTAATTGGGTTCTCGATTGATCAGGATGAGTTTTCGATTCGTCTCGATGGATTTCCAGATCCATCTCGATAAAAGTTAAAAGTAGTAGGTTATGGTTTTACGCAAAGAAACACGCACCAAGTCAATAGATGGGTTGTTGGTTAGTCTCGATTGGTGTCGATCGGGTCCAATGGTTGTCGATCGATCTTGACGTGTTCTTGATTGGTTTCGATGGGTTCCTGATCCTTCTCGATAAAAGATGAAAGTGATAGTCTATGGTTTTACACATAAACAAATAATAAATGAATTGATAGGTTCTCGATGGAAAATGAAGGTGATAGGTTATAGTTTAACATATATAAACACATACCAAGTCAATGAAAGGATTCTCGACCATACTCGATCTGTCTCGATGGGTTCTCAATCGGTCTCGATGAGTGTAAATATAATACATATATACCATTTCATGTAAAAGATGGTTAAAACGAAGAAAAAACTATATCGAGATGCATGTCATATCGAAGATCATGAAATTCTCGTTTTTTTGATGTAATTTATTTGATTAAAATATTATTAATTTTTAAGATAATTTATTTTAAACTTTTAAGGAGGTAAATTTTTTAATTAAAAAAAAATAAAAAGTCAAAAAAGGTGGACGTGAATTAAAATTAAATGCATTTCTTACCCCTAATCACCATAACTAATAATTTTAATTAAAAACTATATTTAATATGAGTTGTTGGATCAAATAAAATAAAAAGTCGAGATCAATCCTTACGTTTACAATGAAAATTGAGTTTGTATTTGAACTTTCATCTCTCTCTATTTCTCTCTCTCTCTCTCTCTCTATATATATATATATATATATGTGTGTGTGTGTGAATCATGTCTGACTTTGTACGTGTATATATATATATAATATATATACACACGTGAATCATGTATGCTTTTGTACGTGAACGACATATGATTTTGTACATTACGATTGGTGTTGCTCCTGTTCATGAAATCAGAGCATCCACTTGCTTTCTTTAGCAAAAAGTTGTGTCGAGGTCGTTCTCCGCGTCTGCCTATGTCTGTGAGCTACATGTCATTGTCGAGGCTGTGGCAAAATGGAGGCAGTATATCTTAGGCAGTGTCTTCACAATCCGGACAGACCATAAAAGCCTGCGAGAACTTTTACGACAAGTCATTCAAACTCCCGAACAACGACAATATGTTCGGAAGCTTTTGGGATATCAATTTATCATTGAATAACCGGTCTCTTCGAATAAGGTGGCAAATGCCTTATTGCAGTTTTTGGAAAGTGTAATTTTGGATGAGTAGCACAACCGTTAAACATAGTACCGCTTACTATCCTCAGACAGATGGCCAGTCTAAGGTCACTAATCGCAGCATCGAGCAGTATCTACGTGCATTTACGCATTTCCGCCCTCATAGGTGGAAAACGCTTTTAGGTTGGACCAAGTACTGTCTCAACACATCTGTTCACGAAGGCCTCAAAACCACATGACACATCGAGGTGGGGGACTTGGTGTTATTAAGGTTACAACCATATCGGCAGCACTCCGTTTCTCGTCATCAGAACCAAAAGCTTGCATGTCAATATTATGGACCCTTTACAATTCTACAACGAGTTGGGGCAGTGGCCTACCGTTTACAGCTTCCCGACATGGCAAAAGTTCATCATGTATTTCACGTATCGTTACATTTTCCTTGGTTAGTCACGTAGCTAAATCAATAAATAAGGGGGATCTCGAATTGTCAGTCATAATTTCTTCACCATAATTTTTCTTATGGTCAAATGGTGCTACCATTTGATAAAATATTTGGGTCCGTCCATGCCAACTGGTCGTTAAGAAAGGGTTTTCGTACACTCGAAATGCGGTAATTTGGAGCTTGTACTTGCTCGAAAAGTACTTTCGATACGAAGTCATATCAGAATAAATGGCAAACATCATGGAAAGTTGAAGCTATTTATCAAATATTAAAAAGACAAGAAATAAAAATGAGATGAGGAAAATGTTTACAAACCTTTCACCTCTTAAAATGTTTACTTCATAAAATTTCAATTTCTCTGTGTCTATGTGTTGCGAGATTTATACGAAGATAAACCTCTTTGACTGTTAGCAAATGGAGACTCCCACAAGTATACACTTGTCAATCCACTGTCATCTTAAACAAGTAATAATAACGGTAAAAGATACCGAGTATCGATCCACAGGGACAGGAAAATCCAAACTTTCTTAAGTCAAACCAAAAGACAATTTCAAATGGCGAAATAGAAGAAATGTTTTTTGTTTGGTGAATTATAACTAGTAATGGAAATAATCAATTAAAAAGAAAGCAAGGGTGTAGGGATCCGTTTAGATTTCAAAGCAAATAAATCAGATAAAACTTTGTGAATAATAACTCATTTTTATCCAACTATCAGCTTGTGTAAGGTACTCTCTCGAGGTTGAGAAAGGCATGTATTCAAGGACTGATTCTAATGTTCACAAAATAAAATCAATTCTGGAAATAGCACAATCTATCATGTATAAGTTGTATAGAATGAAAACAAGTCTCCTTGGTATTAAGTAACTCTCTCCAATATACCTCCATATTATTTAAGTTGATATGTTCGGGATGACTTATCTCTATGTCCATCAAACTGTTAATATTTTAGCAAAAATCAACTTGTCAAGAGAGATGTAATTTTTATCAATATAACCTTGAATAGAAGGTTAGAAAGATTTGTTAGTAATTAACAAATTTCTATCATCAAAATCAGCTTTTTATCTTAACGTCACCCTACACTCAAGCTAAGGTTATCAGCCTATCATCGCTCGGGATCCTTGCATTTTAAAAAGATTAAAATTGAGAAAGCTAACTTTTACGAAAACAAGTTTCTAACAACAACTAAAATAAAATATAAGAGTGATGGTAAGCTTTTATCCGCACCATGGCCTGCCAAAAGTAGAATCGGGGGAGGCTTTGGAAGAAAGGTTATGAAAGTAGAGAGGGACCCCCCCCCCCTTATCACGTGACATATTACTAGAGGAATGTCAGGTGATTTTTCAAGGAGGCGGTTGAAAGACCGGCCTTGAGAGGACATTCTCTTTCTTGAGCTTTCGTGGGTTACAAGATCGACTAGCACATCCAGCTTACTCTATCGACAGCCCAGCCAGATGAAGGATCAAGGAAATCGGGAGCAGCT
>NC_037533.1:2127121-2159377 GCF_001531365.2 Cynara cardunculus var. scolymus
CTCATTCTTACTTCAAGCTTCTTTCAGCTTAAAGTAAACGACTTTCTTTTAGCAATATCTTTTCTTGTATTTGCTAACCTTTGTGTGTAACTTAAGATTGTTTWVATWRRTTTCTTATACCTTATCTTTCCGCAAACAATCTTGTAAAATCTGTATTGATCTTCTCTATCAATATATATATTTTAAATTTGAAAATTGTGTTTGTATTCATCCCCCCCTTTCTACAAACTGTTAAGTATTCTTGTAGACCCTTTTGGGACCAACATAATTAGTTCCACTTTCAAAGGCTTTCGTCCATCTTTAGCCCATCTATCTTCGGATGCAAGCATTGATCTTGGGTGGTGCAGTTGTCATATCTCTTAGGAGGCACTACCTCCAGACCTTCCTGACTTCCTCAACCTCGCCTTACAAGGACCTACTGGACTATCGGCTTTAGATAGTCATCTTCCCCTCTATTCTTCCTTTTCACTCGCTTCCTCTCGTCTTTGAGTCGAGTAGCTCTTCTCGATTGCTCTCAACCGCTTCTCCTTGAAAAGGAAAGGTAGGAGCACTTTAACGACGGAATGTACATATGTGCGCGAAGGTGCCGAACATTTTGCCTTCAGTAAAACCGGACAAAACATTGACTAAGTTGATTTAATTCGCATGAGAGGGCTTCAGGACAATCAAGGTGTCAAACATCCTCATTTTGTCTATTCACAACTTTCTTTCAATTATTGGCAGTTGCCCCTGTCGGTGGAACCCCCCCCCCCCAAAAAAAAATCATATATTTAGCTTCTTTTTTGCCAAAATGAAAAAGAAATTCTCACTTATTTTTCTATTTTTTTATACTTCATTTAGATGTGGGCACTGCTTAGCCCGAAGACAATCTTTCAAATACACATTAAGATGTTGACCCTTTTCTTTGCTGATTCCTCTCAATGAAATTTTCCATGTTGCACTAAGTTACTTACGGATGTATGTATGCAGTCCGGGAACACTTTGGGGTAAACACCCATCCAAACAACTCCAATAAGAAAAGGTATAAATATGAAAACTTCTCTATCATTTAGATCGGAGAATTTATGGAGGAAATCCGGGTTTAAATTCCCGGGAACCACACAATTATATAGCCAAAGGGAATATGTCGCGCCTAAAATCATCCAAAGTGCTGCTAATGTGGCTACTAAGCTATTTCTTTGGAAAGCTCCTACTAAGATGAGAAATTCCCCAAGAAAGCTGCTAGTACCAGGTAAACTCATATTGGCCAAAGTGAAAAAGAAGAAAATGGTAGAGAAATTCGATATGGGGCTTACTAAACCTCTGTAATATCTAACAAGTCGAGTCTTATGTCGATCATATAGAACACCAACACATAGAAAAAGGGCTAAAGAAACAAGTCCATGACTTAACATCGGTAGAATGCTACCTCCAATTCCCTGTATGTTCAGACTAAAATACCAATAGTCACCGGATTCATATGAGCTACTGAGGAGTAAGCAATGATATTCTTAAGATCGATTTATCTTAAAATGGTCAAGGAAGTATATATTATAGCAACCGCGCTTAAAGTATAAATGAAATGAGTGAAACAAAATGTCGCTTCAGAAAACATGGGTATTGAAAATCTTAAAAAGCCGTAGGTTCCTAATCTTAAAAGAATTCCAGCCAAGATGATGGATCCTGCCGTAGGTGCCTCTACATGAGCTTCGGGTAACCAAATATGAACTGGTACCATAGGCACTTTGACGGCGAAAGAGGCGAAAAAAGTAATCCATAGAAAGATTTGGCGCCTCTCACTAAAATTTGTGGTTAATAAAATTTGTAAATCGGTGGTTCCCATTTTGAAAAGAATCAACAGAATAGCTAATAGCATAAAAACATATCCAAGTAAAGTATATAGGAAAAGCTGATATGTTTTCTTGATCTTTCTTTGTCTCGAACCCCATACCCCTATAATAATGGTAGAGTAAGGGGTGGCCCCTAAGCGGAATTGACCGGTGGTGATTAGTCGAAGCTCCAGTAGGTATCCACTCCCTTCTCAAGGAACCATATGTAAGACTTCTGTATCATACGGATCCGTCCCGAACGTCCATCGTAGGCCTTGTCATTAGACCACCATCTATGCATGTATTTTCAGCTTGGACTCTATAATCTTTTGCTTCTCGGGTGGTGGTGAACAATGTTGCTTGCGTTGCGGTAGATGCCCGCTCGTAGGGCCCGTCCTCTACCCCGGCCAACAGTTGGATTTTCTGGAATATTTTCTAGTGGACTATCCTTTCCCTTGGGGTAATAAGTGCAATTCTTTCAGATCTTCGTGAATTACTTGCATTCTAATAATTCTCAAGGATTTAATTTACACAAAATCACATTCCCAAATAAAATAAGGTATTAAAGTACAAATATGCACCTGTAAACCTAGGATTACATTGGCCAATTGTAATTTAAATTTACCTTACATGTCGTTCTTCTAACCCATTATATTTATTTCTAAAGGTTCTATAAATGGCAGGGACCCTTAGTATGCAAATAATATATAGTTTAAATCTATGCATCAAACTGAATACCTAAATCTCTTAAATTTAGGCTCTGATACCAAACTTGTAACACCCTAGTCTACATTTGCATAAAACACACATATTTCATATAACATGAAATACAAATACTACATACTGGTCCTAAGTATATACATTGCTACACACAAAAGTAGCTACAAAAATTTTTCATCTCAGATACATAACTTGAATATAACAAATTCACAGTTCATGTATAAACTCAGCTTCCAAAAATTTCACAGATGTAAAGCTATCACATTTCAATTTACATCTTCCCCTTTCCTTTACCTTCTGCATGTGCCCGACCTGTAATGCACATTTTTTAAAACAAAATGAGAGTTAGACCATAAGGTCTAGTGAGAAATCCCTTGATAGCTATTATAGGGTGAAAATTATCAAAACACTTTTTTAGTAAGTCAATCTTTGAAAAGATAACATGTATATAACATTTATCGCATCAAACCTCATTTTATCGCATCATATATATGAGACAACAAATTCCTCGCATCACAAGGACGAGATAAACCAATTTCATCTCATCAAGCATATGCGATAACACCTTTTGTCGTATCCAATAGATGCGATAAACACACTTTGTCACATCAAGCACATGTGATAAACTCACTTGTCCCACCACATTGATGTGATAAATACAACTCCTCGCACCAAGCAGATACGATAAACCCATTCCTCGCATCACACTGATGCGGTAACTTACTTTGTCGCATCATACTGATGCGATCACTTCAACTCATCGCATCATACATATGCGATATCACAAACTTATTGCTTCATATAGATGCGATAAAAGTAAAAATCATATGATCAAAACATCATCTTTCATAGAACTGTTGATTATGCCACACTTATCCCAATATACCATGCTATCGACTATGCCAACCTTGTCCCAATATACTATGCTATCGACTATGTCATACTTATTTCAAAATATACATCTCTCTTGATTATGTCACTATTATTTCAGTCAATTGATAATAACATATTTAAACATAAATTATGCTAATAAATAGCATATAATCGTGTTCAAAAACACCCCAAATATGAAACTCATATGGTTCCTTATTGAAAGCATTTCAAATAAAGCTTTGAAATAAAAACTTACCTTGTGTAACAAATAGATGGAAGACTTTAATCAACAACAATTAGCAGATAATAAACATGTAAGCTATATTCTTCCTCTCTTCTGTTTGTTCGAACCCTGGAGCCAAAACATACACCAACTTTTCTCTCTCATTACTCTTTCCAAAACAAGAGAAATAAAAGAGAAATAAAATATATATACTTTTGAGATGAGGCGGTGAAGTAAATGATGTTTTAAACCTATTTTTTAAAACACACCTCTCAGCTTATCGCAACATTTCATAATCCACCCAAAAATTTCAAATCAAATAAACCCGGTTATCACAAATAATTATTAAAAAAATAATTGATATAATTAATAACATTTATAAATAATTAATAATTGTTATTAATATATGTTGTATAATTAGAATTAATTAATAATGTATAATTAAAATTACTTAATAATTTTTAATTAATTTTAATTACTATAAATTAATATTTTTGAACTAATAGTTAATATTTATTTATAATTAATAATTAATATTAATGAGGATTATAATCGAAAAAAATGCCAAAAAACTTCTGATAAACTGCTTCAAGTAGCTTATAAACAGGGTCGTTCATGAAGGAGGGCAGGCCAGACGCATGTCCAGGACCCATAGAAAGCAAAGGCCCACTTTTTTTTACAATTTAATATTATAGTAGCACTAGCTTATCAATAGAGTTTTTTTATGGGGGAAGACACGTCGGACGCATGCCCAAGGCCCATAGAAAACGGAGGCCCATTTTTTTAGAATTTAATATTATAACAGCACTAGTCACAAATAATAGCAAAATAAACGAGACAATACTTTTAGTATCTAATAGAATTCAAAAGGAATTTCATATTACATTTAGAACCCAAACATAGTTAGATAATTACATTGAAAAATAAAATATGTAAAAACTAAAAAGTTCATTGGTCGTTCAATTTAATAATAATATTTATTGTCTCTTCATGTTTTTCATTTTGAATATAGTAGATTTTTTTGTTATAAACTAAGAAAACTGCTACATTTTGAAAAAGTTTACCAAAACCTTATGAGACGGTCCAACTTATATATATATATATATATATATATATATATATATATAAGATTTCAGAACTATCCTTGTTTTTTCATATATTATTGACTTCTTATTACCTAAATATTTATGCATAAATTTTAAGTACTTTTCGTCTCCAAAACAAGAATGAAATCTTAAATTACAGCCAACATGGGATTTTGATTCTTAGATTGTTGGTTTCAAAAAAGTCTGTTTTAACTTTTCACCCTAAAAGTTTAAAACAGTGATGGAAAACATTTACCTGAGATGAGATGAAATGAGATGAGATGAGATGAAAACCAAACAAATTAATATTGATTTATATAGAGTGTTAATCAGAATAGTCAACATTATGACCCCCATTAATATCAACCTATATATAAAAGGTATATTATAGGATGTTTTCGACCAGGGGCGGAACACAAACTTTTCGACCAGGGACGGAACACAAACTTTTCAACCGTAGGGGCCGGACCTAATATATTATTTATTCTCAAAGGTACCAAAAATACACTGTCCAAAGTTATAACGTAGTAAAACTCTAAACCTAAACGTTAAATATGAACATGTCAAACATCGGTAATCAAAGTGGAACCCTTCAATCTTTTGCGACCTTGAAGTTTTCCCCAATTTCCTCTAAACTAATCTTTTCAGCTACTTCCCTTTCGATAAACAAAAACAACGAATCGTTTAGAAGCTCATCATCCATTTTATTCTTTATTCTTGTTTTCACAATATTCATTGTTGAAAATTATCTCTCGGATGTCGCGGTAGAAACTAGGAGAGTAAGTAATAGACTTATTAGTGGATAAATAAGATTAAAAAAGTGGTTTCTCTTCTAGTCCTTACCAACTATTGACACAATTATGTAATAGATGTCAATTGCTTATAATCTGTATGTTGAACAACATCAATAACATAATGTTAGATTTCATCTTCATCTACATGTGAAACATATTTAACACTTAAGTACTTGACTAATTTGACACAAAAAAGGACTTCCTAAACTAAACAACTTTGAAATTTACAGTTAACTCCAGTTTTTGTGCAACCTAAACTCCATTTCTTTCTATAAAAGAATCTGCTTATGTGTTAATGACTTAGGGGTTGTTTACCAAACGCTTACTCGGGTAAGCGCTTACCATTTAACATTACCTCACCGGATGAATATCGTAAGGACCAAGAATCTTACCCGGTAAAAGTGAGACAAGGAACAAGAGTCTTATCCGGTAAGGGCGACGACTCTTACCACAGTAAGCGCTTACCGGGTATTTTGTTGCATACGATGTCGTTTTAGTGGACTAAAATCTTACCCGGTAAGTAAATAATAGCGTTAAATTTTACCGGTAAGCACTTACCGGGTAAGTGTTTGGTAAACGGCCCTTAATGTTTTATGATTCTATCAAACAAAATAACAAATTCAAACCCAATCAAATTATCAAACAGTTTTTAGCAAATTTAGACCTAATCAGAAATCAAACAATTTAAAACTCATCATTTCATCAAGGCTCAAGCAATAACATTTTAAACCCAATCAAAGTATCAAACAAGTTTAGACCTAATCATTAATCATTTAATCAAACAAATACCCACTGCCCCTGAAGATTTGACTCCATTTGATTTCAAGTTTTCAAATTTCAACCGGTAAGCCTTCGAAGGCATTAAAGATTCTGATCAAGTAACTGACTGTCGACGTCTGATAAAACCATGGTCACAACTCGCAAATCGTAGTGAGTGATTATAAGTTCATAACGAATAATACACAAGATTGTCAAAACTCAAACATGAAATGCATCTTACTCACTAGTGATTATCGAAAACCTTTGATAGAGAAGCAGGACTGCAGAAAGCTGGAGGAGGAGACGCTCAGTCGCTGAATTGCATTTGCTAGACTTGAATCCAAGTTTAAAAAACTATTTTTTCTTAGGGCCTTAGTAGTTAGTGGACCGGAGAAAGTGGAGGGGCCTATGAAATTTTTACTTAAAAAGCCTATGCATGTAAATTATTTTCTCTCTATCTACAAACAAAACCCAGGGCCATTGTAGGCCCTGTAGGTCATCCGCCTCTGTTTTCGAATGAATTGATGATGGTTTGTAAAAATAATATGATATATAATATTAACTTAAAGATAATTATTGATTGATTTTGCGTCTAAAAATACTCGGAAGAATGGTTTTATACAAATTATTTGTATTTCTTGAATTTCAATGTTTTTTCTAATGATAAAACCTATACATTAAAGATTTTTTCGTACTTATCGATGATCCATTTTTGTATCTCGCCGAGGGCCTATAAAATGTTAGGAACAGACATGCTTATCAATAAGCTAGCTTATGTGCATCCAAACAAATTTAAATAATAAGCTAGCTTATGTTTACCAAACAATGCCTAAATCTCGTACTTAATACATAGGTGACTTTACCTCTTAAAATTCAACATGTAACCATCATTATTCATCTATGCTTACTTAGTATAGATTAAAAAAAAACATAAATTCATACTATAACGTAATATCTTATACCGCGTAAAATATGATACAAAATTAACTAAAAAACAAACAAAATAAGTTACTCATATTTAGTTAATCGAAAACCGAATAACGCAAAACACATTCGGTTAGGATGGTTTATTCGGTTTCAGTATTTGACACCCCTACTATGTCTCTTTGCCTCAATGGCAGGATGGCAAGCATCTGAAAAGGAGGTTCCGCACTCAAACATAAGCACTGTCACCGGCCCATCTGTTCACTTACAGTGATTTACCTTCTCTATGATGATCATATAACCAGTATGATGATAGTGCCACTGAGGGTGTGTATGCCTTTTTTGTGGTATATAAAAGTATATTAGTTAAACCACAAATGTGGTGTCTGATTGGTTTGAACTTGGCTCCAAAGGTCAAAAGTACCGAGAGGTCCCAGGTTCAAATCCAAGGAGGAATAAGAATCCCCTTATGGCCACGGAGGTTCAAATACGGTGACTCCAGACTATCTACAAAACAGATGGTCGCCTTGGGATTAGTCGACTCGCATAGCGGGGCGGATTGGATATCCAGGTTAATCAAAAAATAAAAAGTATATTAGTGTCTTAGACCCCATCTCAATACATGTGTCTTTAGAGAAACCATGTAAAAAGAACTATGGTAAAACATAAATCTCACCCAATAATAACTAAACCAAACAAACTCGGTGTATTCCATGCCCAAATTAGGGTATCGGGAGAGTGCAGTAGATAGGTTGTTTTCGTAAAAGAAAAACCGTAAATCCTGAAACGAAATTTTGACGATTTAGAAGACTCGAACAATCACGCTTTATATAAACTCGAAACAAAATTTCCGTATTTTAGAAAATAAATGGTAAATTTATCCCATGATCCGCCGTAAATGAAGTCGTATGCGGACATCTATTTTCTGATGTTCTCCATAAACCAAACTAAACGAACACAACGTATCCCACCAACAGATGGTCAGGGAAATGAGATGTATGTAGAAGAGACCTCTGCCTCTGCCTTAAAAGAGTACAACAATTGTTTCTTTTGTCTTCCATCATCTACTTAATTATATATAAGCTTCAACCTCTATATCCTGCATCAGTAATCTCAACGTCGAGAATACATCTTCCCCACCATGATGAACAACTTCGTTTTCTTTGAAAAGAAACAAACGGCTCTTTATTCCGATCCAACTGCATCCCATCACTTTCGTAATGTTTCTATCGTTCATAGCTTTCTTTACTCGAGCTAGGCTCTCCCATCTTCCCCTAACCTCATATGCTTTACCCAACACCAGATATGGTAGTGAAGACATTGGTTCTAATTTCATTAACCGCTCTGCAACCCTTTCGGTGAACTTTAAGTCTCCATGAATTCCATAAATAGTAAGAATCAATGCACATATGTAACTATTGGGTCCATAAGGCATTGCTTCGATTACCTTCAGTGATTCATTGAGTTTGCCGGCTTGAATCATCATCTCAACAATCGAAGTGAAATGCCCATCCGTTGGTTTGACCCCATATTCCTTATCCATTGAATAGAATATAGCCATGGCTCTGTCAATCAACTGACCACGGTTGCAGGCTAATAGAACCGCAGATAGGGTTATCTCATCTGGTTGCCGCCCAGTTTTCAGTAATTCCTCAAAAAGATTCAGGGATTTGACCGTTTTTCCAGTGCAAGCAAGACCTGAAATCATTGTGTTCCAAGATATCAAATCTTTTACCTCCATTTCATCAAAGATGATCTTTGCAGCATCAGTGGATCCATATTTACTGTACATTTCCACAAGGGAGCTCGCAACAACCAAATCATGCTCAAACCCCAACTTTACAACCAAAGAATGCAACTGGGTTCCCTGCACCACCACTAGAAAGACAACGGCACAGCTGATCACAGAGCTAAGTGTGAATTCAGTTGGCCTTACATTCTTGTTAAATGAAAGTGCAAAAATCTGCATAGCATTCTCCTCAAGTCGATGGTTAGCGTAGCTTGAAATCATTGAATTGCAAACGGCTGAATCCCAGATATCAATTTCCTTGAAAACGCGTATTGAAGCATTTATACTTTCACATTTTGAGAACATGTCAATTGCTGCACTCGAAACGATTGAATTTGAAAGAAACCCTGCCTTTATGGATAAAGAGAAAATATTTTCGCCTTTTCTTAAGTCTAGAATGGTAGAACAGGATGTCAAGACCGAAGATATCGTGAACGGATCAGGTAGATAGTTAGTGGTTCTCATTACACGGAAATGGTTATACGCCATTTCTTTATAACCCGATTTACTACAGCTTGCAATCAGTGAGTTCCAGGAGATGACATCTAACTCCTTCATGTTTAGAAACACATTGAAGGCATAATCCACAAAGCCATGTTTAGAATACATATCAATTAGAGAATTCCCAATAATAACATAAGAAAAATCCAACCCAGATCTTATCATATTACAGTGAATTTCCTTTCCATGATGAACAGACTGAACGAATGACAAAACAATTGAATATGTGTACTCACTTGGTATTACTCCAGTTGTTTGCATCTTCGAAAACAAATCGAGTGCACAATCATCAAACCCACGAGAATAGTACCCAGCAATGATAGAATTCCAACTCACAACATCCCGTTCAGGCATTTCATCGAACAGTTGGCGCGCACTCTTGATGTCGCCAAAATTAATGAACACCCGCATGTAAATATTCCATGAAAATACATTTTTGTTGCGTATATCATCAAATGATCGAATAGCATCTTCAATGGTTCCGAATTTTGAGTAAAGATGAAGGCAACGATTACCAAGAAAAGTATTTGTGTTGCAGAGACTAAGCTTTATGAGTTGGGCATGAATGAGTTTAAGGGAGAACAAGGATTCTAAGGAGAGACAGTTATTTAGAAGAGTAGAAAAGAAAGATGGCGTCTTAGTTGAAAACCTGTGCGCTCTACTCCTTAAAACTTTGTACATGCAAAGCTACGACGCCATGAAACAAGAAAGAAGATGGTGTTTTCAATGAGCCAACTTTTAAACACTCGAATTATTATATTAGGGGTTAGGTGTCTTTGGATTGCATATAAAAATAAATTATTGACTTATTCTGGTGTGGTACGATAATAAGTATTTTTGAGTGTTTGGATAAACAACTTATATCGGTGTCAAACCGGTAATAAACAACTTTTGAAGAAGTTAAACTCTTCTGAGTTATAATAAGTTGATAAGTGTTTTTGTAGAAAAGCACAACTTGTTTCAAATTGGTATCAAATAAATTGGTTGATGATCCAGGAAATTAATGGGGTGAAGACACGTTGGAGGAACTTAGGAAAGGGAAGCATATAGTCATATGGGATTGGAGGGAAATCATGTGAGACAAGAATTAAAATAGAAAATTTAAGCTAGTCAACAAAAAATCTGGGTTTTGACTGGGGCCTTTCCCCCCAATGTTTAAAGATTGGATCCGCCGCTCCTGCTGGTGGTACCATACCAACTTTATAAAATTGGTTGATACTTAGTATTTAAAATCGTCTACAATAATACCATACCGATTATATATATATATATATATATATATATATATATATATATATATTATTTGTATGATTTATTAACACTTTAGGGTTATGTTTGTACATGTATTGCTCGGCCCGCCTTGAAAACTGTGTGCTCGTATGGCTTGACTGGATTCGAGAAAGTTTTTGAGCTGAGTTGAACATTAGTTTTTTTAGAGCTCGACTTGTTAAGCTAAACGAGCTTTATTTTGTGTTCCAGATCGACTCGAGTTCGAAAGTTGGTAAGCTGGAACTCGACATAAACGATCTCGAGTAGGTCGTTAAAAGTCAAATCATTTACACCCCCATCAAGTTGAAGAATGGGGAGGGGGTGGTCGAAGAAGACGAAAAGGTGATGGGGGTGCTCGAAAAGAAGGGTGGATGCTTTTTTTTTATAAAGGTAAGGGGCCGTTTATCAAATGCTTATTCGGCTATGCGTTTATCAAGTTACATTACCTTACCGGATGAATATGGCGAGGACCAAGAATCTTACCCAGTAAGAGCGAGGCAAAGACTGAGATTCTTACCCTGTAAGTGAGGGCAATGACTCTTACCACCATCAGCACTTACCGGATAAATCGTTGCATAGAAAGCCGTTTTTGTTGCCTAAAATCTAACCCGGTAAGTAAATGATAGTGTTGAATTTTACTGCTAAGTGCTTACCGGATAAGTGTTTAGTAAACGGTCCATAAATATTTGTACACAAGCTTCATACACCAGACTATTAGCTTATTTTGTAATTAAAGAATAATGAAAATGCCCCTCAACTAACGATATTCCAACTAACAGAGTTAAGTCTAGGCACTGATTTCAAACAAAAATGCATGCCACGGTGACTACTTTCGTAGTTTTCACAAAGTAAGGACCATTTTCATAGTTTTCTATTAACTACAGGGACCAAAATTGTAATTTACTCTAAAGAAATAGACGAGAAGACCGTTGAAGTCCACGGTAAGCCTTCGTATGGGGTCCAGTACGCTATTCTAAAACGCGCTTAACAAATGAGCGAAAAGTCAAACTAAAAAAATGTTTAGAGTAGCGGTAACCCCATCAAGTTCACCATTTTCCAATCTCTAATTCGTCTGTCTCTCATCCACTATGTAACAGTAGGTAACTTTAGCAGTCCATGTATGAAAGAACAAAGCTCATAGAATTCAACTGGTTTTTTCTTCTCTCTCCAATTCATACAAAGCGTCTAGAGAGAGAGGGAAATACATACAAAAACCATATATATATATATATATCATCTCTCTCTTTCTATATTTGCTTGATTTATACTAAAATCTGTCTGTTTTTCTGTTTCTAAGAAGAAAGAATCTGCTATAGGTTTTGTTTGCCATCCAGTTTTTAAAGGTAATCAACTTCGTTAATGATCTTAACGGCTCTCAAATTGTTCATCGGATAGTCAAATTTTCGATAGTTTCTCAGCTTTGGTAGTTTTCAACTTCTGATGTAATGAGTTTGTTATCTGGGATTGTTTCAGTTCATATTGAATTGATTTTTCCATACGCCAAATCCTTGTTAAGAATTAAGAAGGGTTTTCTTTAGAGAGAGAATCCCTTTAGGTATTTGGATAAATTTCTCTTATTATGTGTTCTTCTTTTTCTGTTTATACAATTGGGAATTTGTTATAGTTTTCCTTTATGCTGATTTGTTGTTTGGATTGAACTTTGTGGTGTTCTTATTCATCTTGTTATCTTTGTGGGTTTATAGGAAGATCATCACAGGTTTAGAGTGGGCAAGGTTACAGAAAGAAATGGCAAATAGTGCAGCAGCATGTGCAGAAAGGGCAACAAGTGATATGCTGATTGGTCCAGATTGGGCTGTCAACCTTGAGCTGTGTGATCTTATCAATATGGACCCAGGGTATACTTTATTTCCACCATATTCCTATTTATCTTATTTATTTGAAAATTTATCAGGTGTTTGCTGATAAGATGGCTGAAACTAGTCATAGTCAATTAGTGGTGGACCTAGGAATTTTCTTGAGCGGGTGCATCTTTAGGGTGGATTAGAGGCACGCAAAGTCGCAGCTTTGATTGGAGGGAAAAGTCAGACTTGGTTAGATCCGAGGGATAACCAATTATGTTGATTTCTGGAATAATACGTTTTTGTTTATTTTGTTTCCTTATGCATATAAGATGTCAACAATAATCAAATTAGTAACTAAAAACAAATTGCAAAATACAAACAAACCAAGAAAAAGACTCGTATTTTCAAGAAAGTTAATTATTAAGAATATGATAATTTACAAGAGAACGTCAGGATGTAGTTAATTGGCAAAAAGTAGAGACAAATTTAGGAATGATGACAAAATTAATAGAGTATTCAAAAGTGATCTAAAATTTGAAAAGATAAAAGAGCATAAGTCGAAAGAAATGGAAAAAAAAACTAGCTTATGGTTGCCAAACATGGCCTAACGATTTTGCTAGCAAGGATGAAGCTAAAGCGCGCAGGCTTTGTTATGGTCGGGGAAGGAATTCTCTTGCAATTTTCAAAAGTGTCTGATTTGGTTGCTTGAACCTTGGCCTTTTGATCACAAACGGGTAACCCCGTTTGCTTTATTTATGTTTCTACCATATGGGTGTGCTTCTGTGTGTTTAAGGACAGTCGTATCGTGGTTGTTAGTTTGAATTTACTGGCCTTATATATACATTTGCAAGTATGAGCTCAATCTGATCTTCTGTTCTACATTTGTACTAAACCCCACCATCTCTTTGTACTTGTATTGCTTTTTAGTAATTCATTCTGTGATTGTTTTCTTGATCTGCAGACAAGCAAAAGATGCAGTGAAAATACTGAAGAAGCGCCTTGGAAGCAAGAATCCAAAGATACAACTACTCGCGCTTTTTGTATGTATTTCATTTCTGTGCGCTTTTCCCTATGGTTGTTATTGTTAATTATGTTCGATATTATGATGTTTTTAGCATACAGGGTAGCTAGTTTATTGATATGATTTTGTTATGCTAGTTTCTCTTTTTGCATGTATTTTGCTGTGATATGCTTTGCCACATGGTCTTTACTCTTCATTTATGTTCAGTGTTATGGTGTTTCTAGCATACAATGAAGCTAGTTTATTGTTACGCCACGTGGTTATTTAGGAGAATAATCTTCTGATAGATCTTTGTTGATGCATGACCTTCCGACAAATTCAAGAACACCTCTGCCTGATCGAAGAATGCCTCTTCTTAACACAAGAATGCCTCAAAACCTGTTAGAAGGTCGTGCATTTTTACAAAAATGGCGTTGTTGTGAATATTTCTCAACATAAAAACCGTGGTGAAATTGCATGATGTTGTTGCTTGCTTTTGGAGAGAACAAATGTGATCTTGGAATGGTGTTCTTATTCTGGTTAATTTTGATTTAGGTACTGGAAACTTTGAGCAAAAACTGTGGGGAGAACGTGTTTCAGCAAATCGAGCGGGATATCTTGCATGATATGGTTAAAATTGTCAAGAAAAAGGTGCAATACACAACGTATTTCGTTATATATTTTGGGTAAATATGCTTTGTGTTACTGAATGACTTTGATCTAATTTCCATATGCAGCCCGACTTGAACGTAAGGGAAAAGATTCTTATCTTGATAGATACTTGGCAAGTAGCTTTCGGTGGGCGTGGGGGAAGGTATCCCCAATACTATGCCGCATATAACGAACTGAAGGTGATCGATCATCTATTATGTACTTCTTTTTTGATATATCTTATGGGACCTTCAAGTCAGGCCTGTTCCTGACATTTTATAGGCCCTGGGTGAGATGTAAAAAAGGGGCTCTCGATAGTTACAAAAAAAATCTTTAGTACTACCATTTTTATTATTAGAAATGACATTGAATTCAAGAAATACTAATAATTCATATAAAACCGTTTTAATAGAGTACTCCTAGACGCAAAACCAATCAATAATTTTTTTTTTAAATTAATGGTATCTACCATATCACTTTTATGTAACATCGTCAATCCGTTCCATCATAAAAAACATCATATCATATACCTTTAATATATAGATTGACATCATCTGGGGCCACAATGTTGACTATTCGGAGTAAAACTCTATGTAAATCCATGTAAATCATTTGGCTTTTGATCGATGGAAAATATATCAAAGATTTTGTAGACAAGTAGTTTTTGTTGGATCTTCTCCTAGAAGAGTAAATATATTCATGTTTTTTTTACAAAGTGTTGTTATATTGACTTTCCTTTTTTGGAATGAGTACAGTCTGCTGGAGTGGATTTTCCACCCAGAGAAGAGAACAGTGTGCCATTGTTTACACCTCCACAAACTCACCCCATTGTTCATCCTGCTTCAACATATGAAGAATCTGCTATTCAGGCCTCCCTCGAGATTGATGCTTCTGGATTCAGGTATCTCTATTATTTCATTTGTATGCTATTGTTTTTTTTTTATTAACGTCGATATCCAACCCGTTATGCGAGCCGACTGATCCCAGGGCGACCACCTGCTTTGCAGATAGCCCGGAGTCATCGCATTTGAACCTCCGTGGCCACAAGGGTTATTCCTCCTTGGATTTGAACCCTGGTACTTTTGACCTTTGGAGCCAAGCTCAAACCAATCAGGCACCACCCTTGTGGTTTTGTATGCGATTGTTTTTAACTAGCTTTTCAAAACTTATCTTATATGCATTTTTTCTCTTGAACATACTTTTCACAACGCTCTACTCTTTGTGGTAGAGATCAGTTCTCCAAATGGGATATACTGAGCTCGTTTGGTTTGGTTTGGTTTGGTTTACTACTGGATAAATCCTTGCACTTTTTTGTTATTTTACATCAAGTTTTGCAGTTTTTCGTTTGCTTGGATCCAATAATCATCATTAAACTCTTAAAAATAAGATGGGTTGCTCCATCCTTCAACTTTTCGTATTTACCAACGGATACTTGCTCGATGCAGCTTATCAGAAATTGTGACTGCACAAGGAATAGCAGATGTGTTGATGGACATGCTTACTGCTTTGAATCCTAAGAACAAAGAGGTAAAAACTTATACATTCATGGCCTTGCATCAATGTAATAGGAATACAACACTCATTTCATGTGATAAGATCATCAGTAGCAAATACTTTGGGTGCGTTTGGTACAAGGGATATGACAGTACAAAATCTTGTTGTCACACGTTTGATGCAACTTTAGACCAGGACAGGACAGGTCTTGAGTGGGACAAAAATGTATGTTTTTTTGTCCCACCAAAATAGGTCGAACAAAAATCAGGAAGATGAGTCAAGATTGGTGAATTACTATACTACCCATGTCAAATTAAAACCATAAAAAATTCCAAAATTCTTTTACCCGCCTAGCTCACTCTCACTTGTGCAGTCCGGTTCATAAACGAACCCTTGAGATCTTCATAGAAACAACCACTCTTTCATCTGGGGGGGTAAAGGAAAGGTCTGCTTAAATCACCCTATTCACGAGCAAGATGTATTGGGATCGTTTGGTTTGGTATTATATGTAGCAAATCCTCGCACATCTACTTGTGATTTAGTGCTTATAATTTCGTATCTCATGCTTCCCTTAAAATTTTAACTGTTATTCTTCCCAGGGTGTAAAGGAAGAATTGATTGTTGATCTTGTCGGCCAATGTCGTTCTTACCAAAATCGTGTCATGACCCTAGTTAACACTACCTCGTAAGCGCCTTTGACTTCAACTTTTTTTTCGGCTTCATTCTTCCACTTATCGATGCCTTGAATATATATACCGACTGCATTTTTCATTTGTTTCTCAGAGATGAGGTGCTTCTAGGCAAGGGTTTGGCCTTGAATGATACTTTGATGCGTGTTCTTGGTCGTCATGATGACATTGCAGCGGGAGCTCCCAATCACTCGGTTGAGGCTGGGGCTCAGGAAAATTCTGTTGCTCGTCTTGTAAATGTAACTCACGAGGATGATGAATCTGAAGATGATTTCGTGCAGCTAGCACAAAGGTGAATATAATCTGATGAGCCAATTGCATGAAAATGAAACGTACTTTGCTTCAATTCCTATTTTGTGCAACGTACTTTCAAAACCTTCATTTTTGATACTTCACATGTAACATAAAAAACACAGGCATCTAGTTTACATCTAGGGACCAACATGTACGTAACCAATGGAGGCTAGACGGGTTATACCATGTTAGATACTCTAAAATTTTTGAACTTTTGTTTCAGGTCATCAAGGGACCAACATGTACGTAACCAGAACATTATAGGTGAACCCGTGCGGGTTAGCCCACTTGCCCCTCCTCCACCCTCATCGGTCAATCCTGTTCGTGCTGATTCAGGTTCGATGGTTGACTATCTGAGTGGTGAAGCATACACTTCTGAAAGATCTTCCGGTGGACCATCAGGCTCCACATATACGACAACTCCAGCTCAAACCATGTATGCTGATCAGCCTGCTTATGATGCACCAACTCGTGTGACCAAATCCGTGCACTTTGATCTGCCTCCGAGTTCTATCCCTCCACCACCTTCAAAGCACAATGAAAGACGACACTTCTTTGAACCAAATTCCAGCAATGGGTTGGTTGATCAGACTCGGGACCTCTCTCTCAACACTTCGGCTCCGGTCAAGAAAGAGAAACCCGAAGACCTCCTGTTTCAAGATCTCGTTGATTTTGCGAAAGCCAAATCGTCTTCTCCAAAACCAAATAGGTGATTTTAGTTCCTCTTTCTATCTTTGTTATATGTGTGTATATCGACAATTTATTAATGCAGTTCTCTTAAATTCAATATTACAAGTGAATAATGTTTCGGTACAGATATTTTAAGCTTTAAGAAACCTCTCCCGTATCTATAAGCTTCTAATCACATCCATGTGTAGGTTGGATTTAATTGGGTTGTTAGCGGGTTGGGTTGGATGGATTTAACAGGTTAACGGTTTTTTGTGTAGCCCTACCCTTATATTCTCACATCATCTCCAAAGCTCTTATAAGTACACCAAATTCATGTTTATGTTTATTTGTTGGTTGCTCCTATCCTTTTTTGATATGTTTTAGAGTACCACGTCGACTAGACTTAATTGGATTTTTCTTCTATATATGTTGGAAATCTCCCCTCATTTATCTCCTTAAAGGCTTTTTTGGAGAGTAATCTAGAGGTTCTACATATTCTCGTATGGTATCAGAGACAAGATCTATCGTTTTAGAGATTCAACACTGTGGGCAATTTGTACTTGTTTAGGCTCTCACCCATCTTGCTTCCTCTTGACACTCTAGAATAATAGGTGTTTGTCTAGCTTCAGTTTGAAGGGGCATGTTAGAGTCTCATATTGACTAGATTTGGACCATTTTTTTCAATATATATTGAACCCCCTCCCCCCCCCCCTTTTTATCTGCTTAAAGGCTCTTTTCGAGAGTAATTTGGGGGTTCCATGAATTCCGATGTCATCTAAGCATCATCTTCAAGGTAATCAAATAAGCCCTAATTTGCGGTTTTTGGTTCGTGCTTTTGATTTACAAGCTTGTAACTTTGATTTTTGGTGGAATATCTGTTTGTGGTAAAATCGATGTTAATTTTGTTGTTGTTGAAGTTGGGTTTGTTGGGTTGCTCGTATCCTCTTCTCACCTACATATCATCGTCAAGGTTATTTATGTTTATTTTCGTTGTCGTTGATGACTTCTTTCCTTCTTTTTTTTTTGTTCATTAATTATGTAAACAATAATTTGCCTACGATTATAGTCCTTGGTTGGATGAAATTTTCATAGTACACATACATCAAAATAAAACCAACTCAATTTATACCAAGAAAATAAAATAAAAAAAAAGGTAATAACAATGGAACCGTCATCCTAAATGCCTCCGGTCGATAGTGGTGGAGGAGGTAGATATGACTGATGTAGTGGAGGCAATGGTGGTGGCGATAGACGGTGGTGGAGGAGGAGGTACAGTCTACCAGTGGCGGCTACAAGTGGTGGTGGAGGAGGTAGATATGACTAATGTAGTGGAGGTAGTGGTGGTGGAAGAGGAGGTACAGGTGGCTACCGGTGGCAGCTAGCTACAAGTGGTGGTGGTGGTGGCCATTAAAACAAATACCATATTAAAGCTATACATCAGAAAAAGGGTTATTTAGTAATATTTTAGTTTTTATCTCATTCTTGTCCCATCTTGTTCCACCTATTTTGGTGGAACAAAAAAAAAACATTTTTTGTCTCACATTGTTCGAGTTCTTGTCTCTGTCTTATGTTGTATCAAGCGTGAAACAATGAGTTCTTGTCCTGTCT
This sequence comes from Cynara cardunculus var. scolymus, assembly GCF_001531365.2. Classification (NCBI taxonomy): domain Eukaryota; kingdom Viridiplantae; phylum Streptophyta; class Magnoliopsida; order Asterales; family Asteraceae; genus Cynara; species Cynara cardunculus. The sequence goes on from NC_037533.1 coordinate 2,146,074, forward strand.
CATATCACGCAAAACGTGATACAATGAGTTTTGTCTCATCTTATCCTGTCATGTCATGGCCTGTCCAATGTATGAAACGCAACCTTACGCATTTGATATATGTTTGTGTAGGAAGTATACTACATTAAAAAAGATCTATTTCTCATGTAGGTTTAGATATACCTTACAATACTTCTTGGTCATTAGATCTTGAATTTTCATTCCAAGACCTCCACTCCACTAGGCAGACGACCTGGGTCGCGTAACTCTTTAGAAATCGAGTTCATTGTGTGCACGGCCTTCCATGCTAGTTAAACCACGTGTGAAGTCGCGTAAGTCACTGGAATTTGACTTAATGCCATGTGCATGCAACGATGCAGTGCCCACACAAGTTGGGTTGCGAGAGATTACGTAACAGGTGGCCTTCATTTTTTCAAAACGTGAGAACATTTTTTTACTGTAGTATTGTAGTCTATCACATGTGATATTAAATTATAGATGCAGACGATCTAGGTCGCGGGCCAAAATCGGCCGCACCACCAAGTCCCCTCATGTGTATTATCAAATGTGATAAGGGGGCTCTTGTGTTTTCGTTAAATGAAGGTGTTGACACACACACATGTATATATGTGTGTGTGCATGTATTTGTTTGCATGTGATAAACAACTAAATGGGTCGAGTTCCATCTTTAGATGTATTAAATGCCGATTTGTAAGGCCTACACGCCTATCACATATTTCACGACAAGAACATCTATATGCTCGAATGACTGTTTTACCCCCAAAAGATCAATTTTAACATTAAATTTAAATTTTCTAGAGTTCCTTAGACATGTTTCACACTAATCTGTTAGACAATGAACAATTGTCACGTTGCAGATGGAAATTTGAAAGAAAAAAGTAGTTGTCCGATCTCTCTAACCAGTCAAATGGGCCATAGTAGGACCGATTTTCAGGATTTTTTTACACTAATTGATTGAACTTAACCGGTTCCTATCTAATTTCAACTGATTTCTTAATTTACAGATCAACCTTTGTTTCAAATAACCTCTATCGCTCCTAAAAATGGTTTACATTTACTCGTTTGTGACCCCTCCAACTAACGTGAGATCCGTGGCGGACTTGTAGTTAGGATTGAGGGGGCAACGGACCCAATTAAAACAAAGAATTTTTTACAAGGGCTAAAAGTAATTTTTTTTTCTGACTTCTCATTTAGTTCTCCCAATAAATTTTTACAGAGAACCCCACAATCCTAGCCGACCATCACCGACTCCAAAAAAGTCTCTTGAATTTTTTTTTTTTTTGAAATCAATCAAAAAACGGGAAAACTCCTTCAAAATCGACAAAAACTCTAAAAAAATCCCTCGACATCAACCAAAAAACTTTAAAAATCTCTTGAAACGGTATAATTAGGTAAAAACACGTCGAGCAAATTTGTACGTCTTTAATCCACCTTAAAGGTGATCCCACTAGATAAAAATCTTGAATCTGTTACGAGATGTTTTAGATATCCTAAGCCTCTTGTGTCTCAACCCTCAATGTTAAAAATCATTTAATAGATGTGAAAAAATAGTTTATGTGATTAAGCGCTTATTTTATTTTTTCAAAATACTCATTTTAATTTTGAGTAAACTCTGATTTTGGTCCCTGAAATTTAGTAAAATCTTTAAAAGTGGGACCTGAACTTTGATAATTCGAAAAATCGTTCTTATGATTCTCATTTTGCTCTGAAAGTGGTCCTTGGTCACAAATTCCGTTAACAATTTCCGTTAAAGTAAGGGACGGTTAATTCTTTTTACATATTTTCTTAAATATCTTTAAAGAAAATATAAAGATATAATTTATAGATTATTTCTTAAATTATATTATATTATATATATATATATATATATATATATATATTAAATCTATATATTGCTTATACTATTATTATATATGTACATATATTACATTTTTCAACAATATATAAATTAAGAAAATAGGATATATAGTTTAAAAAACAATATATCAATTAATATATATATATATATATATAGAGAGAGAGAGAGAGAGAGGGGTAAGTTATTATGCAACTCATTTACATTTGTACAACCAATACAATTCAATCTCAAACGTCCATTTAATTTGATAAATATGTGATTTCATAAAAGTTTAAATTGTTTTCTAATATAAAGTATTGATCATAATTAATCAACTCTAGTCATCTTACATAAATATTCAAATCATAATAAATGAACTCTCATCATTTTCATAAATATCTCAATTGATTAGGTTGCATTGGTTATACAAATGTGATAAATTGCATTTGAAACGTCCTCTCTCTCTATATATATATATACACACACATAAATTTAAAAAAATATAATATATAATTTAAGAATCAATATATAAATTATATATTATATTTTTTCCTAAAAATATTTTTTAAAAATATCTCGTTCTAACAGAGATTGTTAACGGAGTTAGTAACTAGGTATCATTTTCAGAACCAAAAAGACGATTTGCAGACTAATCAAAGTTCAAGTTCCAATTTCAAAGATTTCATTAAACCTGAGGGACCAAAATGAAAGTCTACTCTCCAATTTTTTATGGTAAATAAAGGAAATTCTAAAATGGATGGTGATAATAAGATTTGGATTGAATATTTGTTGTTTTTGGTTTTGAATGTGTGATTGCATGGGATTAACATGCATGAGAATGGGAGGTGTTAGAAAAGCTTGCAAATCCTTTCTCTCAAAACACCATATTGGCAAGAAATCCCACAAGAACAAGAACAAGCACCCACTTCAGGTTCAATAACATTCCTTCAATTAATCTCTCTTTTTCAAAATTAATATATTCAAAAACCAGTTATATATATATATATATATATATATATATGTATACATATATATACATATATATATATGATTCATGAATGAATATATGTTTGTAATCACCGATACCCATATGGGCGAATGATCGTGTGAGACGCGTAAGAAACAGATCTGAACCTTTGATCACTTTTGATCTAAATGTCCACCCATGAATTGCACTTTAGAAGAGAATCGATCTGGTGCATCTCGGTACATCTCATTAGTGTTGATATTCGATTAGGATGAAGATCTGTTCTTACGCTTCTCACACGGAACCCAATCATCTTTCAATCAAATTTTATGATGTTATTTATGTTGCAATATTTTAGGTGAATGTTGATGATGATGGAGATCGAGATGGAGATGGAGATGGAGATGGAGCTGAAAGGGAAGATGTTACATCACCAAGAGTCACGGCTCCGAGATTTACGAGAACAGCGAGCACTGGTTTTTTGCCTAGCTCTTTGCCGAAAACGACAAGCCAGCGAAGGAGCAAGACTCCGGGCCGGCTCAGACCCGTGAATAGTCTGCTACGAAGCTTTAGCAAGAAGGGCATGGATTCAAACTCGTTTCATGCTGGTCACGTGGACAGATCGTCTTCTGTTTCGAGACGGCACAGCTCGACCATCGTGTATTCCAATGCTAATGGACTCCGCAAACCTCCCGATATGGTGAAGCGACTTGAGTGCACCCTCGAAGATCTGTGCTTTGGCTGCATCAAGAATGTCAAGATCAAACGTGATGTACTTACAAGCGAAGGGTATGTATTTTTTGTATGGCCATTGCTTACGTCTTAAATCACGATTTGAGTCGCTATAACGACTTACGTAAAGTTCGTACCCAACGGCACATGTGAGGCAAATCACGTATATAACAGTCTTCTAGGTGGCTGACTTAACATTGTTCCTCTCTTTCGTTAAAAAGGTTTCGAGAACACTGTGGCTACCAGACTCGAACCCTCACCCGTTTGTACAATTTATAAGTAAATATCTTTTCCAGAACAAACAAATATGGTATCCGAAAATACCCAAAGTTTCCGAACATAAAACATGTACTAATAACAAGTGTCCCCGGAACCATGGTACGGCCTCGGGGCACTTGAACAGAGTTATTCATGCTTCCTTTACGCTCTGCAGGCAAATAATACAAGAAGACGAAGTGCTAACGATAAAAGTGAAGCCAGGATGGAAGAAAGGAACGAAAATTACCTTCGAGGGTATGGGAAACGAGACGCCAGGCACCTGTGCTGCAGATATCACGTTTGTGGTTGACGAGAAACGACACCCTGTGTTTAAAAGAAAAGGGGATGATTTAGAAGTAGCCGTTGAACTTCCGTTAGTAGACGCCCTGACTGGTTGCACGCTCACCATTCCTTTTCTAGACGGGCAGCAATCATGTTTACTAATCGAGGACGTCATTACCCCTGGTTGCAGAAAGAGCATTGTAGGACAAGGCATGACATTGCCAACAGAAGAAGCAAAAAGAGGAAACCTAAACATCAAATTCTCGGTTCAGTTTCCACAGCAACTGACAGAAGAACAACGATCAGAGTGTTTCAATATCTTACAAGATTCATACTAATCTCGTATAGAAAAAGCATTATCACGGAAACAACCATTATACTCTTTGGGGTATAGGTCAGCTCTGCATACATTTTACTCCACATTCAGGTGGGGTATACTGGGTTCGTTTGGTTTTATCCTATAAAGCATTAGTGAGGACAAAGAAATCTTGAATCACAAAAGAACATTCTGAAAGAAGTTGTACTATACAAAATGCATTCATGTAAAAAGTAGATATAATTGGAACATTTTACTTATCGACAGAAATTAAAGCAAACGGGTTCTTTGGGTACACAAATTGCAGATTTACATCTAGGACCAGCCAAAAAGAGCACGAATGATGCCAAGTATACTGCCATCTAAAAGAGCCTTGAGAAGCCTAAGCTTGCCTGGTGTGTAAGGCGGGTACCTTGCTGATGCATCCCCGTAAAAGCTTCTGTGTAGGACGCCTTTCTTGTGACTGAAAGCATCAAATGAGAATTTCCCATGGTATGCCCCTATTCCACTGTCTCCGACTCCGCCAAATGGTAATGTATCGACCATAAGCTGCACAACGGAATCAGATTAGGCATAAAAGAGTTCTTGAATGGTTGTGTCAACATGGCAAACTCATTTTGAAGCTCCTGTGTGAAAAGGGTGTAAAAATGGGTGGACCATCCACCGCATCAGTCCCACGGCCATCATGGGGGAGGTAAATCACTATGAGTCAACACAACAGGTATGGGGCCGTTACCAACACAAATTGGCTAAGGCGCTTCTCCACCATCCTTGCTTACCTTATCGGGTAAGGGAAAGACCATCAACTCTGAACGGGTAAGCGTCTCCTACCCGGTAAGAGCCAATAAGTGTTTAGTTACCCAGTAAAAGACATTAAAATGTTTAATAAACAGGCCCTAAGTGATGGTTTAAACGAGGGACCTTCTTTATGGAAGTCCACCATCCTACTACTGCTAAGGCAACACATGGGGACGTGAAAAGGGTGTGTGCGTGTGCACGCGTATGCAGACATGTAAAGATATATGTCTTGTGTGTGCATGCACAATGCACCACTAAAACTCCTTTTTGTCCCTTCCGGGTCGGAGTTATAAATAATGAAAATTGATTGGTGGAAATTGAGGAGTAGTACATGTAAGGAGATATCATTAATGAGTACACCACCAGCAGAGACATTGCTCACAAACTCCTCCTTGAGCTGCTTCTTGTTGGTAAATAAGTATGCTGCGAGCGGGTTTGGTCTAGAATTGATAAAGTGGATGCCATCTTCAATTTTGTCGACCTACATAAACCAAGAGAACGATACCCAGAAGATCAATGACTAAAAGTTATTTGAACTTTTGAACCAAATATAGATTTACAGTGGCTGGTCATTTTTGTACCGTAACTATAGGAAGTAAAGGTCCAAATATCTCCTCGTTCATGATCAGGGAGTCTTCTGGGGCATCAAGCACAATGGTTGGAGCAATCTTTCTAAAACAGACAAAAAGCAGCATGTGCATTAGAATTGGTTAAATCTACTAAGCTCAATTCACAATCACAATTACCAAACAAACTTTCGAACAAATTTTTTTCACCAAATCATTTCAAACCTTTTTACAAGCCGCCAGGGATTTGGGGGGGGTCATTTGGTTTGGTTTAATTACAGAACAAAAAAGATGCCATTAAGCAAACTCACAGGTTGTTAATGTCTGTTTGACCTCCATGAATTATCTTTTCGGAAACTCTATCGTCATCCAATAGCTTTGTTAACCGAGCAAAGTGATTGGAATTCACGACCCGAGACAAATCTAGCGAGTTCAGAGCATCCTCTCCAAAGAACTTGACCAACTGATGTTTTATAGAGTCTATCTGCAGAATGACAACAGCAGACAGATTAACATCTGATTTTAAAATATTATACATCGCTTAAGAGAACATACATACCAACACTGGAGCATAATTTTTTGTTGTTATTATGTAATCAGGAGCTACACAAGCTTGTCCATTGTTGCATCCCCACTTCCCTGATACTATACGCCTTGCTGTGACCTATAAAGCACAGGATATCTGATCACAAGAGAAAGAAGATGGCATTTGGGGAATGAAGTACATACAAACATATGAGTTTTAATGTAAAGAAGAAAGACCCCTACTGTTAAATCAATGTCTGAATCAACTAGAACAGGAGATTTGCCTCCAAGTTCCAAGACTACAGGTGTCAGATGCTTTGCAGCAGCAGCCATGATGACTCGCCCCACTCTCCCATTCCCTACAAGGTTGCTTATTCGGTTATATAATCATGAATAGGGCTTACGTAGTAAGCAGTTGTCAACAAATAATATGTTTAAGACCAGTGCTTACAGTGAGAGGCTAAATCAAGACAGGATTAATTTTGGAAAATATAGATATAATTGAAGTTAGAAGATCGACAAGCTAACCAAGTAATAGAGGCAGAACATTTGTTAACAGAATATAACAACGGATTGTCAGGCATATAACTTTATCCGAAACAAAAAATAAAATAAACTACAACAGTAAGCACAAAAAGAAGTTAGTATTCCTTTATGCATGTCTCAACCTCCAAAAAACAAAGTTGACATCCCAAAATGGAGAATGTTGCAACGTTGAAGGAAGGAGCATGTAAAGCCCATGGATCATTCACAGATCATGTGATCCCAAAGTAGAAGAACTCAATGTGACATATTAAATATCAGCAAATGCCAAGACTAATAATCAACGTATATGGAAATCATGATAGGAAATCTTTTAGAAGGATAGTTGATTTAGAAGCCATCAAGTATTCACTTGAATAAGGTTTTATAGTAGAGGAACCATGAAGTACCACTGGCTCACTTACTGCAAGACAATAATATGTCACATCATAATGGTTAAGAATGAAGTTCAAGGATGCCATACCAGTCATATGACATCAGATTATATAACCAGAGTTATTATTGTATGAAAGTAACCCAGAATCTTTAAATGGGAAAACTAGCAGAGGCCAAACTCTTTACAAATTAGCATAGATATTGTCGCCTCTACAACATAAAGTTGGATACTCTTGTACCCCCTTATCTGCCCTTAATCCGTGGCACAACATTAGATGGTGAAAAGCTAAGAAACAGAGAAAGACCTGTGTAGAATATTTTATCCCACTTTTGCTCCAGGAGCGCAGACGTTTCAGGAACAGCACCTTCAACAACTTTTATTGCAGAGTTATCCAAATATTCTCCAAAAAGTTTTGCCAACAATGAAGACATGGCTGGAGCAACCTCTGAGGGCTTCAGAACAACAGCATTCCCAGCTGCAATTGCTCCTATGACCGGATCAACAGATAACACTGGAAGGAAATAAATGAATTAGGAAACGGTGTAACTGACAAATATGTGTTTCATAATCCAGGTCCCTTCAATTTAGGTTTAACTCAGACATACACAAATCAAGCATCTGCAGTTTCAGAACAGGAATAAAAGTACAAGAAAATGATGCAGAAATAACTATCCATGCTTATCTATGCCATGCATTATTATTTACTGCCCAGATCATTTACATAAAATCATTCAGAAAAATTCTTGTTTACAGAGAAATGGTAAGCTTCTGTTCACTAAACTCATGTGATGAATGAGCATTAGCTTCAAAAGCAGATGCATAATTACCCTAGTTTTGTGGAGTTCAGATGATGTCAAACATATAATTACCAGATTGTTGGTGATTATAACATGATGTGTACACCATCCAATTCATGAAATTAGCAAAGGTAGAAGGGCGATGTAACTATAATTCAGACTCTTAATCACTTTAATTACAGCTCTCCCCCGCATGGCACAAGTGGACCCTAGGAAACAGAGTCTTTATGCCACTATTCTCCTTGCTAACAGTCTAGAAAAAACTCTCCAACAAGCCAACCAAATTAAAAATATGTAAATAAGAAAGAACAGTGTATTAGAATTAGCAAACATGAAGTTTCCTAGGAGAAATGCAGATCCTTGCAGCGTTTATGGTTTCTACTTTCTATGCTCAAGGCTTGAAAGAATGGAGAATCTATAGATATTTAGGTATGTCCATTCCTCTTTTGGAAGATATATTACGTCCCTTTGAGGTAGATTATTTTAAGCCATTGATCTCAGGGACGGAAGTGGCTCATCTGTCAGCATTTACATTGAAAACAAGAATTTCTCTGAAATAACTTATGTGCGAGCACACATATTAACTTTCAGAATTGCGTTTTTTTCCTGCTAAAAGATCTGCCTAAGTATTGGAAATATTACATCAAAGTGCATTCACTAACTCATTGGACTTCATCCACACATGTTCCTCGTAACTGTAATTTCTAAAAAGAAACAAATGTGGTAGATAGGGAAGAAACCAGGTTATTAACATACAGAATGGGTAGTTCCACGCTGATATGATCAGTATAACGCCCAATGGTTCTGGCACTATTTCTGCTGACGATGGAAAAGTACCTAAAGTGGTTTTCACCTGCAAAGAATTGTCAAAAAATGTGCATCATATGTCTTCCATTTTTAAACTACAGGCAGTTTATGTGTCGCTTAAATTCAATCACAGTTACTTTTTCTGGTTTCATCCAATCTTTTAGCTTCTTCAGTGCCAACTTGCAGGATGCCTTTATCATAGCAATCTGCATTTGAAAAACAATGGATCAAATTTAGTGGGATACAACTACTTGCATCATAATATTCCATATGTAGAAGGTATATTGCACCAAGATCATAACGAAGATAATATATGCGAAAACAGTTCTTATTTAGCAATCATCAAAGAATGACGAACTCAAATTTAAGATTGTATTGTGTGAAAGAAAAAGTGGCATTAAGACAAAGAACTTGATAACTGAGTTAGCCTTCACTCTGAACAGAACTAAAAACCTTTATGAAAGTAATTAGCAACACCTGAGACAACAATCCAGTTAAATATTATGCCTATTTTCCTCCATCACCATTTCGATAAAAAGTAATTTACTCATGAAGAAGTTCCACATTTTACATAAACTCCAATTATATAAATTCAAAATTATTTCATTAAGTGAGCTTGGTAGACAATTCTTCTTGTTGGATACACTGTGTCGCAGTGGACTTCCTTTCATATGATTCTGCCAGGTCTAGAGGCCAGAAGCATTCATCAACAGATACTATACATGGAATGCATTTCCTTTAATGGCGCATATTGAAATATATATATCCGTAGGGTTTGGTTCCGGTGAGGATGGAAGTTATGGTGAGAAGGGTAAGAAGGGATCTCCATTCTTGAACGATCCTAACTGAAGATCAACACTAATGCGGTGCACCGAGATGCACTGGATCAATTCCCGTGATAAGCGTAATTCATGGGGTGGGGTAAGATTAAAAGTGATCCAAGGGTCTAGATCCCTTCTTAGGCTTCTCACCTTAACTCCTATATATAGGGGATTGCCCCTAAGGCTGAAATGAGACTGTAACTAACATCACACATTTGGGACTGAAAATAGTACAACTGTCAACAACATGTGGTATCCTCAATTTCTTAAATGAGATCCTGCCTTTGTGTTCAACAAAAGCCCACCAGCTATTTAGAAAACAAGAAATTGCTTTTGTTTTCGACAAAAATGTTGAATGGAAAGGTTATATCATGTTCTCAACGAACCAATCAAATTTGTTAGACGTGCAAATTTGGTGCTTCTACGGACGCGTACACAAAAAAAATGGTGAGAGAACCATCCCCATCAATTTCAAAAAATCTGATTGGTTTCTTGAATCATAAATAATGTGGAATAAATTAGAAGGCAGAGACAGCACATCTGCAATTTTTTAGCAAGTTTTGGTTCCTGTAAGGAAATAGACCTCAATAAATTGTTACACCGTCAATGACCAAATCAAGTACTGCAACAAAAGAATTCATCAAATATAGTATTCAAAATTCAGCATTTAATGCATTCACCAACTAAAAGGATCAAGGAATTAATTCCTAAAGTAAAAACATAACATCAGTACGTCCGTACAGCACATGTATTACCGCATATGCTCATGAAAAAGAGTGGGCATTTGAAGTTTGACTCACAAATGAGTTGCTCAAAACAAATGCCTAGAAGCAAAAAGATGATAACTAGATTCAACCTCTAAACTTTCACTCAAATAAAATTGAATTTGAACTTGAAATTTTTTAGGTCAATTTGAATTTGAAACTATTTCTTGAAGCACAAAGTCAGTGTACATAAAGAGCAGGAACACAGACACGCATGAGTCATCTATGAATTTATTACACAAACAGATCTAAAAGGCAATTATGCCAACACGCAATCACAGAAAAGTGATCAGTCGCACTCCAATCTGTCAGAAAAATTCCCTGCACAATCAAATATACCCCTATGTGTAAGTTAAATAAAGGACCTCGTGGATGAAAGCTTCCATCTCAGGCTTGGAGAGGTCGGAGAATAGAGCATCACAAATCTGCTTGTCGCGATCTTCCACCATCTTCAACAAACTCTTCAACTGTGATACTCTCCATTCATAGCTCTTGGTCTTTCCAGCGATAACCGTGCTTCTCAACTCCTTGACTAAACTGTTGGCAGCCTCTGTATCGAACACCACCATCGCCGGAGAATCCTTAACATCTTCTGACGCCATTGTTGACGACAATATCAATATGAAATAATAAGCAGCAGCTACACCTGTATATATGGAGATATGAACAAGGAGAGTGACGTGAGGACGGCTGTATAGTAGTTTACCAGCAAAACGAGGCGTAAGCTTTAAGAAAACTAGATAGAGTTGGAAGGCGATGGGGATGCGTTGATGTTAACTAATAGAGTGAAGGATTCCATCTATGGCCGTTATAACAGCATCTCACACATCTCTTCAAATGTATATTTTGAACAACTTTTTGCTGTAATGGATTTTTCTGAAAATATAATGAAAAGTGAAAACAAAAGTTGAAATTAGGGATGGAAAAAAAGAAACAAACCCGATGGTGAAAACCGAAAACCGAAACTTTCGGGTCGGGTTCGAGGACATCTTTTCAGGGACGGAGTGACAATCGGGGAAAAAATCGGGACATGTAACCACCATGTAAAATCATTAAACAATATTTAGGGACAAATTGTCCAACTCAGTCTTGTCTAATCCTAGTCGTACCAAATATCAAACAGATAACTTGTCGTTTCCAGTCCAGTATGATTCTCTCCTACTGTTCAGTCCAATCTAATCTTATCCGGTTTTATCTGCATACCAAACAATACCTAATGGACTAACTTACTGGTCGTTTACCAAATGTTCACCCGGTAAGTGCTTACCGACAAGAGTCATATCTCTCTTTTACCTTATAGGTAACATTTCCTGCCATTAAAATGGATTGAGGGTAAACGTTTAAGCCTTTGCGGGTAAAAGTACGTTAACATAGTATAGTATATATTTGTATATAAGGCATAAATTCCTTTTGTAATTAGCCTTAATGATCTCCCTAATCATACCTTAAAGGGGTATATAGTTCGTAGAATGGAATTCGATGGAATTTGAATCCATCAAATGAATTTGATTTTGAGGTCCCTTTTGGTTTAAGGAATGGAATGGATTTGGGGGATTTGCATTTTAAATCCATTCTAATCTCATGTTTGGTTTGTTGGATTGTCCGGATTTGAAATCCTAGAATTTAATTGAAATCCTTCAAACATATGATTTTGAAATCCTTAGGGAGTGCTTGGGATTTCACGAGATTTCGTATGATTGTATGCAATAAGGTTTTAAAAAATGTTAAAAACATTTGTTTTGTAATAATTGATTAATAAAAATGTAATTCAATTATTTTTATGATTATTTATAATTTTCTCTATAAATTATTTATAATAATAAAATCCAATTTCATTCCAAATCCTACAAACCAAACACACAATAAAGTGTAACCTAGATTGATTTGGAAATATGCATATATTGTAATCCCTATCAATGAAAAGGGCAAGCAAATCATTTTCACAATCCTATAGACTATAGAGTAATCACTCTCACCTTGTCAATATCTATGGGTTACTTACAAAAATAACCATTTAAAATTAATAAATTACACTTTTACCCCTATTAATAAAAGAATTCATAAATTGCAGGTTACTTCAATACTTTGTTAGCATCGTTAGGTGCATACAAAGACCCTACTGCAATTCTTCAAACTTATGATTTAAAAAATAATTAAAAGTGGGTCCCACCTTTACGCACCAGTAGTGATGGTCAAACCGACTCGGCCTGGTCCGGGACTGGTAAACACCGGTTATAAGACCGAAATCTAGGACCGGTTATGGATTTGGGGTGTTTCGTGGGCCCAGGACCGGTTATGGATCAGCCCGGACTGACCCAATTTTTAAAAAACGTAACTTTTTTTTTAAATGTAGCTGTTTTTTGGCCCTTTTTTTTGTCTTTTTTGCTTTCTAAACACTATATACAAGTGTCTTGGTTGAGGGATTTACATACCAAGTTCTTGATTCGTAAAAAAACGTTCACAATTATCGGTTTCTCGCTATATTTTGTAAGACAATATAATTTTAATTATAATAAAATGCATTTTTAAAGTGTATTTGAATGACCCGATTACAAAATTTATAATGTATTAAAAATATGTATCGTTAAAAAATAAAAATAAAAAAAAATTATTTTTCAATGACCGGCAGGGACCAGGAATGGGACCGACAGCCCATAACCGGTTACAATAAAGCTTGACCGGTCTCAACTTTTTCGAGTGAAACCGGGCCCAGTTATGCCGGGACCGGTTATGGCCGGTTATAAGAAAATCTTGGGCTTGGCCCGACAATTTTTTTATTTTTTATTTATTTTAAATTTAATTTCTTATTAATTTTTTTAAAGAATTCTTAATTCTTTTTAGCTTTAATTTTTTAAAAATATAATTTTTTTTTACAAATTCAGTTTTTTATTAAAATTTATTTTTTTTGTTAGAAA
>NC_037533.1:2161697-2187918 GCF_001531365.2 Cynara cardunculus var. scolymus
AAAGTTTAATTACTTTTCAGAAAATTTTATTTTTTAGAATAGTTACTATTTAAAAATTTAATTACTTTTTAGAAAATTTTATTTTTTTTAGAAAAGTTAATATTTTTTTAAATTTAATTTTTTTAGAAAAAATTATTTTTTTAGATTGTGGGGCCCTTATGCACCGAAGGGCGCGTGGTGCGTAAAGGTTGGACCTACCTCACGAATTTTTTTAAAAAAATTAGTAACTATCATTAATTGTAAAAGGGTCCATGTACTCACCTAACATTGTTAACATGGTAACCCAAGGTTGTTTTGCGAATTTTTTTAATAATTGGGTTAAAAGTGTAATTTATTAATTTTAAGTGGTTATTTTGGTAAGGACCCCCAATACGTAAATCTAGATCCAAACCGATAAACATTTACCAAATAAATGTTATTTTAGTTTTCTTGAATCCTAATACCTACCAATCTTGCAGAAATGTAGGATTTGGTTTCATCTTAGCCTCTATGTACCAATCTTCGTAAGAGCAAGTACCAATCTAAAGGACCGTTTACCAAACACTTACTCAGGTAAGTGAACGTCAAGTCATATTATTTTACCGGATGAATATGATAAAGATCAAGAATTTTATCCGGTAAGAGGGAGACAAGGACCAAGAATCTTACCCGTTAAGAACGAGACAAAGACCAAGAATCTTCCCCTGTAAGAGCGAGACAAGGACCAAGAGTCTTACCCGATAAGTAAGAACAACGACTCTTACTACAGTAAGCACTTATGCTCTCACAGATGGTCTCACGGATCTCATAAAACAAATTGGACCCAATCCCTTACCACTAGTCTAATAAATACATGAATAAAAACACAAACTAATTAACATTTATTGCATGAATATAAAACAATCAAGCAAAATCATCGGATAACTCAAAATATTCATACGAATCTATAACATCAACCGGAAATACAAATATCATTTTCATAGCATCGTACTCAAACATATAATAAGGTCGAACTTTAAGTTGAAAAATAAACAAACTACAAAAGAGATAACTAGATTCCGTATGCAAATAAACTCGAGAACAACAAATTTAAACCGTAAGGAAAGAGATACAATATTGAAGACGGTAAAGTGAAAAAAAGACCTTTAATAATCTCCAAATTATAACTCCAATCCGTTACAAAAATAAGACCCCAAATATGCAAGAAATAACAAGTCCCGGTCCTCTCGTACTAAGGAAAGGTCCTGTCAATGCTCTAACGCCCACATTGGATATGGACCGAACTGTCTCACGACGTTCTACAAACGAGGAACAGGCTCCAAATTTTTAGAGATGAGAGAACCTTAGAGAGTGAAAGCTAAAATTTAAAAGACATTGTCATGTGATTATGAAAATTTTGTGCATGGAAACATATCCCATTGCTTTTACACAAGATTAGTTCAAAACTATGGATTGAGGGAAGTTCTAGCAACATAAAATTAGAGCAAGGGACATACGTTGGCGATTTGGAAGCTATAAGTCCTTCAAAGCTGCCATCCACGACAGACATACCGTGCCCTTTTTAGTTTTTACTTGCATTTCCGCACGGATCATGGATTCTTTCTCGAGCCCATGAACAAGCCCTGCCCGCTTACTTCATATTTGGTGTAAACCGTGTGAATCATTATGTCCATCATACACAGTCCATGCCACTTTCTTCTTATAATTGGCATGGTTCATGCTATTATTATTAAATGCACCTCTTTGATTGTTTCATTGATTGCCTTCTTTCGTTCTTTTTTCAACGCGCTCCTTGATCTTGCTCATCCAATTGTGCACCGTCTTGGTATGATTGACGACAAAAACCATTGGATTAAACCACAAGGGTGGTGCCTGATTGGTTTGAGTTTGGCTCCAAAGGTCAAAAGTACCAGGAGGTCTCAGGTTCAAATCTAAGGAGGAATAAAAATCTCTTTGTGGCCACGGAGGTTCAAATGCGGTGACTCCGGGCTATCTGCAAAATAGGTGGTCGCCCTGAGATTAGTCGGCTCGCATAGCGGGTTGGATATCCAGGTTAATAAAAAAAAACCCATTGAATTAGCGAACCCGACCCACTATGATATAGATGATATTGATGTTATGCAAGTTACTAAAAATATGCACAAATAAACGATCTAACACTTATCGTATCCCTAAATCCAAAATATGTTCTCATGTTACCTTCTCTAAAATATAAGCTTAATTTTCATTTCTTCCAAAAATGAAATCCTTCAAAACAGAAACATCTTGATCTGAGTTACGAGTGTAAAATTATGACTTTACATTGGAATACGATGTTATAATCCTGTAACCATCGTGATGCTATAACTTTTCAGTCGTAACTTGGATCGAGATAAATTTTCTTTTAAATTGCTTAGTTTCGAGATCTATACATGGAAAAATTCGGAGATCCATCGTGAAACGATCAGAAAGTCATCGTATTTTCTTTGTGTAAGCTAGCATCGTGTAACCATAACGAGCCCAACTTTTAACTCGTAATTCAGATCAACATGAACTTTTTTGAATTCGTTTATTATTTCTTGAGATCTACATACTGACATAATTTGACGATCTATCATAACATCATCGTAAAATTATAATATTCTCATCGCGTAAACCTTGTCAATAACTCTTATTGAAAGTTGAAAAAAATTGCTTGAATTAACAAGACATATCATGGAAATAAGCAAAATAGTGCTAGCTTCACTAAAAAAAACTTTTTTTTTTTGAAGTATCTAATGTTTATATACGGTAAATAGAACAAATAAACTCACATACCCTCCTCACATTTGTGAGGTTTGAACCCTTGACCTTCTAGGAAGCTAATGACTCATATACCGCTGAGCCAAAGGCCATTTGGTTTCACAAAAAAACTTAGAAAGACAGAAATAAATGCACAACCAAGATAATCTACTAATTGTGAGGGTCCAAGACAATTTGTGCACAAATCGACTGATCTCATGAGGCTCTGAAGATGAAATAATAGAGGTTACTTTTGGATGCTCATCAGTTTAAGCCCTTTTGAAGAGTTATAAAACGACTAAAAGTTTGTGTAAGTGTTAACTTTAGGACCCTATAAAATTAGGGGGTTTCGTTCCGGTGTGAATGAGAGTTAACTTGAGAAACGTAAGAAGAGATATTTATCCGTGGATGCAAATTAAGATAAGATGCACTAGATCAATCCTTGTATCAAACGCGATTCATAGATGATTTTGAGATTAAAAGTGATCAAAGGTCCAAATCGTTTTTTATGCTTCTCACTTTAGCTCTTTTTCTCATACAATTCTTCACCTAAAATTAGATGACATATACATACTCATAGTTATTAAAAAGATATAAATTGAATGAAAAATACTTTCAAAAGTAAATAAGAGAGAATGTTAAATAAAAAAAAATACTTTTCAAAGATGATTTTTTTATATTTGTTTACTTTTTAATAGTTTCATTAAAAGACATCATCTGAATCACTAAGGGATGAATCTTGTTTGACAAATTTTTTTTGTCTCTTAATGGTTCAAAAAGCTTTTGAATAATTTTGTATCATATGTCTCCCTTAACCATTCAGCGTTCTAATTCCATTATGAGCAATTACAAAACAATTATATTTTATTTTTTTATTGTATCAGTATCATAATAGTCCCTTAATCATTATTATCATTTAATCATTTTACACCAAACTATTCAGAAATGTTTTGCCTTTTTATGGTTCCAAAACATTCTGAATAATTTTGTATCATAGGTTCTCCATTAACCATTCAATTTCCTAATTTCATTATAAACAATTACTAAACAATTATATTTTATTTTTAACTATATCATAATAGTGTCTTAATCATTATTACCAATTAATCATTTTCCACCACAAACTTCAACTACCGAACAACCCATCATTTGTTTGCTTTCATGTCCACCAGTAGGAACTCAAATTTAATTTGTCTGCTTCAATTACGGCTTTTGAAGATAGGATTGGGTGTTGGCTGAACCTTAACCCCATTGGTTCCCCCCTCAACTTATGTTCATCACCATCCAATGGCATCCATGTTGTAGAAAACAAAATAGACTAATGCAKGAAACTTACTGCATTCATGAAAGAATTGTTGTGCAAAGAAACTATGGAGCTTCCATTAACAATTTACGTACAAAGAAAACTACTATATATAGATACATAATGACAGTTACGGTTTCTTAACCGCCATTAACTACTAATAACTGTTAATTAATAACATAGTAATTGTCTAGCTTATAGACTTAACACTCCCCCATAAGCTAGATTGATGCAACTCCCAATTTCAGCTTTTAACTTCAGAAAAAATCTCCAACTTCTAATGCCTTTGTGAAGATATCCGCTATTTGCTCCGAAGTTTTACAATAAACAACTTTAATCTCTCCATGGTTCACGAGTTCACGAACAAAGTGATACTTCATTCGCATGCGTTTACTTTTACCATGGTAGACTGGGTTCTTTGTCAAGGCTATTGCAAACTTGTTGTCGCAATGAATTATGGTTGGACCTATATGTGGATGCGTTAATTCTTCCAGCAAGCCTCTCATCCAAATTGCTTGGCAACCAACCAAAAATGCACACATGTACTCTGCCTCCGTCGAGGATAACTCTACAACCTTTTGTTTCTTTGTTTGCCATGAAATGGCACCTAACCCCAGATTGAACATGTAGCATGCCTAAGTACTTCTTCTATCGTTCACGCTGCCACCGTAATCACCATCACCGTATGCGACCATTGTAGGCTTGTTGCATCTAGAATACACAATTCCGTGATTATAGGCTCCCTTAACATATATGAGTATTCTCTTACTTGCTTCCCAATGGCTCCTTTTAGGAGCCTCCATGAACATGCTAATGAGGCTAACTGAGAAAGTAATGTCAGGCCTAGTGGCTGACAAATACACAAGGCTGCCCACTAAACTTTTGAACAGACCCGAGTCGATCTCTTCTTCCTTGGTCAATTTTAATCCAAATTCAATTGGCGTTGAGCTCGTTTCAGCCTCCATATGAAATCTATGAAGGATATCTTGTGCATACTTCTTCTGTGAAATTGTAATCATGTCTTCCTTTTGCTTAATCTCGATGCCTAGGAAGTAATGCAGAAGTCCTAGGTCCGTCATTTCAAACTCTAACTTCATAGATCTCTTGAAATCTTCAATCAAACCATGACAGTTTCCTGTGAAGACTAGATCATCAACATACAAACACACGATTAAAAGATCACCTTTACGTTGTTTAATAAAAAGTGTGTGGTCGTATGGGCACTTTCTGAAGTCATTGTTGATGAAATAACCCTTTATACGGCTGTACCAAGCACGAGGTGCTTGCTTTAATCTGTAAAATTCTTTCTTTAAACGATAAAGTGTGTTCTTCATTTATCTTGACATAACCTTGAGGTTGTTCTATGTAAACCTCTTATTTGAGATGCCTATTCAAAAATGCAGATTTCACGTCCATTTGATGTAGACTCCATCCATTTTGGGCCGCCAAAGCAATGACTAAATGAATGGTCTCGAGTCTTATCACAGGGGCAAAAACTTCATTATAATCAACTCCAAAACATTGCTTGTAACCCTTTACTACGAGACGTGCCTTATGCTTTTCTATTTCACCATTTTCTTTAAGTTTAGTTTTAAATACCCATTTCACACCAATGGGACTATGTCCTTTTGGCAGTTCAACTAACTCCCATGTATCATTCCTTACTATGGAACCGATTTCCTGGTCCACTGCTTTCTTCCAGTTAGCACTCTTTACAGTCGTTTCAAAAAAACTGGATCCGAATCGGCAAAGAGTGCCAAATAAACAAATTCATCCTACAATATCTCTTGGGATCTTGCATATATTTCATCCAGAGTTTTTACCTTACGAAGTGTTGACTCGGTGAATCAGTAGGAGATGAGGGACTACTAGAAGAGGAGGGTGTACCTTGTGTACTTGGACTATAATGTACCTCATTTGTGTTGTCATTAGAGACTTCGTGATTGTCTTGATCATCCTGCTGATGTAGATCACTATCTTATCTGAAATCGGTACTGGAATACCATCTTGCTCATTTGTCCATTTCCAAGCCTTATTTTCAATGAACAACACGTCTCTACTAGCCAACACCTTGTTAGTTTGAGGATTATACAACTTGTACGCCTTGGCTGATTCTTTGTACCCAACAAAGACACACCTCTCGGACTTGTCATCTAACTTGCCACACCTTTCTTTTGGATCATGTGAGAAAGACACAACCAAAAATTCTTAAGTATGATACACAAGGCATCATACCACTCCAGGCTTCTTGAGGGGTCATCCCCTTAACACTTCTAGTTGAAGCACGGTTCAATAGATAAATCGCACAAGCCACCGCTTTTGCCCATAATATATGAGGCATGTTTTTGTGTTTAAATAAACTTCTTGCGAGTTCCATAACAGTCCTATTCTTTCTCTCTGCAACCCCGTTTTGCTGAGGGGTGTATGGGACTATATTTTGATGCTTAATTCCTGCCTCTTTCAAAAATATTCAAATTAATGCGAATTAAACTCACCCCCATTATCAGTCCTTAGAGCCTTTAGAACATATTCACTTTGCTTTTCGACGTAGGCCTTAAATATCTTACAGAACTCAAATGCCTGCGACTTCTCTTTCAAAAAATACACCCAGGTTTTCCTGGTAAAATCATCGATAAAAGTTAGTGAATAACGATTACCTCCAAGGGATGTCGTCTTCATGGATCCACAAATGTCCGAATGGACAAGCTCAAATGGTTTAGAGGCTCTCCAAGCCTTCTGATTGAGAAAGGAATTCCTGGCACGCTTGTCGTATGAACATCCATCACAAACTTGATGTTTCTCCTCTATATTCGGCATTTCCACGAGCCATGTGTTGCTTGCACATATAAGATAATAACCCGAGGCTTAGATGGCCAAATCACTGATACCAAAAATCAGTTTCATCTTTGATATTCATACTAATTGAGGATGATGGATCCTTCCGAAATTTGATTGGAAACATCCTATTTGTTGTCATCAGCAATTTACCAAGAATAATTCCTTCAGCATCTTTAATGACAGACCCCTTCATTAAAGCAAACATCATTTTTTTTAAAAGATTAATTGTCCTACACTAAGCAGATTATGCTTGAGTGGCAGGAACATAGTAGACTTGCAAAATCTTCTTCGGCTCTTTGTTGGTTTGTACAAGAATATCACCACATCCTTGAACAACATATTTCTTTTCATCACCCGTTCTCACTTCGCTTCTAATGGATTCATCTAAAGTGACGAACATACTTCGTTGTCCTGTCATATGGTTGCTACACGCAGAGTCCACATACCATACTTGATCACAGATATCTCCTTGGGTTTCCCAAGTCATAAACATGGTATCATTGTTATCCTTCTCGTGCATAAACGTGGATTCCTTTTCCTTTGTGTGAATTCTTCCCTTTACCTTTTTCATCAAACTTATTAGTGACTTGGGTTTGAAAGGCTTGTTCAGTAGAGGGTGTATCAAATTGTTTTAAACGCAATTCATGGGACTGAAGTGTTCCCAAAAGAACTTCCAAAGATAATTTAGACAGATCATTGGATTCTTTAATTGCAATTACAATGTATTCGAACTTGCGTACTAAACTCCTAAGGATATTTTCCACAATCCTTGTGTCTTGAATAACTTCGCCGTTGATTCTCATCTGATTCGTCAAGGCAATTACACGGTTGTAGAAATCCTCTATTGAGTCGGTTTCACTCATCCTTAGGTTGTCAAACTCACAACGCAATGTTTGCAAGCAGATTGTTTTAACTTTATCTTCATCGCGGTAGGTTCTGTACAACATTTCCCAAGCATCTTTGGAGGAAGTAGAAATAGAGATCCTCTTAAAGATTGCCCTCTTCGACTGCATGATAAATGAAGAACAAAGCCTTTTTGTCCTTCTTCCTATTATCACGTAATTCAGCGACTTGTTGCGGTGTGAGATTTGTTTGACTTACTGGTTCGTTAACCCTGTTTTCAACGACGCTCTACAGGTCTTGAGACTCGTACAAGACCCTCATTTGTATGCTCCAATGGTGATAATTTCTCCCATTCAACTTTGGGAGAAAAGGCTGCAAATGGTTATTGTTGTTGGAGGCCATGGAATCCTCGTTTGTTTTCTACTAAATTCTACAAGAACAAGAACCTTGCTCTGATACCAATTTGTTGTAGAAAACAAAATAGACTAATGCATGAAACTTACTGCATTCATGAAAGAATTGTTGTGCAAAGAAACTATGGAGCTTCCATTAACAATTTACGTACAAAGAAAACTACTATATATAGATACATAATCACAGTAACAGTTTCTTAACGGCCATTAACTACTAATAACTACACCAAACTATTCAGAAATATCTGCCTTTTAATAGTTCCAAAACCTGTGAATGATCATAAGGTTTCCCTCAACCATTCAACGTTCTAATTTCATTCTGGAACAACTATATTTTATTTTTTTACCATATTATAATAGTGCCTTAGGGGGTGTTTGGGATTGTTTATTTAAAGTGTTAATTGACTTGCTCTGGTGTGGTACCGGTAATAAGTCATTTTTAGTGTTTGAATAAGGGGGAAAAAGTAATGTTTATACCGGTGTCAAACCGGTAATAAGAAGTTTTTGATAAGTTACTCTCTTATAACTTATTAAAAACAACTTATCAGCTTTGAAAATTCCAATTACCTTTTTAACCCTAAACCTAATAATATCCACCAATGATAATTTGTTTTCCTCGATTGGATCCAAAACAACCCAAGATGAGTGCCCAAGAACATCCAAATCTGTAACCCTAAACCTAGTAATTCAGAAGCTGCTTGATCCAAATCAACTTATCAGGTATCTTCGAAGAGATTTGTTGCATGACTTCTTTCGCAGGGTTCTTCATGGCTTCCAACTTCAATTTGGTTTTCAATTTTTATTTCTCTAGGTACGATCTCTGTTCATTTATTGCAACTTCCATGGTGTTTTGAGTTCCATGGTCTTCGATTTCTGAGCTTCTTCAGTTTCAACTTCTTTGGTTTCCATGGTTCTCGTTTTCTTGTATGCGCCTTCCACATTTCTTAGATTTCATGTTTGCATCTGCTTTCTATGCTTCTCGATTTCTTGTTCCATGGTTCTCGATTGCATATGCTACTGTTTTCATGGTTCTCGATTGCATATGCTACTGTTTGACGGTGGGGTTTGAAGATCTTGTAGTTATATGGAAGAATGTTATTTTTAGTCATTTTACATGAATAAGCAAAATTTGTCAAAAACACTAAAAAATAACTTATCAGTTTTTACGTTTTGGTACCGTCATAAGCTAATCCAAACACTTTTCATAAAACCCCGGTTTGACACCACATAAGTTGATAAACATTTTTACAAAAAATAAATAAATTGTTTAAAATAAACAATACCAAACACCCCCTTAATCATTATCTATTCTATATTATAAAGCATTTGACAAAAACTCTTAAAAACCATTTTTTATGCAAGAAGTACTGTATATTGATGCATATTACTTAAAATTCAAGATTACAAGTAAACTATACATAAATACAACTTATTAAAGCTCAATGTTTGAATTCGTATAACTAAATGCAGATAAACATAATCAAATAGAGGATAAACATCTCATTTTAAAATATAAAAAAATCTAAAATATAATTATAATAATGATCGAGTTTTAACAAAATAATTATTATTATCTTTATAAGAAAATTAAATTATTAAATTAAATATAAAATACTTTGTTATTGAACTTAAATTAAATTATAATAAAACACTTTTAAAAAATTACATAAAAAATTGAGAAATTTTAAATAGTTAATTTGATACCAATATCGATATATTTTTATTAAAATTTTATGATATCTTTAAATTTATATTTTATTCAAAAATAAAAAACATCGCTTTCTCAATATCGCATACCACCATATTATATGAGATAATAAATAAAATAAAATATTAAAATCAAGATGTAACTCGTTACATTATACGATTACCATTCTGGTTACTAATTAATCATTTTACACCAAAAGTCAACCGCCCAACAACCCACCATTTGACTGCTTTCATGTCCAATGGAACTCAAATTTAATTTGTCTGCTTCAATTACGGCTCTTGAAGATAGGATTGGGTCTTGGCTGAACCTTAACCCCATTGGTCCCCCACTCAACTTCTGCTCATCACCATCCAATGGCATCCAACTGTTTGCCGCTGACACCTTCACCAATGGCTCTTTCCGGTGGCACCGCCACCTCCTCCGCCACTCCTCGTCTCCTTTCACTTTCTCCTACTACCACAACTAGACCTTCTTCTCTCTCAGTCCACTCTCTCTCTTCCTCTTCTTCTTTTGCCGCTTCTCTCAAATGTCTCAGATTATCTCATCAGGTTTGGCTCCAATCTCTCCCAATCATCGAGATTTCATTAGAAATGTTTATGCCCTTTTGATTATTTCCATTTTATTGCAGAAACGATCGAAGCTTCATGCGTCCAGTGGTAATTTTGGCACAGTGGTCACCACAAAATGCTTTACATCTGACCCCGACCAGCTCAAGAGTGCTAGAGAAGACATTAAAGACGTCCTGAAAACTACCTTCTGTCATCCTATTTTGGTTAATACTTATGCTTTTCCTCTTTTTCTTTCTGATGATTTTACTTTAACCTAATATTTACCACCAACATTGTTGGGGTTGTACCACTGGCTGTAAAGCTCAATCTAGTTCGCAAATTTTGTGCAAATAGATTCCATATCATTATGAAGTTGAGAGGTATGTTCGTTTGAAAAGTATAGTAGTTTTTAGGAAGATGTGGAGTAGTACATATAACCTGGGCTGTTTCACCATGGCTTGGGGTTGATAAGTTTGGAGCTCTTGACCAACACCATACCTGTGTGGTTATTTAATTTTTGTCTATCTTTGGTGTTCCTATATTTGCTTATTGAAAAAGACAAAAAGGAGGAAAACGAAAGGGGTATATATGTGTTGCTGTTTACTATTTGCCGTCTGTTGTTTGATAAGAATTTAATTGGGGATCAGTGACAACTGTATGGGCTAGCCTAGACTGACTTGATGATCAAGTCGAGTAAAAAAAGTTTACTTGCATTCCACCTTCGTCTTAATGTGATATAAGTTCTATAATGGAAAAAAGAGAATTAATGTGATATAAGTTCTATAATGGAAAAAAGAGAATGTACCATACTGAATTGTTCTATTTGTAGTTGAAGTTCACTAGTTTGAGGGGAGGCTTTTTTCTTTATGGCGCAATATCATGTGTGAAATTGTTGTCTCACCGTCTGATTTGTTATTTTAAAAACCCTTTTCTTACAATTTAGTAAATATTGAACTGGATTTAATTTGTGTGGTGTTCATGAATGAAATCAACCAGGCATATATCCTCTTTTTTAAGCAGGTAAAAAGGCAAAGGAAAACCAATACCTGTATTATTGTTCGATTGAATTAATTGACGGCCTAGTTTTTTGATCTTGGAACTTACTGAAATGAATTTGTCTTCCTGCCTGATTGTGCTTACACTAGCCTTCCCATACTTTAATTCACTTTCCTCTTTTGATGCCAAGCTTGCTTTTGGACAAGTGGTGTGAAATAGAGAGGATAAATGTGGAGATGGCCTTTTAGGTTTATAGACTGCTGAAGCAACTCCAATACTAGAAACAACCGAATATTTGCTGCATCTTGTAGCACTTGGAATGTGATTATTTTAGTCATTTTAGTCTTTCCTAAATCCTGATTCAAGCGCCCTTTCATCAGGATGTTGGTGAAACTTCCAATACTACAGGAATGAGTTTGTGTTCAGAAAATGACCCTTAGGAATAGAACCAATTATATTCTCCAGGAAGCATTTCTTGTTCAATAAGACAGGATAGGTCAATAATCAGTATCACACATTCCTTGAAGCATCTTTGATTTTTCTGCATCTATTTGACTATTGGAGCAGTCAGCTTGTTACCTATACACATTTGTAACTTGGAAGGGAAACTCTCTTTCTATAAGCTTAAGTAATTGATTGGTAAGTGGGCTTGTTTCCAGATGAAGTGCATGTAGACCAGCCTCCTGAGGGTTCTGATAGAACTCTTGAATAAGTAGATAAAATGTTAATTTTCGTTACAAGGTTAAGGACCTTGTTAGTCCATAATAGAACAAAGAATCCACTAACACAGTCAAGACAAGGTGATATGAGATGTATCCTTGCATAATGATGTATTGCATCTGCCTAGTAGGAGCTTTGTAGCTCATGTATGCCTACAACTTTTGGATGATTGATTTTGTTATATTTTCGACTTTTCGTTATTGTTTGATTTCAGCCATTTGCTTCTATTCCACTTTTCATCCAAAAACATGGTGTTCTATATCTGTTTTCATGTTTCGGATAGCATTTTCGAGTAGTTGATTATTGTATTTTTCATTTGCTCCTGCTCATATTAGAACACAATCATGTAATCACATTTTAGTTGATCAACAGTTTTATGTCATTTGAGTATCTTCATGTGACAATAGGTACGCCTAGGATGGCATGATGCTGGTACATACAATAAGAATATTGAAGAGTGGCCTCAAAGAGGTGGAGCTAATGGCAGTTTAAGGTTTGAAGTTGAACAGAAACATGCAGCCAATGCTGGCAAGTCATTTAGTGCTCTTTACTTCTCATTTCCCCTTTTCTTTTTCCTTTCAATATTCTCTCACTGGTTGGCATTACAGGGCTTGTAAATGCACTTAAGCTTCTCCAGCCTATCAAAGACAAATATGCAGGCATTACTTATGCGGACTTGTTCCAATTGGCTAGTGCTACAGCTGTGGAGGTCAATTTTAGGGCACTTGTATTAATATTTACGATAAAAACTATTTTTAAACGTTGATTTTTACTTGTGCAAAATTAGTAACCACAGGACGCTGGAGGTCCCAAGATCCCTATGAAGTATGGACGAGTTGATGTCTCTGGACCTGAACAATGTCCAGAAGAAGGGAGACTTCCAGGTACTATTACTAATAGGTATCAGTTCATTTTATTATTTTTCATATATTCCTCACATATATGGCATCAAATCACTTCCATACTTTATGCACTTGCTACAATGGAGTATAACACATGACTTAGCGAGACAATTCGATATATTTTAGTGTGACATTAAATAAGTGCATCATCTGGCCCATGTTTGTATCTGCCTAATGTGCTTCAGTGGCGATGTCCACCATGTAATTGTTACAAACCCTACAAACTTAATCTCAACCCTTGTTTTTGAATTAGAGGCGATTATCAAATCGGTTAAAGATGCGGTTGAAATTAATTTTAGGAACCGATTTAATACACACCGTTGATTATCTACACGTATGGTTGAAATTGGTTTGTAGAGTTCGTAGCAGTTACATGGTTTGCATTTGAAACTCCCTCGGTGTGTGTGTATATATATACAAACAGTCCTTGATTTTGAGTATGTACGTAGATGCACACTTGCTAAGGAAAAAAAACCATAGGGATGCTTGATTCACACACAAGAGCAATATCACGGCAAATACTATATTTGGGCAAATAGTTGATTACCGGCAACCCCAACTGGCCCCACACGGAACCCTCCTCTAAGGACACCAATGTGATTTTTTGGTTCACTCAACGGCTAATTTGGGGGGGGGGGGGTATCTTGTATTTGGGCAAAGTTGCTCCATTCCTTTGCCAACTGAGCTACATGCCAGAGACATGACAAAGGCAATTTTAAACAACACACATGCAAGGATTTTACGTGGTTTGGTCCAAATATACCTAGTCCACGTTGGTACTAGCGAGTTCGTTTTATCAATTTTTGCTTAGGGCTTTACCATAACGAGGATATATATTAATGGAATTATGGGAGGGGAACTGGCCAAAACTTTCCATCTGGGATGGGACCCATAAAACGAATTTTCCTTCCAGGGGCACTGACCTTGAGTATGTATGATCTCCATTTATCACATTGCCATCCACAGATCCACTTACCACCAGAATAAACGTCAACCAGTATGGTATCCGTAGAAGAATGGGTAGCTATTATCACTTGAAAAATTGGAAGTTGACAAACTTTCAAAGTCTCACCATGAATAACCGAACCAAGTAGTTGATCCATATAACCACTTTCCTTTCAAGAAAGCTATTTATAAACTAGAGCAATAAAGATCTTGATAGAAGCTCTGTTGGCTATGGAAGAGGAAGTCTTTTCATAATTAATGTGATAGGCTTGAGTAGCTGTTACCTGCAAGCTAAGGTTCTATCATATGTACGGAGCTAGCAGGATGAAACATTGCTATGAACAACATCTGCAATTGACAGAATGATTCCCGAAAGGAAGAGTTTCTAAAAATCCAAGTTTCATTCTTCCGAAGTGTAGCAACTTGGATGTTGACATACTTCTGAAACGTTCTTACCGTAATTTTCTACATATAGTTGAAAAGGCATATTACTCCAGATAAAGGATGATAAAGGCCATCAAATTCTGGATGTTGTATTGAGTATAAAGTACAAGTACCATCAACATTCCTAGGTGAATTACACACACAAGTAATTCACAACTCAAATACCAAGGATCTTTAGTATCATACCTAAGGGTTGATTGCATTGTGCAGTTGATACTCTGAACCGATGGATGACATGATGGATATTGTAATGCGTACTCTATGATAAAAATTAACACTTTTTTGAAGTCCCGGTGAAGTTTAAGTCATGAACCTACATAAACAACTTCTGAACTCATGTTACATCTTTAAAGTGAATGAAATTAAGCAAGTTTGGTCACCCTCTGTTCACAGTACGGACATGCGACATGATTTTCTGGAGTACAATAATTGTTGATGATCCTGTGGATTCTCAATGTTAAGAACAATTTATAGGGTTGGACAGCACATCAGGGTCCATTGTATTCCAATATGGCTTATGGCTACCACTATTTTCAGTCTCCCTAATGTCTGCCCCTGAATTCTTTGTCAATCTTTAATTAGATGATCGTCTTCAGAAAAAGAATCAGTCTTTCATGAACTTTAGACACTGAACCATGTAACCCATTGAATTTTATAGGGGATCTATGTGGAGCTAAGAATCAGCAATTGATGGCTAGAATCTTCCTTTTATTTTTTTTATTTTGTTCATAGTAAAACTAGAAACATATTTGGTTGACAGGCAGACTGATAAGAATAGCCGAGTGGAGAGAGTTGGGATCTAAATTTCGCAGTCAACGGGTTACTTTATTTTCTGTTAATCCTTAGAGCACATTAGACTACCATAATAGAGTTGATTGCCGCAAGAAAATAGGAAATTGTGGTTGTCTGAATTCTCTCTTTGAATAGCAGTTCTGACCGACTGAGAGGGCATCAGTAAGGGTATCAATCCCTTCTGCCTTCTGGTGGTGAGCCTAGGTCTGTAGCACTTTGCTTTGTGAGGCCTAGGAAGCAGTCAACTGCAGTGGCGTACTGTTTAGAGGAAGGTGAATGTAGTGCTGCTTATCAGTGAGGTAATTGAAGGCAGTGGTTGTGTTTAGAGGGCCTAGGGTATTGGTTCTAGAGTCGCAGAAAGTAAATGCTAGGGTAGTAAGTAGGGTTCTTGGCTCTAGAGTCGTAGTTCCGATATAAATCTGAATATAAGGGTTGTAATATAATAATCTTGCTTACAGGAGAATCCTACTAAACATCACATAGGACTCGCCACATAAATACTACTACATTTAACAGGGAATTGCATGTTCCTTCAACGTAATACAAGCAATCTAGAGTGTATTGATCATGTACACACACACACATATATATGGGTTTTGCATTTTCTGAAATTTGTATTTCATGATTAGATGCTGGTCCTCCTTCACCGGCTGCGCATTTGCGTGAAGTCTTCTACAGGATGGGATTGACTGATAAGGTTTACATCTCTGACTCTATATGTAGAACGACTCTTGTAATCGGAATATGAATTTTATAATTTGGCTCTGCAGGATATTGTTGCATTATCTGGTGCCCACACTTTGGGGAGGTCCAGACCAGAACGCAGTGGCTGGGGCAAGCCAGAGACCAAATATACGGTAGGAAGCAGTAAATATTGAATGCATACAACAAAATCTTGTCAGTATCGGTAGCTTCTTTGAAACTAGTGTCCAATGCTAAACAAACAGCGTTGTGGTGAAGTTCTCACGTGGGCAATGGACTTCTCTTCATATAAACAAATATAATTCATTGTAACAAGTCAGTTAGAATCACAATAACTGATTTCTGTATGCATCTCTACTTGCAGATATTTCTGATTAGCAAACTTGATTAGTTATATACTGCTGTAGAAATTCATTCTGTGCATTTGAAGCTTTTACATATGAAAGATATGTAAGCTTATCAGCAATCTGGTTTATTATTTAATTCGGTTAAACAATGGATCTAGAAATTCGAGAAGTAGATCAAACTTCGTTAAGTAAATATTGCCATAATTTTTTTTGTTTTGCTTTCACTCTTCATTCCAATATCACAGAGACACACACATTTATGTATGTGTGTCTAATACATATATACATATATACATACACACATATACTGATATACATATCCACACGAACACACACGTGTGTGTATATATATATATATATATATTTGTGTGTGTATGCATGTATGTATGTATGTTTTTGTATATGTATGCACATTTATGTATATGTATGCACATAGATGTCTGTACGTATATGGAATATACACATGCATATCCATGTTAATATATACACACGTACCTACTATATACACACTTGTTTGCAAGTATGTGTTTGTTATGTTGTGTGATATAGAGATATAGAGAGAAACACACACACAAAACACACAGACATGGTGAGGGGCAGAGCTTGTTTTTACAATGGGGATATACTTTGATCACTTTCTTTTTTTAAGCTTTGTATGATTGAGTTAAATGATGAATCTGTGACAGAAAGAAGGGCCTGGAGCTCCAGGGGGACAGTCTTGGACAATAAAGTGGCTACAGTTTGATAATTCCTACTTCAAGGTTTATTGGCTGTTGTTTCCCTTTTTTCTATCGTTTATTTACATGGAGCATCTACTAGTTGCAGTTTTTAAGTTGAATAGTCAATACCAATGAATTATACAGGATATCAAAGAACGGAGAGATGCGGATCTACTGGTATTGCCTACAGATGCTGCCCTTTTTGAGGATCCATCGTTTAAGGTGAAACAAAACTAGGTTGGAATTCAGCTACTGTTTGATGAATTTCACTTTTATTTATGAAGAAACAACTTACTTTCAGGTATTTGCTGATAAGTATGCGGAAGACGAAAAAGCATTTTTCGATGACTATGCTGAAGCACACGCCAAACTCAGCAATCTTGGAGCTAAGTTTGATCCCATCCAGGTTTGTCAAATTCAGTTCTTTACTTGTATTATTAATTGTTAAATGTGTTACGGGTTACAAATGGAATGCTTCTCAGAGTCTTAGAAAATTTGCATGATTGAATTCTCACGGATTTCATTGAAAACAGCTAAACAATAACAACATAGCTTATTTCTAGAGGTAAGAGTGATACTCAATCTAGTTCTAGAGTATTACTAATACATGATTAAGCTATGCAGAGTTAGCAGTCCGTTGATGAACTTAAAATCGATAAAGAAAAGTAAAGGAAGCACATAATATGAGCATATTTGCACAGCCCGCTGATCCTTGGCCACAACCTTTTTGATTAGTGGGGGGCAATTAGTTTGTCATGGGCATTTCGCGTCCCCTATTGCTTCGATTAGCAACTGATTTTTTGATCAAGTGTTTCACAAAATTAAGGGGGAACTAGTTGCTTTTTTTTTACTTGCATTCATTAATGATTTTTCTCAATTTATTGGTTATCTTTTCATTTCTTTCTCTATACTTGTATCGATGAAATAGTGAAATTGGTCAAGTAGAACAGTAGTTTTATAAAAAATTTAGTTACTCGTGTTCTACATAATCTACGAAGTCACATTTTGATGTGGAAATAAACTACCTATGCATCCGCTTAGACATCCCCTTAATTCCGCTTAATGTTTCTTTTAAAACATGTTGATTATGATGTCTTAACAATAATGGCATCCATGTTTGGGATATAAAAGAACTCCTTTATGAAACCCACCATTCGACAATAAATTTTGAACGCTTACCTGACATGTTCTCCGGATATACTGGTCAGGGAATTTCAATTGATGATGAACCTGCAGCAGCAGCAGTCCCTGAGAAGTTTGTAGCGGCCAAGTATTCATCGGGAAAGGTTTTATGATGAACCTTTTATTTTTATTTTTGAAGTCTTTTTCAGGAGTTATTTTAGGAGAATAACCTTAATAACAGGTTTGTTTTTAAATGCATCACCTGCTAATACATTTAGAAAACGCCTCTGCCTAACAGAAAAATGCTTGTTCCTAACACAAGAATGCCTCAAAATCTGTTAGAATGTCGTGCATTTAAAAAGAAAACGTCAGAAAATTATTCTCCTAAATAACCCATCTACGGGCCAGTAGTTATTAGATGAATTGCATCTTCATGCAAAATTAAGCTAGAGAAACATTTGTTTTTACACATTGTTCAGATTTCTTGTGTTTGATGGTTGGTGCAGGAATAAAAACCCAAGAAACTATCTTGTTTTCTTAAGCCATATCTTTAAAATAATGCAAGAATGAAGCTATGATCAAATAAAAGTTGGGAGTCTTATTAACGGAGATGGTAAGTTCGATGAGCATTTGCTTATTTGAATTTGCAGAGGGAGCTTTCAGCTGCTATGAAACAGAAGATTCGTTCAGAGTACGAAGCTGTTGGTGGAAGCCCCAATAAGCCTCTGCAATCTAACTATTTTCTGAACATTATGATTGTGATAGCTGTTTTGGCACTTTTGACATCCCTACTTGGTAACTGATTCCATTATTGGCATGTTTCTACAATTCTCGTCGTTTTTGGTTTCGTTCAACAGTATGGAGAGATGCATTAGTTGGTGTCGTTAACGCCGATGTTTAGACAAGGCATTCAACTGCTAGAATTGCATTGAGCAATCTTTTTGTTATATACTTATATATATGAAAAATGGGATTTCTTCACCAGTAGAACACCGTATGTCCCATGATACATAATGCATAATGTTTTGATAAACATTGGCGTTCGGTACAGTTTGCATATATCTCGACTAATCCTGTGGGACCCTGAGATTAATAAGGCAAACCTTTTACTGGCTGAGGGGATTTAAACTGATGAGCTATTTGGAGCAAGGTACTGAATAGGTACATGTGTGTAATGTGCATTTGTGCTTATGATGGTTTACTCTTTTGTTGTGCCATAATGAAATTTGATAACATTAATGGGTTGTCTGATTGTTTTTTTATTAAGAACTTTGTGAAGTAAATGATTCATTATGGATGACAAATACATGGTGGCTTGTTTAGTTCAGATACAAGGATGGTGCCTGATTGGTTTGAGCTTGGCTCCAAAGGTCAAAAGTACCAGCAGGTCTTAGGTTCAAATCCAAGGAGGAATAAAAATTCCCTTGTGGCCATGGAGGTTTAAATGTGGTGACTCCGGGCTATCCGCAAAGCAGGTGGTCGTTCTGTGATTAGTTGGTTCGCATAGCGGGTTGGATATCCAGTATAATAAAAAGAAAAAGAAAAAATAGGTATAAAACAAAGGTCAAATGAATAAGCCCTTAAGCAACAAAAGAAACAACCCATAAGATGGTTTGATCGAAGCATAAATATAAAAAATGAGTAAATTGCGTTTTTAGTTCTTATGGTTTGTCAATTTTTTTTATTTTCGTTTTTATGGTTTTGAAATTTACAATTTTTATCTCTATGTTTGTAATTTGTTACCTTTTTCGTCCTTAACATTTGAACTTTATTGTTCTTTTCGTTCTTATGATTTACATTTCATTTATATTTTAATCTTCATACTTAAAAGCAGTGTTTTGTTCTTAAAGATTAAAATAGAAATAAATTACAAAAAGTGGAGATGAAAATCAAAATTAGACATTAAAAAGAAATTGAATTTTTAAGTATTTTTTTAATTGTGGGTGTTCAAACCAATTTGTGTGTAACTCGATTGATCTCATCGGGTCCTGAAATTAATCAATAGGATCTTCGGTGGCCATAACAGGTTTCGAATTGACGACTATTGAGAAGTAAACCCAAAAAATCTAAGCAGTAGAGCTACTCAAAAAGGGTATCTGTAAAGAAATGTCATTCATGAATGAGGGATTTTTGTAACCATGTGTGTAGATATTTTATTAATTTATTTATTTATTGAAATATAAAATATTTATATACGGCAAATGCAACAAATAAACTCACACACCCTCTTCACTTTTGGTGAGGTTTGAACCCTGATCTTCAACGTCTGCATGTTATCCGTCTTCGCTGCTCGACGAATTTATATTACTTTATTTCATTTGAAAATCAATAATTTTATTTAAATAGTTATGATGTACGATATTATTTTTTGGTCACATGTTTAGATCTGGGATTTAGTCTAAAAATGTAATAATCTTTTGAGTAGAGTAAATTATGTTTTCAGTCCCTATGGTTTGTTGAAAATTTCTATTTTTGTGCCTATGATTTTAAAATTACAATTTTCATTCTCGTTCATAAAAGATTTAAACTTTATTGCTTTTTTCGTTTCTATTGTTTGCAGTTCATTTCTATTTTAATACTTCATACCTTAAAAAAATGGTTAGCCTCAGGGATGAAAATACAAATGAATTGCAAACTAGAGGGACGGAAACCGCAGTTTTAGAACCACATAGATGAAATCTGTAATTTTTACAAACCATAGGGACGAAAAACACAATTTACTCTTAGATCTTCATCGTCTACCTTCACATCTATGTCATTTAAACTTGATATACACCTATCAAATTTACTAATGTGTTCCAATGATTGGAGAACCTTCATATATTTTGCAAGTAAACAGTTTGGACTTCAAATAGATCCTATTCGTTAGAGTTTCCGTCGTGAAATTTGCCTTCAACTTTTGCCACACTGCAGTCGTCGATTCCTCATTATCAACCAAGAAAGCAACATCCTTTTCAAGGCATAAATTGATCGATTCTCGTGCTTCAAGATCTAGCTCATTTTAATCTTTATCGGACATGTCTTTGTACTTCTTTACCTTACCCACCAAAACCTTGTGTAACTTTTGTGAGATTAGCAAATTTTTCATTTACATCCTTCAACGGGAACAATCATTTTTCCCGTTGAACTTCTTTAACTCATACTTCCTACCTTTGACTGTTTCTCTTGTAGATGTCATTTACCTACTTGTTTGTGAATTTGCCACTCTTAATACTTTTTATCGAACACCTGGTGTGCACTATACCATATACCACCCAAACACTTCAAATTTGAAATCTACCACCCAAATATGATATTAGACTCTGATACCAATTGTTTCTCAGTAGAAGAAATAGAGTAGAAGAAACCAAAAGACCAAATAACCGATTTCTCAAATGTACTCAAACAGAAAACAAGTAATGACAATGGCAAACAATCAAAGTAAATGAAGAGTAGAGACAATGTATCAGAGATTTACATGGTCCAACAAGATTGCCTACATCCACACCCGGGTCCGTTTCTGACATTTTTTGGGCCATGTGCAATTTTTAAATTTTGGGTCCTCTATATGTACAAAAAAAATCTTAAATAAATGTTTTTAATCATTAAAAAAAAAAAAATCTTCAATAAATGTTTTTAATCATCAGATTCTCCAATCATTTCAATTAACCCCCAAAAATTATCATTGCTATGTTGATACAACTTCTCATTTGATCCTCTAAAAGACAAATAATACTTAGCAAGATATTTCACAACGACAATTATGTAACACCCCAAGATCACATTTCCATATAAATATATATTTATATATGTCATGAAATATGATTTACACAACTGGTCCCATCTTTCCTACAAAAACTACATTACAAAGTAGCTACCAAAATTTTCCATCAAATTTCTATACAAAACTTGTATACATAACATGTATTAAAAAACAACAGATAATATGTTATCCTAACATCCCAAGCAGACAAAACATAATTCTTCACAATTTCCCCTTTCCCTTATTCTCTAGTTGAGTCCTACCTGTAATGAACATTTTTACAAAACATCAAAATGAGGGTTAGATCTTGAGGTCTAGTGAGAAATCACTTTGATGCTATTACAGGGTGAATAATCACAAAGCACATTTATAAACTCATATTTGTATTAGTAACAAATATACAACATTTTAATAACACAAACCTCTTTGTCGCATCAAAATGATAATATATTATCCAATTATCGCATCAAATAGTCCAACAACTCATTTATCACATTATGATAAAATTTATCATATCATATAGGTGAAGATATATTTTTTCACATCACATAGTGTTAGGACTGAGAAATCAATATTAATTGTATTCGTCTTGAAAGTTTATAAATAGTCTATATTTGAAAAAAGTCAGCGTGTTTGACTTTTCTAATAGGTTTGACTTTGATCTTGTCTTTGTATGTTTCACCATATAAATATAGTTAAGTCTTTGTAATTAGTGTGAGAGGAAATTCATTGTAAGATTACGTGCATAATAGAGAGTTTGACCAAAGCTTAGAAGATTGACTTTTTCTCTCTCAATGTTCTTGATGTTCTTAATGCAATATCAAGATTCTGCCATGATTGTTATGAAGCTAAATGAAGATTGATCAGTGATTTCGACCTCACAATTGGTATCAGAGCAAGCTGTAGCAGTTTGGATTTGAAGATATCCATTTTACACACTTTTGCACGAATTTTTTTGATATTTTTTCGATCAGATTCATCATTGTTCTTCATTGTTCTTGACTGTTCTTGAGATTTTTTTTACCGGATTGGTTTTTGGGTCATAAATTGCTTATTTTTGGGTGTTATTGATCAAGGTTTACATCGCTAGTTTCGGTTTTGCATTCTAAACAACTTTGATTCACACCATTTTGTGATTTTCACAAGTTTTGATACTGAAAATGACCAAAATCGAGTTTTAGGTTTTCTGGAAAAAGTTTATAAAAACTCATATTTTTCATGTTTTGATCCATTTTTTTGGAAAAAGTGTGAAATTTTATGTTTTTGGTTGAATTTTATTCGGATAAGACTTGTGCGGTATAACAATTCGTGTGGTGTTAGTTGTTTTTGGATATAGGTAAAACCGGACAACACTTGGAAAGTTTGCTTGAACGATTAACTAATCCAGCTAGTATACTGGACATAGCTTGTGCGGATTAGTATTAAACCGGATAATACTTGGTAAGCGGTTTAAAGGTATCCGGCTGGTAAAGATTTAATACCTTGATCGGATTTTGACCGGTTTAACCAATCGTGAGGTAAGTGTGCGGTTTAGGAATCCGTTTGGTAAGTAAGCGGTTTATCCTAAAATCGTATCTTGGTATTTGTTTCTTGAACGGTGTTTGACTTTTATTGATCGATTTAATATTTTTAGTCTTGATCGGTTTAATATTTTTGACTTTTGATCGGTTTAATAAGTTTGACTTGTTGACCGGTTTATCTTTGTGATTGATTTAGATTTGTGCGGTTTATACTTGTGCATTTTGTGTCTTTACACTTTGCACGGTTTATCTTTGTGCGGTTTATGTTCGTGTGTTGCCCGGCTTCATAATCCGGATAACTTGTTCTTATTGTCTATCTTTTTAGTCGGACTTCTAAACTGGACAAATTGTGCGAATTTCTAATCCGGACAAGTGTGTTTGTGCTTATTTGCCTAAGTGTTGAGTGTGTGTATATTCCAGTTTATATTTTATCAGACATATTTTTGTAAACTGATCTTTCAAATTCAAACTTTGAACTGCATAGATCCTTAACTGATCAATTTTTTTTAAATGGCAGTTTTTTATACTAAAGAATATCGTGAGCTTAAAGAAAAGTATGCTCAAGTAGATTCTAGTTTTAGCAAGAGTATATCATGGTCAAATCATCTGAATCGCCTTCTTGAGAGAGAGAGAAAGAAGAAAAGAGAGTTTTGCAAGAAAAGCTGAATGAACTGATGAAAACCTGTGCTGATCCAGAAGAGACAGTTAGGTTAAATAAACATATTGCGGATTTAACAATTATAGTACATAAATCGGAAAGTGAATTGTTTGATGTAAGGAATTTACTGGAGATAGAGAAAGAAAAGGTTTTACAAACTGAAAAGGTTTTAAGTGATGAAAGGAAAGAGATGAAAATAGAAAAGAAGAGGATTATGGAAGTTGAAAGAAAGTGGAGCTGAACGAGAATCTTACGAGAAGAAGATTAACTCTCTCGAGCTAAATGCCAAGATGCTTCTAAAGCAAATCTCGGATTTTGAGCAGCTTATCATTTTGGAAAGAGAAAAGAATGCTAAAGAAAAGACAGACATCTCCGAAGACTGTCAGAGCCAGCTCCAGAAACTATCTGAAAGCATTGATCTAAAGCGAAAGGCTTTAGACGAAGAGAAAAAGCAATTTGCTATAGAGAAAAGAAATACTTCAAAGAAGTATACATCAATTGCAAAAGAGCTTACTGAGAAGAGGAAGTGGCTTGACATAGCTTCGAAGAATGACAAGAGCAGCTCAGATGAAGAGAGGAGAGAGTTGCTAAATCAGAAGAAACAGTTTGAAATGCTTCAGAAGGAGTTAGAAGGTAAACTCCTGGATACTTCAAAGAAATTGTCTGATCTAAAGACAGACCTTGAAACTGAATTGAACATGAGAACTGAATTGAAAATTAAATATGATTTAGTTACTGTAGAACGAGACCAGCTTTTACAAAAAGTCAAAGACTTTTCGTGTGCTCAAAGTTCAACTAGTTCTCCTTCTCAGTGTAAAACCAGCTTTTATAATTGTTCCTATTCGAACAGTTATTCAAGCAGTCCTAAATCTAATGTTTCTAAGAACTATTCTCGTTCTAATCAGTACTATCAAGGGTATGTCATTAGTTCACCCAATTATCCTTCAAAGATTAAAAGCATATGGGTTAATAAGTCTGATTCTGTTTTATCTCATACACCTGTTGGTACTAACAATCTTCCTTGCATTGAGAAGTCTACTAATGATTTGATTAATCTTAGCAAGAGAAGGATTTTGTGCTCAACATGCAGAACAAATAATTTTGTAAATAACAAAAGGTTCAACAGGTGGCATGGAGATAACAGTTATCAGAATAACTGGAAAGGTAAAAACAGGTATGGTCACAGTTACTCATATGATTCATATTTTAATTCTGGCCATCCTGTTTATAGTGCTGAACAGAATACATCTTATCGAAAGAAATGGTTTGGAAGTTACAACATACCCCAACCAAATACTAACATATTAGGACCCAAGTTCGTTTGGGTACCAAAATCTACTTGATTTGGTTTTGCAGGTGTGTCAAGTTTATGTTGATCAGAATATCATTCCAATGATACACCGATGCAGGGGGAGTTGTGAATTATTCCAACAAAGGTTTCTAAACACCCAGTTTAGGACCCGAGCTTAAATTTTAAGGTTTCTAAACACCCAGTTTAGGACCCGAGCTTAAATTTTAAGGCTTCTAAACACTCAGTTTAGAACCCGCGCTTAAAATGTTTTCTTTTTAATTTTTGAGCTTAAAAGATTCATTACTTAAATCTGTTTTCTAGGGGGAGACTCTAGAACTTTTAAATAAATGTTTTTTAAAAATGGAATTTTTTTTGAAAACGAGTACATTTTCTGAACAGGTATTTCCTGAGTTTTTACTTGCGTAAATTCTCATTGTATATAATTCCAATACCTGTTTCAGCTATTCTTCAAACTGTTATTATCACGTCTCTTATACGAAAATCATTTTCAGTGATAATACACTCGTTTGTATTCAACATTGTTTTTCTGATATTTTTTTTTCTTTGAACTGATACACATTCATTCATTTTTTTTAATATCAGAATCTGTAAACTTGTTCTTACAGATCTTCATTCATTTCTCTCGTACATATCAAATAATCGAATTGTCGTATCATTCTTTATTGATCGTGCTTAAAGCCAAGTTATTTGATCAACTTTTATCTGATCATTGTGCTTTAAAGAAATAATATTTTTGATCATTCATTGTGATCATATGTGCATAATGCAATATTTTAGGAGGGACTGAGTGCTTATCAGAAATACCTCTATGGAATGTCAAAACCAACAGACCTACCCAAGAGGACAACCATATCTGAGTGAGCCTAGATACAAAGGGTTTGTGTGCCGAGACTAAAATGAAAAAG
>NC_037533.1:2189228-2238860 GCF_001531365.2 Cynara cardunculus var. scolymus
GAATGTTAGGACTGAGAAATCAGTATTAATTGTATTCGTCTTGAAAGTTTATAAATAGTCTATATTTGTAAAAAGTCAACGTGTTTGACTTTTCTTATAGGTTTGACTTTGATCTTGTCTTTGTATGTTTGACCATATAAATATGGTTAAGTCTTTGTAATTAGGGTGAGAGGAGATTCATTGTAAGATTACGTGCATAATAGAGAGTTTGACCAAAGCTTAGAAGATTGACTTTTTCTCTCTCAATGTTCTTGATGTTCTTAATGCAATATCAAGATTCTGCCATGATTGTTATGAAGCTAAATGAAGATTGATCAGTGATTTCGACCTCACACATGGGTAAGACAATCCCATCTCCTCGCAACACACTGGTGCGAGGACCTCAACTCATCGCATCACACTGAGATTGTGGACAATTATCATGATTCATTAATTATAACTGAGATTTCTATGGAAATTGAATGGGTAAAGTTCATTTATTATGATTATGATTTTAGATTAGGAACAAAATGAAATCAAATATTTATTAGATTAGATTGGTCTGTTTAGTTTGTTAAAATTTGATGGTTTGCAAATGAAACTTCTTTCTCACACATGCACGTGCGTGCACGCGCACGCACACGCGCGCACACACACACACACACACACACACACACATATATATATAGGATATATTTCAAATGCAACCACGTCTATTTGTACAACCAATGCAACTCAATCAATTGAGATATTTATGGAAATGATGAGAGTTCATTTATTATAATTTGAATATTTATGGAAGATTAATATAGTTCATTAATTATGACCAATACTTTATATTAGAAAACAATCAAAACTTTTATGAAATCATATATTCATCAAATTAAATGGACAGTTAAGATTGAATTGTATTAATACAAATGTAAAGAGTTGCATAGTAACCCACCTCTCTATATATAACACATAATAAATTAAGTTAACACTTCAAATTTGATAAGAATATAAAATAAAAACAGAGAAAATAATGGGGACCAAAAGTAAATAAACATAAAATTCCACGTGTATATATAAATTGTAACCCTAAATTTAGAATTGAAATCTTCAGTTGACTGATTATAGTTGCATAGCAATATGTGGTTTAAAATCATTTTAAGAAAATCTCCATATTTACTTAAACTGGTATCCCATATAACAACCAAGACCTATAATTCTGATTCTTTAGCCAGTAGATCGTTACAGATACCCGTTAAGAGTGCCGTAAATAGCTAACGAGTCTTGCTCTCTTTCGTTTCAACTCGATCGTGCTACCGAAGAAGAGAGTAGTGGCAGCAAGAAAGTTGCGACATTCCGTCAATGGTTTCATTTATCTTTCTCTTCTTATTTTCTCTTGCAACGTCGTCTTATATTGGTGGATTATGCGTTGTCGCCGAGCCTTCACAACCGAAAGAGTTTGTTTTAACTCTTGATCAATCCAACTTCACCCATACGATCAGCAAGCGTGATTTTGTTGTCGTTGAATTTTATGCACCTTGGTAAGTAACTCCGTTGTATATGTAATCAATTAGTTTTAAATCGGTGACAATATCACATCTGTCGTTCACGTCTAACGCTTCCCTATCACTACAACAAAATCGGGTTTATAAGACACTCTCAATTTCTAAGCGTCCTAACAGACCTCTTTATAAGACTTAGTTTAAAGGACCCAAAAAATAAAGCGTCCTATCTAAAGGCGTTGTAATAAGTTTATATGACGTTTTTTGATGTCGTAATAAGTTTTTTAGGACACTTTTAATATAAAGCGTCTCATTAACAACTTTATAGGACACTATTTGAAAAAAGTCCTATAAAAACAAATGTCCTATAAAAATTGAATTTATAGGACACTTTCTCAAAAGTGTCCTATAAAATTGCTAATGCGACACTTTGTATTAAAAATGTTCTAAAAAACTTGTTAAGACGTCCAAAAGCATCGTATAAACTTATTACAACATCTTTAGATATGACGCTTTATATTTTTGTCCTATAAACTAAGTCCTATAAAGCGGTTTATTGGGACACTTAAATATTGGAGGTGTCCTATAAACCCAATTTTGTTGTAGTGTAAGTTTATATGACGCTTTTTGACGTCCTAACAAGTTTTTTATGACACTCTTAATACAAAGCGTTATATTTGCAATTTTATAAAGTGTCCAATAAACTCATTTTTTTATAGGACACTTTTTCAAATAGTGTCCTATAAAGTTGCTAATGTGACACATTGTATTAAAAGTGTTGTAAAAAAACTTGTTAAAACATCCAAAAACGTCTTATAAAAACTTATTACAACACCTTTATATAAGACGTTTTATTTTTTGGTCATAAAATTAAGTCTTATAAATCAGTCTATTAAAATACTTAACAATTGATGACGTCCTATAAATTCAATTTTATTATAGTGTAAATAATTAATACGATACTTTGTTTTGAAAATGTTCTAAAAAGCTTGTGACATTGTCCAAAAGTTATTACAACAAAATTGGGATGTGGCAAAAAATGACCCAACCTGCTAACCCAATCCCGACCCCGACCCAACCCAACCCAAAATTAGCAGGTTGGGTTGAGATTTTCAACACATTTAAATAAATGGGTCAATCCGTCTAACCCATTTAAATAAATAGCTTGGGTTGGGTTGAATTTTTCGACCTGCTTTCAACCTGTTTACAACCTGTTTACAACCCGTTTTCAACCTGTTTCCAACACATTTAAAATATTATATAATTTTATTTTATTCTTAATATTATATCTAGTATTCTAATTTTTAATTTTGTTTTATTCTTAATTAAAAATCCTACCGTCATGAGATGAAAGTTCAAATTCCAATCGTTTACATTACTCTTAATCATCATGAAACCCTAAAAAAACCCTTTAGTCCATTACTCCATTATCGTCTCCAAACTTTGGGATTGGTGAAAGTGGAAGCCGAGTTACTTAGAATTTAGAATTTTCCAATTTATTTTGAACAATATATTTGTTGTGGTCGTGTTTTATTCAAACTTTAAATAATTTGTATGTATTTGTGGTTGTGTTGTGTTTTATTCAAAAAAATTAAATAGTCTAGTCTTTTTTTAATTTAAATTTTTTAAAATTAAATGGATCAACTCAGGTTCAACCCATTTATTTAACAGGTTGAGTTAAGAAAATTGTAAACAGGTCAACCCGCTGTCAACCCATTTAAATAACATGTTAGGTTGGGTTGAAAAATCTCAACCCATTTAATTAAATGAATTGGGTTGAGTTGAGATTTTCAACCTGTTTAATAAATGGATTAAACCCGAACCCAACCTCACCCATTGCAACCCCTTAATATAAATAAATATATATATATATATATATATATATATATATATATATATATATATGTGTGTGTGTGTGTGTGTGTTATTATGGCAAGGATTTATCTTCTCTGGTTAATTAACACATTCTCAAATCTCACCAGGTGTAGCCACTGCAAGAAACTTGCTCCAGAGGTAATCATAATCCACACCTTAATATTTTTTTTAAATATATAATATTCATATACGATGTATATTCATACACATTTCTCGTATTTAATGAGTTTTGAACCTTTACTACAACAAATTTAATTTTATAGGACGCTTAAAACCTACAAGTGTCCTAAAAAGATACATTATAGGACTTAAGTTTATAGGACCAAACAAAAAATAGCATATCTAAAAGTGTTACAATATGCTTATAAGACACTTTTAAGTGTTTTAACAGGTTTCTTAGAACGTTTTTAAAATAAAGTGTCATATTAACGATTGTATACGACACTATTTGAAAAAGTATCTTATAAACCTGTTAAAACGCTTAAAAGTGTCTTATATAACCCTGTTTTAACGCTATTAGATAAG
Organism: Cynara cardunculus var. scolymus; assembly: GCF_001531365.2. Classification (NCBI taxonomy): domain Eukaryota; kingdom Viridiplantae; phylum Streptophyta; class Magnoliopsida; order Asterales; family Asteraceae; genus Cynara; species Cynara cardunculus. Next base: position 2,193,101 of record NC_037533.1, read on the forward strand.
ATGTTTTGTAGTTTGATCATATGAACCTAAGTTCTAGAAAGTATTTTATTAAGACGCTTAGACAATCTAGGTGTCATATAAAGCCAATTTTGTTGTAATGCCTTGACCAATTGACAGGCTGCACTACAATAAAATTGGACTTATAGGATGTCATCAATTGCTAAACGTCCTAATACACTTTTTTTTACGAGACTTAGTTTATAAGACCAAAAACTTGAGTGTCTTATATAAAGACGTTGTAATAAGTTTATAAGACGCTTTTGGGTGTCCCAACAAGTTTTTTAGGACACTTTTAATATAAAGCGTCATATTAGCAATTTTATAGGACACTTTTGAGAAAGTGTCCTATAAACTCATCTTTTTACAGGACACTTGTTTTTATAGGACACTTTTTTCAAATAGTGTCCTATAAAATTGCTAGTGTGACGCATTGTATTAAAAGTGTCTTAAAAACTTGTTAAGATGCCCAAATTGCATCCTACAAACTTATTACAACGCCGGAACGTTCTACTTTTTGGTCCTATAAATAAAATCTTATAAAGCGGTCTATTAGAAAGTTTAGCAATTCGTGGCGTCCTGTAAACCTAATTTTACCTCGATATATATGCTTGATCCATATTGTTTCTTGGTTACATATATATGAACGGCTTTAGCGTATGACGACCGGTTTACTTAACGATTCTTCAGTTTGAGAAAGCGGCTGCTATATTGAGTAACAACGGCCCCCCGGTTACTTTGGCAACGGTTGATGCCAATGACGAAAAGAACAAAGATCTCGCGAGCGAATACGACATAAAGGGTTTCCCGACACTCAAAATCATTAAAAATGGAGGGAAAAGTGTTGAAGATTACAAAGGACCAAGGGATGCAGAAGGAATAGTTGCTTACTTGAAGAAACAAACTGGACCTGCTTCTGTTGAAATCAAATCTACAGAAGATGGTAATGGTCTTATTGATGGAGATAAGATTGTTATTGTAAGTCCTTAAATCTTGTATATTCTATATACATATGTGTTATATTAATACTACAACAAAATCAGGTTTATAGGACACTCTCAATTTCTAAGTGTCTTAATAGACCTCTTTATAGGACTTAGTTTATAGGACCAAAAAACTGAAGTGTCCTATATCTAAAGGAGTTGTAATAAGTTTATACGACGTTTTAATAAGTTTTTTAGGACACTTTTAATATAAAGCGTCTCATTAGCAACTTTATAGGATATTATTTGAAAAACTACCTTATAAAAACAAGTGTCTTATAAAAAATTGAGTTTATAGGACACTTTCTCAAAAGTGTCATATAAAGTTGCTAATGCGACACTTTGTATTAAAAATGTCCTAAAATTTTTGTTAAGACGTCAAAAAGCGTCATATAAACTTATTACAATACCTTTAGATATGACACTTTATATTTTGGTCATATAAAGAAGTCTATTGAAACGCTTAGAGATTGGAGGCGTCCTATAAACCCAATTTTGTTGTAGTGATAAGACGCCAAAAATGTTTGTCTTAATAGATAAATGGTTTTATAAAACTTAAATTTATAGGACCAAACAAACAATTGTGTACCGTATGTGAAAATGTTATTACGACTTTTTAAAACGCTTTAGGATGTCTTAACAAGTTTTTTAAGACAGTTTATATAGCATTATTTGAAATAATGTCTTGTAGAAACAAGTGACTTATAAAAACAAGTGTGTTCATAATATAACACACTTCTCCAAAGTGTCATATAAAAAAAACCTATTATGACACTTTACAGAAACATCTTATAAACTTATTATAACACTTTCACATAGGATGCACAATTGTTTGGTCCTGTAACCGTTAAGTCCTATAAAGTAGTTTATTATGACGCTTAAACATTCTTTTGGGTCGTTAAATCGGATTTTGTTGTGTTGTAGTTAATTTTTTGGGGAAAACTGCGTCTAACGTGTTTGTTCTCTTAGGTCGGAGTGTTCCCTGAATTGTCCGGAGAGAAGTTCAAGGCATTTTTAGCTTTAGCGGAAAATTTGCGTACCAATTATGAGTTTGCTCATACAACAGACGCAAAACTTTTACCACGAGGTGATTCTTCTATCTCTGGACCTGCTATCCGTTTATTCAAGCCGTTTGATGAGCTTGTAGTAGATTTTGAGGTACGTTTACATTCGACTATCTATAATAACTATAACAAAGTTGATTTTATAGAATATATATACAGAATGTCTATGCTTCCTAATAGAATACTTCACATACTGTTCAAAAGTGTTACAGTATATGTTTATAGGACGCTTTTGTTCGTTTTAACAAGTTCTCTGTAGTTTTTTCTCTCTCTAGCTTCTTGTTAATCTTTTAATACAATCCTCCTGCTTTTCAAAAAAATCATATATATTTTATTGCACATTTTTGAAAAATGATCTGTAAACCCATCTTTTTATAGATCACTTGTGTTTATAGAACATGTTTTCAAATATTGTCACATATAATAGTTAATATGACACATTATTTTAAAAGCGAAATATATAAATTGTTAAAATGCCTAAAAATATTCTATAAACATATTGTAATCCTTTTAGATATATAAGACCTTTTTTGCTTTGTTCTTATAAACGTAAGTCCTGTAAAGGCGTTGTTTGACAAAAATAAGCTAGCTTATTTTCTAGGTATAGGTTTGGATGCATATATTCTAGCTTATTGAAACGCTACATGGAGTAGCATTTTGGTAGCTTGTTGTCACTTTTTCCAATTATAATCCTCGCTAATATTAATTCTTATTTATTACTATCTTATAAATAAATAAATAAAATTATTTAATTAATTATTTACAATAATTATTAATCATACTAATTATTTTCATATTACTATTTTCTAATTATTATTATTTAATATATATTTAGTTATCAAAAAGCAAATATAACAATTTTAACAATGTTTATGTTACGTAAAAATAAAAGTTTTAGTTTGTTTCAGAGATAATAAAAATGTCTTAAATAATTTGAATAAAATATTTAATTTAATTATTAAGTATATTTTTTTAAATTATTAATTAATTAAGATATGTGAGGTAGACTATTTTTAATTTTATTCATATTATATATAATGATTATTTAAAATCATAAATAATAGATTTTTTCTAAAAACTTGTTTTAACAAATTCAAATATTATAATGTATATAATAATCGATTTGAAATTCCTTTAATTAATATATTATATGCTTTTTAATGTTTTTTACTATCTTGTTTTTATTAGTTAATATATTATATTATTACAAATTTGTTTTAATTATATTTTGAAACATTATAATCGATTAATTTTTCAAGACGTCATTTTTGGTCATTTTACATTCCTATCAGTTAGTTTTTGTCAAACAATATTTGTTGATCCACTACAACAAAATTGGGTCTATAGAACACTTCCAATTTCTAAGCATCCTAATAGACCTCTTTATAAGACTTGGTTTATAGGACAAAAAAATAAAACGTCCTATCTAATTGTGTTGTAATAAGTTTATATGATGTTTTTTGACGTCGTAATAAGTTTTTTAGGACATTTTTAATATAAATCGTCCTATTAACAACTTTATTTGACATTATTTGAAAAACTGTCCTATAAAAACAAATGTCCTATAAAAAATTGAGTTCATAGGACACTTTCTAAAAAATGTCCTATAAAGTTGCTAATGCGACAGACTTTGTATTAAAAATGTCCTAAAAAACTTGTTAAAACGCCCAAAAGCGTCATATAAACTTATTACAACATCTTTAGATAGAACGCTTTATATTTTGCTTCTATAAATTAAGTTATATAAAATGGTCTATTGAGACGCTTAGAGATTGGGGGTGTCCTATAAACCCAATTTTGTTATAGTGTAGCTTATTTGCTATCAGTTAGTTTGTCAAAAATAACCAAAAATTTCATTAAAACGATTAGACATTTCAAACATTCTATAAAATCAATTTTGTTAGTGATGATTTTTTAGTAGAAATTTGATGGAGTTTGTTTCAAGTGAAATGTTTGTTTGCAGGATTTTAAGTTGGATGCATTAGAGAAATTTGTTGAGGAAGCAACCACTCCTACGGTAACTGTATTTGATAATGATCCAAAGAATCACCCATTTGTCGTCAAATTCTTTAGCACTCCCAATGCAAAGGTGAAATTTATACCTTTTCTTCTTATTAACTTGGATATCCAACCCGTTATGTGAGCTGTGGGTAGCTCATAGTCATCGCATTTGAATCTCCGTTGTCACAAAAGAATTTTTATTCCTCCATGCACTTTTGACCTTTGGAGCTCAAACTCAAACCAATCAGGCATCACCCTAGTGGTTTTGATTTATACTGAATATTAAACTAGATAGATACTATTAGGAAAGAGAACGGCACGTCGAGGAAAATTTTATTTGAAAAACAACTTTTGTAATTTGTTTTAAGATTTCAGCTACTGATTCTTAATTGTTTTTGAATTTTCAAAATCTTGGTATACATGTATGTATATATATATATATATATATATATACACTACAACAAAAATGGGTTTATAGGACGTCCCCAATCTCTAAACGTCTCAATAGACCACTTTATAAGATCGAAATATAAAGCGACATATCTAAAGGCGTTGTAATAAGTTTATGTGACGCTTTTGGACGTCTTAACAAGTTTTTTAGAACATTTKTAATACAAAGTGTCGCATTAGCAACTTTATAGGACACTTTTGAGAAAGTATCCTATAAACTCAATTTTTTATAGGACAGTTTTTCAAATAGTGTCTTATAAAGTTGCTAATGGGACGATTTATATTAAAAGTGTCTTAAAAAACTTATTACAACGCCTTTAGATATGATGCTTTATTTTTTTTTTGGTCCTATAAAGAGGTCTATTAAGATGCTTAGAAATTGGGAGTGTCCTATAAACCCGATTTTGTTGTAGTAACCCGTATCCCGGTATGTGTAAACAAAACTAACGTAGGTATGTAGAAGTCATCTGATCCAATTCAGGTTTGTGTTAATGAAGTTGATGTTATGGAAATTGTAGGCAATGCTGTTTGTGAACTTCAGTAGCAAGCCATTTGGTGATTTTGAAGCTACATATCATGAAATTGCTAATGAGCACAAGGGAAAGGGGATCAGTTTTCTGATGGGAGATGTGGAGGCCAGTCAAGGTGCTTTCCAGGTTAGTAAACATGATTAATTAATTAATTAATAATTATATTAATTAAACATGATTTATAGTAATTAATTAAATGTTGAACAGTTTTTTGGACTGAAAGAAGATCATGTTCCTGTGATGGTTATAAACCACCAGAAACACAAGTATGTGAAACCCAACGTAGAACCTCACCACCTTCACTTTTGGATGAAGCAATACAAGGTCATTCTTTTCACCCACTTTATTATTTCTTCTTCTCTATATTTATATTTATATTTATATATATAGACTTAGGATCATGTGAGATCAAAGGTTTATTTTATTTAGAAAACAAATATTTTTTTTAATAATTTCTCGGTAGAACAATCTGCTGGTAAAATGTTCAACACGAGAAAAAGATGTTTTTGTAATTTAATATCGTGTAAATATGAAGAAAAAAACTGCCTAAAATGATGTTAAATATTGTACGTTAATATACAATTGTCAGGGCAAAAATGGAAGACAGATGTTCCAAACAAAAATTAAAATATTTCAATACACAAGCATTGTTGAAATTGTTCCAAAACAAACATAGATACTCAGAACAGTTCTGGTGGCGGTTGCAGCGGAAACTGCTGAGATTGACTGAGTTGTCTGACCAAAGCAGTCATCTCGTCATATTGTTTCTACTGTCTCTCATCTTCCTCCCGTATCTCGTCAAAATGTTTCTGTCGTCTCTCATCTTCCTCCCACCGGCACTGGTTTTCTTCCACTAAATCTGTAACTTGGATCCTAAAGGGGTCAGTTTCCTATATAATAAAGATGATGTTAGAATATTTAATGTGAATTATAAATGAAATAGATAAATATCATCAAATTGGGAAATTGGTTGTACCCAAACCCAAATAGACGGTCTTTCTTGCTCCTCCAATGCTTGCTACCATAACTCTGTATCAACTAAAGGATTGGTGGAGGGATCATCGCCATACTTTTGAGTGAGACTTGTTGAATAGTCACTCCGTGGTTTTAAAAAAGTAATACCAGTCAATTTCGACAACATAACATTGTAAATGGGACGTTTCCAACCAAAACAATCTTAATGTTTGCCCAACAAATGGCAACCAAAACCAGGTATACACACACACACACTAAGATTTTAATTTAAATGATCTGAACATTTGTCCAACAATTAATGACAACCTAAACTAGATAGGTAGTTATCTAATTATAAAGTTTAAGTTAAACGCAAACCATATCTATATTCTAAAGATTTACTTACCACAACCTGGCTACACTTAGAACTCACGTACTCTCCGGAATTCGAAGATGCGGCCTCTCCACTCGACCTCTTTTTATGCTTATAATCGAACAGTTCAACAGTAGTCGACGGCACGAATTTTTTTGCTTGCTTCTACAAAGGTCAAATAATAAGAACATGTGTTAATTACAACATATTAAAAGTTAAGCTACTAAAGTAATAAGTTTTTAGTACCTACTAGGAGAGCATCATGCTCTAAAAATGGGATCGATCCACCAGTTTGTAGCGCATTTTGGTCATCACGGTTCCCACATGCCACCATGGAAACAACCTTCCAATGATCATTGCTCCAGTGATCGATCATCTGTCTCCACAAATTTGGAGAGGCCCATTCAGGGTGGAAGTTCTTCAACATACTCACATCCTGGTTAGGTCGTTTTCATTGTAGGAATACCCAATCTGGTTGGCTTTCTCTCCAGCTTTCTTCCTCATAACACTCAAATTGTCATTATAGGGTTTTGTCGTCTTTCCCTCCCATGTCTCAAGAATTTGGGAGTTTAAATCCAGATCCCAAGTGTAATAGGTCTGTACGTAGAAGTTTTGTTGATTCTTATGTTCAAAACAAAACTACTAAAAATATAACAAGTTAAATATATACTACGAACCTGGAACCGCTCCCACATTTGGCGCCTCACGTCCTTAGGGATTTGGAACCATGTGCGTCAGGGCCCGTCAATCATGGCTCGATTGATTTTCGTGATGGTCAAATGATGCGGCTGTTATCAAAGCTATATAATGAATTGAATTAGTATTGATACAAAGAATAATTAATTATATCAACTAAAACATAGAAATGTATTTAGTCTCTATTATAGATACCAATAACCTTCTTGTGCTCTAGGAGCCGCTCCAGAGCAGCGCTGCCACGAACATTAGAATCTAGCCCCTCCGTCTGTGCCAAAACACTTCTAGAGGCTCCTCCTTTAGCGCAAGTTGGAGCAGTACTGTCCACTACCTCATATGAAAATCCGAGTACACATTATTTTTGATTTATCTATAGAGCAACATTAGAAAACATACAATAATAATTCAAGTACACAACACAATGTTCGATTTCACACAATAATATTGTCAAATACAAACATTTTCTAGACAAGTTCATAAAGGTGACACATAAATAAGTAAAAACGAAACAATAAAGATTTAAAACAACTAGACAAAGTTTATTAAGAATAAAATTGACATAGTATTTAATCATCTGAGCATGATCTAAGTCTTAAAATCCCTTTCTTCGTTACTACTCTTGTCAACATGCCAGTTGTTGCGACGATCATTGGCAACTTCGATGTCTTCTCCTGTGACAAGATGGATGGGTTCTTCCACATCTATAGGTGTTATTTTATCATTTTCTTTGAAAAACTATTCCCCATCCATATTTTCATTAGACGATACTTCAAGTGTATCCATTGCTAAGTCATAGATCCTCTTGGCTTTGTCTTCATCACAGACCACCAATCTTTTAATGACTTAGATGGATATGGTATATAATGGAATTGTTCAACTTGTGATGCTAGAATAAATGGATCGTCTAAACGAAGTCTTGATTTGTATTTGACGTTCACAAGATTATGTTTTAGGTCAACTCGGACGTCGTTAATTGTATCAAACCATGTGCTTCTGAATATTAGGACAAGCAAAGGCCAAGTTCATACCCATCATATTCTATCTCTAAGACTTCATCCAACAATCCATAGTAGTTAGACTCATAATCTGAGTAACAAGAACCTCTCACGCATACTCCACTATTATGTGTGGTGTGATTTTTACTGTGAGTTAACGTGTGGAACTTGTAACCATTTACAAATAACCTCAGGTGTCTCCAAACCATACATATTGATTTATGTGCCAAAACTCTGACATGATCTGAAGCAGGGTCTGACCGAGACATAACCTATAATGAAAATTAAACATGTCATTTGTAATATTTTATTAAGTACATATAAAGAATGATGAATAAAATTACATATGTATACACTTATGTGGATCTCAAACCAACCAGCAAAGTGATCACCTCTACGTTTGTCGAGCATCGCTTCATCAATATATGACTCTCTTCTTTTAATCTCCATATTGAACTTGTGTATGAACGGAAAGACTTCTTCACAATTAAGTAAAATGTATTTGTGATCCTTATGCATATGTTTATCTGGTAGATTAACATATGTTTCGGCTTTATCAATAATTTTGACATAAAGTTTTAAATATATGTAACGATTGGTCCGAAGATGAACAATTTAGGGAAAAATTCCAAGGCTCATGGTTTATCCGTGTCTCTACCGTTGGTTCAAAATACAATGAGCGGTAGGTAGATAGTTCATTAACCAAACATGCCTCCACAATCAACTCTTCTACCCTTGCTCAGTTTCTCACTGTCCTTTTCAACGACCCTATACATCTCTTGTAGAGATACACCCATCGATACTGAAACAGGCCCCCACATATTGCTTCACATACCAGATGTACCACAGGTGTTCCATGGAATCAAAGAACCTCGGTGGGAAGAGTCTTTCCAACTTGTCGATAGTTTCAACTATACCTGTTTGCAATTGAAGCAAGTCTTCAACATGTAACACCTTCGATCATATTACACGAAATAATGTGCACAACTCACTTATAACATTTCACATCGAATTCGGTATCATCCATTTAATGGAAATAGGGAGCAGTCTTTGCATGAAGACTTGCCAATCATGACTTTTGAAGCCATAGAAACTACTAACTTCAACGTTTATTAATGCCCTTATGTTAGAAGCATAGTCTTCTGGAAATTCCAGCTTCTTCAACCATTCACACACCTTTCCCACTTGCTCTTTGTTCAATGTGTAGGAAGCTTTCGGTTTAAAGATTTTATTATGTTCCCCCTTATATGCAACTCCAGTTGATTGCAATATTCTTCTACGTTGTCCTTTGATTTGGGGGTGTCCGTGATGGTGTGAAAGAGATTGTCAAACACATTCTTTTCAATATGTATTACATCTAGGTTGTGCTAGATCAACAAAATGTGCCAATATGACAGCTCCTAGAAAATGCTCTTATTTACCCAATTGTGTGTTACCCCAAAACCCACAGACTTTCTTTATTTCCTTGATCCATGTGGGAATCCTTCATAAAACCGTAGCAAACTTATAGACTTATGCCCATATTTTCTACTCGGTTAGCAACGAGGGTGGATCAGCTTTTTTGACATGTAACACAATATTTCCTATCACGCCTAAACGAGTGTCTCAGTGGCAGAAACTTGCGATGACAGTCAAACCAACACAACTTCTCTCCGCTTCATAGTTGGAACGCACATTCGTTACCCATGCAATATGGACAAGCAAACTTGCCATGCATGCTCTACCCAGAAAACTTGGCATAAACAAGAATTCACTAACCATCCATAACAGTATGACCCTCATTGTGAAACTCTATCTATGATAAGCATCATAGATAACGACACCCTCCAAGAATAACGTCTTCAACTCGTTGATCAAGGACCGAAGAAATACATCCAAATTCTTTTTGGGCTCTTCTTGCCAGGAATCAGCAAAGCCAGGTGAACATTCAGTCTTTAATGCACATCCAAGGTGGTAGATTGTAATTTGTAAGAAAAGTTGGCATAAGCCCAGACGAACATTCCCGATCTCTTAAGCAAAATCAAGATGCATCTGGTCAAAATGTTTCCAAACCTCCCCCCTTGGATGTACCATCTTTCATGAATAAGTCTGATAATGATAGTTCCAAGTCACCTCCTTTGCTATTTTCTTACACAAATACCATTGTTGTAATCTTGGTGTAACCGACAAATATGTCAACACTAAATTAGGCACCATTTTGTTTCAACCAGTTGCATTGTAACGAGGCTCCCCACATACTTGACAACTATTGTCATCAACATATTCCTTATAAAATAGCATGCAATGGTTTTTGCAATCATGGATCTTTTCTTTCAAAGACCAAGTTGCTTCAACATGTTCTTTGTCTCATACAAACTACCAACCAGCTGGTCAACGTCAGGAGAATTTCTTTTACCATAGAAAGATTACAATTGTATGTTGTCTTTGGTACATTGCAATCTACATTCCAATTCAAAAACCTCGTCACTACCTATAACTTTGATAATCTTTGGCATCCCTCCCACAACTTTTGGTCTGCATCTTGTAACATATCATAGAAACATCGTGTGTTGATTTGGTTCATGCTCGTTCCATGTACTTGATGTACCGAGAACATTTTGGTCCATCACCATTTGTTCAACACCATCAAACTCATTATAATCTTCATCCACTGTTTGTTTGTTGTGTTTGTTGAAGTTTTGTTTCTATTTCATTGTGTGCATACCAATGACTATAAGAAATCATGAATCCCTTTCTTAACAAGTCTAAGAAAATATCCTCTCTCTTTTTATACTTTTGAAGTTGGCATTTCTTACAAGAACATCTTGCCACAAATTGATCATTAAAGAAAGAAAAATCCAAAAATCCAACTATTTCGACATGGAAAACTTGATTTATAGTCCCGTTTCTAACACGAAATAGATCTAACTTTACCAAACAATTTGTCAACATATACAATCCTTACATACATACATATATAATATAGTTTTTCCAAGAATATGTCAATATATATACAAAAGCATACATTTATATAACTTTACCCAACAATTACATATATAAAAATTTACCAAACAATTTATCAACATATACAATCCTTACATTTACAAATCCAACAATTTACCCAACAACTTACCGAACATCTATAAATCAAACTTACACACACACACATTTACATACATAATCCCACCCCTTCCCAACAATTCTCCAATAAATTGCATATGAGGTATATACATTTACACTTACATGTATATATACATGTATTTACATACTTATATGTTCATGATATATATGCATATATTTTATCTGCACATAAACATAAGAGAAAAAAAAATGAAAAAAGGGTTTCATGCCAAAAAAGGGTAAATCGCCGGTTGGGAGTGAGAAAATCAAAGGATGGTGGTGAGGGACGGCAACGCCGGTGAAGGGATCAAGGTGAGGGACGGTGGTGAGGGATAGTGATGAGGGATGAGTTCTACTTCGTGCGAGGGTGAGAAATAGGGCTTCAGCTTCCGTTTTGTTTTTGTGAGGTGAAACTAGTCTTGTTTTGACCTAAGTCATAAAAGAAATTGTTTCATTTTCGACGGATTATTGGTGGAAAATATCCGCCGGTAATTTAAATTTTTCCTAAAGTTTCTAGAAACCGCCTAACTTTGGAATAAATTAAAATTTCAGCTTTCCAACGGAATATTCGGCCAGTAATCCTTAGGGTTGATTATTATTATTATTATTATTATCACTATTATTAGTATTATTATTAAAGTCCAATAAGGCCCATTAAAGTCCAATAAGACCAAATAAAGCTTAAGACTAAATAAAACTCATTAAGAACAAATAAATGGCATAGAATCCAATAGATCCATTTAAGCTCGATACATCCATTGAAACGTAATAAGAACCATAATGCCCAATAGATCCATTAAAGCCCAGTAAGAATCATAAAAACCCAACTATCATCCATTAAACCTAGTAAGAGCAAATAAAACCCAATAGATCCATTAAAGCCTAATAAGAACCAGCCTAATAAGAACCAGCCTAATAAGACCAAATAAAGCCCAATAGATCCATTAATGCTCAACTAAGATCCATTAAAACCTAATAAGACTAAATAAAGCTCAATTAAAACCATTAAATCCTGACTAAGATCCATTAAAGGCCAATGACATCCATTAAACCTCACCAAGACCAAATAAAGCCCAATAAGACCAAATAAACCCAATAGATCCATTAAAACCCAATAAAAACTATTATAGCCCAATTAAGATCCCTTAAAACCGCATAACATCCATTAAAGCTCAATCATATCAAATAAAGCCCAATAGATTCATTAAAACCCAATAAGACTAAATAAAGTCCAATATATCCTTTTATGATCATTAGTGACCTAATAATGTTTGTGTGAAGACATGTATGTACTGCATATACATACATATATATATATATATATATATATATATATATGTGTGTGTGTGTGTGTGTGGTGTGTATTGGTCTCAACTAAGATCCATTAAGCCCAATAACACCTTTCTATGACTTATTAAAGACCAATAATATCAATGACACCGAAGTACGTGTTTGTATGTAGATGCATATATGTATGCGTGTGTGTATTGGAATCAATAAGAGAATAATGATCCATTATACGTGCTATATGGTTTGCTTATAAATATATTACATATATATATAACTTAAACCATGAAAAAGGAGAGAAAAACACCAAATAAGACATTTTTTTTAAAAAAATCCGCTACAAATCCGCCAAAAACATTTTCTTTTTAATCTTGAAAATTTTAAAGATAATAGGATTACTGGAATATTACAATCATATTTTCGTTAATATTTTTAAAATTAAAAAATAGGTTTTTTATATTTAGCGGTGGATGATGGTGGCCACCGTTAATATTTCGTAAAAATATGTGTCTTAAAATGTTGTTTAAAGTAAATAAAAAAATGAATTTTTATGTTTTCTGGTGGATTACTTGGGACACCACCATCCGCCGGTAAAAAAAACCTCGATTTTCCATTTTCTCCCGTTGCCCTCGGTAATCCGCCAGAAAAATGGAAAATCATATTTTTTAAAGAAATTTTATAGAAAAAAATTAATTAGCTTTAATTATATAAAATTACTCACGATTTTTAATTAAAAAAATTAACTGAAATCTACACATAATTTTATATAACTAAAGTTAATTAATTTTTAAAATTTTATCTTTTTATTTCCGCCGGAAAACTGGCCGAAATAATTAAAAAAAAATATTTAGTGGTGGATTACCGGTGGAAGTCAACAAGAAGTTGATTTTTTTAATGACAATTAGTAATCCGCCGGTAATTTTCCGCCGAAAAGTCATTTTTCTAGTAATGTTAGTTGTGGGTCATTTCTTTATTTACCATTTTGTGTGGATGATTTGTCTACTTGAATGCAGGATGGAAAAGTTGCACCATATGTGAAATCTGAACCTGTACCCGAGCCAAATAACCAACCAGTTAAGGTGGTTGTTGCTGACAATTTCCATGACATCGTTTTCAAGTCGGGAAAAAACGGTATGCATGCAAAGCATTAGTACATTCACTATTGTTGCATCAACATGCACTATATATGTACAACACTTGAACATTTAAAAAACTTACAGTTCTGTTGGAGTTCTATGCTCCTTGGTGTGGACACTGCAAAAAGTTGGCTCCAATTTTGAATAAAGTTGCTTCTGCATTTGCAAATGATGCTGATGTTGTCATTGCTAAGATTGTAAGATCTTCTAATTCTATTGCATTTGTATATAACTGGTATCAGTTCATGGGATTCAGACATAACTTAATAGGATAAGATATAAGCAAACTTGGATCAAAGAGTTGAGCAACTGCCTCTGTGCTGGCTTAATTACTTTACTGCCATTTGTTTCTACAAATACCTTAAATTATGTTGTGTTTATGTGAAGCTCATTTAGGTATTCATTTACTTGGTATATATAGGATGCTACTGCAAATGATATTGTACATGAAGGCTTTGACATTAAGGGTTACCCTACATTGTACTTGAAGACAGCAAGTGGAAACTTGTTGCCATATGATGGAAAGAGAACCAAGGAAAAGATTATAGATTTCATTAAGAAGAATAAGGATAAAACAGTCCATCATGATTCCAGAAAGGAGGAACTGTAATTCAGGTACTTATGAATCTTCTGATTTCTACTTTTTCAAGTTCGTGTCAAGGTTGTCGTTAACTCTTCAAAATTCCATTTCGTGTTTCTTAGACACACATTTATTGTCTTTTCTTCATCCCTCTAGATGAGATCCGTAGACAGTTACACATGTCAAACGCCAACTACAGTTTCAAAGGGGCGTTGCTTTCGGTTGGTCATCTTCCCAAGATCGTATATGATATCGCACAACTCAAATAAGGTAATAGGTTACATAGTTTTGGGTATAGACGTAGTAGCTCGTGATTTTGCCACTTTACTCTAGTGGTAGATAACACAAGTGCTTGCATTCCATCCTTAACCCTACCTCGAAGTGGGATATGTTGAATTCCTTGGTTTTCTATAGATCTCTGATAAAATATATAGAATTTTTATTGTTGAGCTAAATTATCATAAAAGCGTAACATTCTTTTCCTTTATATTCGATTACAATCCTTGCTACCACCACATCGTCTTGTATGATGAACCAACTAATCAAAGTAATGAGCATTCTGCTTTGTGCAACGTACTTTAAAGTTTAATCAGTGGGATAGAAGGACCAGTTCGTGTTGGTATCTTAAAATGCACAACAAGGTTTAAATTTATAAACGTAACTTTTATCAGTAAAGATGGTAAGTTGGGTAAGGGAGTCGGTGGTTGAACTATTAAGAGGTAAACAAACAACCCCTAAATTAACACATAAAGTATTGTTTCTGGTACGGTGGGGATGCCAATGGACTATCTCTGATTGCCAATCAATTCATACATGTAAGCATTCAAACACATATGTGAAAATTTAGGATATTAAATCAATAAGAAACCAAGCAATATCTGTCAAAACAAAACCATAAAATCAAATGAAATCGAGTTATATCTGTGGTTTCACTTTTGGGACGACCTTGAAATCACTTTTAGCTTTGCGTCTTCATTGAAATCACCATTCTTGAATCAAATGAAATCAAGTTATAAACTCAATTTTGTTGTAATGATTCTTGAGTAAGAATTTAAGGTATATCATTAAGATAATTGCATAACTTGACAGAAAAACTCTAAGAATGATCAGTTTTTGCTGTATGAATTTTCTTTTAAGTCGGTATTAAAAATATAAAAAAGAAAATTTAATGTTAATGTTATGATTTTTTTTTTCATCAAAAACTATGATTTAAGATATTATTTCACATATATTTGTGTTCATCTTATGAAAAAATTACATGTGAAACTTTTTTTTGTTTCACTTGGTGAAACTAAAAATTTACATAAAAAATATTCATGTGATGAAACAAATACATATGAAACTATCACATTATGAAACAAATACAAGTGAAACTATTACATTATGAAACAAATACATATGAAACTATCACATTATCAAACAAATATATATGAACTAATATATTAAATCCAGCATTTGATGAAAAAAGATCATGTAAAAAATTATTTTAAAATCGGTTATCATGGGTTGATAACATTTTTGTGGTTCTCGTTTCATTTGCCCATATATATATATATATATGTATGTGTGTGTGTGTACTTGTGCAATGCAACGAGATACATCTTGATTTTAATATTTCGTTTTATTCTTTATCTCGGTTGATGTTATAATATGGTCTTATGTGATTTTAAAAACGCGATAATGTTCTTATTTTTGAATAAAATATAAATTTGAAAATATCATAAGAATTTGACAAAAATATATTGATATTAATATCAAATTAATTATTTAAAATTCCTTATTTTTTGTATAATTTTTTAATTCAACCTTTTTATTATAATTTAATTTAGGTTCAATAACGAAATAATTTATATTTGATTTAATAATATAATTTTTTATAAATATAATAATTAATTATTTTGTTAGAACTTAATAATTATCCTAATTATATTTTAGATTTTTTATATTTTAAAATGAGATGTTTATCCTATATTTGGTTATGTTTACCCGCAGTTAGTTACACGAATTCAAGCATGGAGCTTTAATAAGTTGTACTTACGCACAATTTACTTATAATTTTGAATTTTAAGTAATATGTATCAATAAACAGTACTTTTATGCATAAAAACTGGTTTTTAAGAGTTTTTATCAAATAATTTATACATATATATGTGTGTGTGTATATATATATATATGTGTGTGTGTGTGTGTGTATATATATATGGGCTAAACAAATGAGAACTGTGTTGTTTGTAGTAACCGTGAAATCCAATCTCAGCCACAAATCAAAGATTAAATTAGGAAATTAATAATTTTGGTAATTTTAACTTAAAATATTAATTAAGAGCATTTTAGGGATTTTATAAATATCCTATTTCCTCTCTCCGGCGAACCTTATTCCGATGAACCTTATGTGAACACAAGATACTCACTGTGATACTTAGATATACATACAAGATGCACAATGTGATATCCTTTGTAAAGCAATGAAAATAACAAAAATGCACACTATGATACATTTCATAAAAACAAAGAAAATACATTGTGATACACGTGAAACATTGTGAACGTTATCATTATGATACACTTTGATTCACAAACGTCTTTAAAATACGATATATATTAGGTAATTGATATATACTAGGTAACTAAATTTAATTAAACATTTCCTTCTAAAAATTTAATCAAATATTTTGATTAGTTGTCAAAAATAGAATTACTATATTAACTTTTTAGCTTATTTAAAAATATCCTTAAACATCTTAAACGAGTGGTTCACATTGATCTCACGATTACCACAAACTAATCAGTTCTCCCTTAAATGGATCCTTATATATATATATATATATATTTGTTTGTTTGTGTCGGTTGATTTCTTTGTTGAGATAACTATTAAAGATTTCATCAATTAATTGTACCCAGCAAGTTGAATGCGATGAACAAACCTTGGAAGAAAAGAAATTGACTAAAAAAACTAAATCCCAACCATAACTATCTATAAAAACAAACGTATTTTTCTCATAGTTTTTATTTTTGTAGATAATTAAAGAAACAAACAATCGAATGGTTATTTTAGAGGGTGTTTAGGATTGTTTATTTGAAATAACTTATGTTTTTCTACAAAAGCACTTATCAACTTCTTATAAGTCAGAAGGGTTTAACTACTTCAAAAACTCCTTATTACCGTTTTGGCATCGGTATAAATTATTTGCCAAACACTCAAAAAATGCTTATTACTGGTGACACACCAGAATAAGTCAACAAGTTGTTTCGATAGGTTAGGATTAGACAATCACACATTTATCACAACGATTACGGCGAAATCCACTAAACGATTTGGTGTAATATGGTGTGATAATCATGTGATATCACTATTATAACATCACTTGCGCACTCAATTTGATCATGGTTTAGATCGATTAGGGTTAGACAATCACACATTTATTATAACGATTACTCATGGTTTCGATAGATTATGGTTACACTTGATTGATCATGATTTCAATATGTTATGGTTACACAATCACTCAATTATCACAAGAGAAAAGAAGAGAGTGGAAACGAACGTACAGGAAAAAAAAAAAAGGATAATTATAATTAATTAAATAAAATAAAAATTATAAAAATTAATTAATTACATTACTGCCCTTATTAATTTATTTATATTTAATATAAGTTAATTTATTAATTAAAAAAGTTTGAGATTATTGGATTGTTCTCGCGTTCTTGTAAATCACAAAAATTCTCGTTTGAACCTCCACCTATATATATAGGGTATATTTCAAATGCAATTAAGTATATATATATATATATATATATATAGAGGAGTGATCATATGAAAACCGCCCTCATTTACGTAAACCGTGCAAACCACCTTCATCTGTCGATTTCATTGTTTAATCTTATGAAATTTTTTCATGAAATTGTTTAATCTTGTGAAATTGTTTCATATAATACTTTTTTTGATGAAGTTGTTTCATATATGGTTGTGAAATTGTTTCATATAATACTTAATGAAACTGTTTCATGTATTTCTCTAACATTAATGAAACAGTTTCATGTATTTCTCTAAAATTAAAATAATGAACATGATAATATCTATGATTAACACCCTCCACAATAAAAATGATTAATCAACCTCTCATAATTACAAAAAAATGAACAAAATGAAAAATTATGATTGGTTGAATGCGGTTTGCACGGTTTGTACAAATTGAGTGGTTTGCATTTGATCGCTCCCCTATATATATATATATCAACCAAAATAACAAATTGTAATATAAGCTTCAAAGATTTCACACTTAGGAAAGAAGAGAGAATGGTGTGGAAGCAAATGGATAGTAGCAACTAAAAACAGACAGAAAAAAGGCATAAAGACAGTATGTCTGTTGTCCAATAAAGGTTGGGTTCCTGTGAGAACAAAGAGTTAAAAGGTGGGAAGCATAAGAAGCGATCTCCACCCTTGGATGTACATTAAGATGAGATGCACTTAGTTCAATCAACGTGTCAAACACAATTCATGGGTGGGTTTGAGATTAAAGGTGATCAAGGGTCCTGCTTCGTTCTTACGCTTCTCTTCGCCTGCCCAATGAATGGTTGCCACATGCAAGATCGAAAATTCAGAAGAAAAGAAAAAGGCAGGTTCGTTACCATCATATTATGGACTCGGTCCATAACCGATTTCTTAAAAATCCCCATAACCGGTTGGTACAAACCGCTCCACAATCATACATAACCTGTTACAACCGAAGCTGGCCCTAAGATTGCCCACCTCTAGAATGAATATCAAAAAACAACGATCAATTTACAATTACATGTACCAAAATTATACCTTTTCTAGTTTCTGGTACGTGGACTTTAACATACGAAAGCCACGTTATCGTTGATGGTCTTTTTCTAAGACTTGGAGGTGCAAAAGAAAACGTAAAAACGGAAAGGGGGTACCATGAAACTATTCCTTTCTGAATAGGTAGATTCATCTAATCCAACAGATCTTGGCACCCAAAAATGTCAATCCTGCAAGAGTTCCAAATAGAAACAGCTTGGCCTTTTGTTCTTAAATCTTCAAGTAGAAGGGAGCAGTTACATAAATGACCTTCTGTCAAGTTCTTTTTGAATCAATCATCTTTCGATAGGTTTGAGAATATCACTGCTTAATAGATCAATCGCCCTTCTATACAAAGAAATGCTAGAAACTTGTCAGAAAGTCGTGGATTTGAAAAACACTTGGCAGAAAGTCATTTAGCTGAATAACCGCAGGCCTAGGTGCTGGTAGAAAGAGAGTGTATGGTTGACAAGTGACTCGTTATTGTTCGGGATTCCGTCATTTGAGTCTAACCAAAAGGATGAGATGGACATTCCGTTTAAATATGGATCTCAGCTCTTCGTTGGCTTCAACACCTATTCTCCTGGAAAACATTACATCTTATGAGATTTGATAATCTGCTGAAGTCATGCACAGTTTATTATATGATAAAACAAAACAAATTTTCACGTATCATAGCTAAAAGAACGAAATTAGAGCAGCAACACAAAATGGCATGTTCCTCCATATAATGACCAGAGAAAAAAAAAGCGATACAGACATCAGTTGCAAATACAAGATCAAATGTTTCTATTTTCAGACGAACCATCTCAAGTCATATATGTCCTGTCCGGTGTACCAAATGCTCCCTCAAGTGTTGTCGTCTACAACTCCTACCGTTTGTCCTAATTTCTTTTTTCATGCTTCTACCAACTGTGAATATCAAGGAAACTACTCTTTTCCATTTTTTGGTGGATTATAATAAGGTAATTGGTGTTTTGTATCGCATGTAAGTTATACTAAATACAAATGGTAATAGATTTTATAAACATATGGTATTGATATTTGTTTTAGGAATGTTAAGCATCCACCGGTCCGTTTTACATAAGGATGTGGCCACGTAAACAAAGTAAGGAGGGGACTACAAAAATAAGAATAATAATCACCTGCCACTAGAAAAGCTGTTAGCGGAGCGTAGATGAACAATTTATTCGATGTTCTCGATTTATTATCAAACAATCGATATATTGGGCGACATTTAGTTTTTGCACAGGACAGGAATAGCTATAAATAGAAGAGGGAGGAGAGTTTTTATGCAGAAAATTACCATGTTTTTTGTGGGAGAGTCTAGCCTCTTGAATTATTAGTTCTTTTTCTTGATGGGTAATCAAAGCTTTCAGCATATCCTTGTTTCCACCATTTTAATTTCTTAGTTCATAACAAAGTGGTATCAAAGTCCTACCATCCTGAACGGACATGGCCCCTAATTCAGTGCCCAAAGCGTGGAATCAGTTGAATATGGATCTGCACTGGACTACCTTGGACGACTTGCAACAATCCCTCCTACAGTAGTTCAATGAGCAGCTAGCCCTAATAACGGAACGATTTTCAGAGACGGCAGCAGAAAACCTGCAACTCCGTTCTCCATTTGCGAGGAAGTTCGAGCGAATTATCTGAACCAAATTACTTCTTTGCAATGGGTAGTCCCTCCCTCCAATTTAGGGAACGGATGGGGGGGCAATAATCCTGGTCTATGCTATGTTGTTACAGCGGTCAAAATCTGAATAGTGGTCAAGACCATGATTTGATATAGCGGTGGTATAGCGGTCCATATATAGTGGTTCATGTAATAATAACAATTATATATAAACGTATGAATGTAGAGATAACATAATATATATTTTGAAGATGAAGAACACATGAATAGAAGAGATGACGAGCAATCTATGTTGGAAAACAATGTTGTTGTGAAGAGAAGACGTGGAATCATAGACTTGAAGGGAAGAGATTAGGGAGGAATATCGAGTTTTTGCACGAACATTGCAAATCAAAATCCGCTCCCTAGCTCGTAATCCCCTAACCGACTTCTCTGAACCCTTTAAAAGGCCAACTAAAAGCCCAACTCCTAATTGCGATTTTCACACCGCTATTGCAAATCAAAATTGTAGCCTAATTGCGGTGATTAGCACCGCTATTTGCGGAACCGCCATAAGGTTCGCAAGACAATTCTACACCATTCAAAGCATTCATGAGAACCGGCATCATCTCCAAGTGCTATTTGTTTCTGAACAATGGAGGAAGAGTGACTTTGCCAAGAAAGCCATCTGAAAAAGAATTGAAAGAATAATAGCTAAGCAAGAGTTTTGGGACAATATTTATCTTGCTTGTCAAGTATTGGCACCGTTGGTTGATGTTGTTCGGTTGGTTGATATCGAGGAGAAGCCGTGTATAGGTTATATATACGATATTATGGAAAGAGCTAAAGATCAAATCAAGAAGAACTTGACTGGCACCGTTCACGAAAGACTGATCACTAAAGTGTGGTCAATAATTCAAGCACGATGGAGTGACCAACTTCATCATCCTTTGCATGCCGGTATAATGTATAAAATATTGCTATATTTTATTTATTTAATTTTTAAAGTTAATACAATTATTGGTATTAACTTTTAGTACATTTGTAGTCGGATATTACCTCAACCCCGCCATTTATTATGCACAAGATTCAGAAGTTGAAAATAATAGATACACTAAGACAGGACTATACGAGGCAATTGACCCACTTGTGCGTGATGAAGAAAGAAATGATACTTTACAGATGGAACTCAATCAATATGCCGAGACATCGGGGCAATTTGGATTAGCGGCTGCCATAAGGAATAGAGCTAAAGTAGCACCACGTAAGTATGATAATAGGATATAATATATATATATATATATACATATATATTTACATATTCAAAAGTTTATTTGTGTTTTTTATTAACTTAATATACCTATAAAACATAGATGTATGGTGGCGTTCTTACGGCATCGACACACCCGTGCTCCAACAATTTGCGATTAGTGTTCTAAGCCAAACCTGTAGTGCTTCTCCTTGTAGGAGGAATTGGAGTGCATTTGATCATGTAAGTTTTCTTTGTTATGGAAAATATATTAACTCAAATGAAACTTAAATTCAAGTTATGGTTTTAAATTTATCAATTATCATTTCAGTTTCACTCTAAGAAGAGAAATTGTCTTTTGCAAAAGAAGTTGAATGATCTTGTCTTCATTCAATATAACAAAAGATTGGAGAGGCGCTACAAATCTCTTAGGGTGCGTTTGGTGCACAGACAGGACTGGACAGGACAGGACGGGACAGGACAGGACAGCTGTTCAGCGTTTGGTAAGACAGGACAGGACAGGATAGAACTGGTTAAAATGACCAATTTACCCTCAGTGAGCTGTTTAGTGTTTTTTCACTACAAAATGCATTCTGGTAACACTGGTCCTACTACCACTACAGCCCTAATAATTCATCAACAACAACAACAACATTCAGCAACCATAATCAATATAAACTCTCGAAATAAATCATAATACTTCATTAAAATCCCTAATAAGTACTTCAATTAATCAAGTTGTTGGCGAAATCGAGTACGAAACCACCATCAAAATATAATTCCTTACTTTCATGAAACAAGAAGAAAGGTATTTGAAGAGTTTCTTCAAATTCGTGATGTAGTTGCTGTAAGAAGCAGCGGCGGCGGCCATCGGGAGAAGCAGCGGCGACGGCCATCGGGAGAAGCAGCGGCGGCGGCCATCGGAAGAAGCAGCGGCGGCGGCCATCGGAGAAGCAGCGGCGGCGGCCATCGGAAGTCACCGTCACCGGTCGCCGGTTGAACGGTGGAAGCGATGGAGGAGAGGAGAGTGAAGGGGAAGAAGGAAGGTATGCGTATGAGGTTTTTGAGGGTAAAGTGATAAAAAGTTTCTTGTTCTACTTAGTTCTATAGGTAAAGGGTGGACAACCTTGTCCCACCCTTGTTCTAGTTTGTTCTAGTTAGTCCCATATAAAACCACACCAAACATAGGACAATTGTGTTCTGTCATGTCCTGTCCCACCCTGTCCAACGTACCAAACGCACCCTTAAGGATAACAAGTCTTCAAATCCGATTTTCTTGATAGATGAAGAAAATGATGATTGGGTGGTTCCAACCAACGTTGAGCTCCAAGACTTTATGGATGCAAGAGATGGTCTCCTTTGGTCGGATGTACGAGAAGCAATGGGAGGTAATGAACAAGTTGGGCCGAGTACAAGAAGTAAAAGGGAGCGTTATAGAGATGATCATGATCATGATCATGTCGGAGATGAAGGGGAAGATTGGGAAGCTAACTTAAACGAAGAACTAAATGTATTAGATGATGTTGACTCAGATGTCGAACCTATTGCTTGCGATTAGCTCATTTTTTAACACTTATCCTATTTTGTTTTGTGCGACTTGTTCATCAGTTTATGTGATGTTTTAATTTTGAAACTATATTTCTAAACTCTAATTAATACAAATGATTTGTTTATGGATGCATACATATAATATATATATATATATATGTAATTCTAAGAAATATATATATATATATGTAATTCCAAGAAATATTATATTAACCGCTATTTTGGACCGATATAATCGATATATCGAATATCGGTCCTAACTGATATTTTGTATTTTGACCGCAGTAACAGCATAGAGGAAGAGTTGACTATGGACTTCGAGGGCCTTTCGTGCTCCAATAGTTTCGACATTGTGTTAGTAGTGGTGACTACCTCACCATATTCGCCATTACCTAGCATGAAACTAACCCTTTAGAGAGACTTTACTGGCCGGCCTATTCATCAAAGAAGCAATGCCATCTGAGATCAAGTCTTCATGAGCTTCTTTTGGCAAGAATTATTCCACCTCCAAGGTCCCACTTTATTGCGTAGCATGGTTTACCATCCCTAAAATGTTCGTCAATAAGAGAATGTTAACAAATCACTCGAGACATTCCTTTGATCAGAGCAATCCTCGTAGGTGGGGACAATGATTACCATGGGCAGAATTTTGGCATATTACTTCCTATCATATCTCAAATAAATGTACACCTTTCAAGGCATTGTATGGTTAGGATCCACATCATTTTAACTTTTAACCATATTCAACAGAGTAATCGCGGTGTTTGCGGCCTTACACGACTTTTGAACAACACGTGAAAGTTATGGCTGACAATCTCGCATCACTAGTATGTTCGATGTAGCAGACTGATCTACTTGAAACTCCAACCCTGCAGCCAAAAATCTATCTCTAACACACCATTGTTGAAACTTGTTGATGGTTCGTTCAAAATTGTCCAATGCATCGGCGCAGTTGCCTATAAGCACCAGTTTCTTAGAGACTACTCATATTCACCCCGTATTCCACGTATTACAGCTCAAAAAGGCTATTGGGGAACAACGTGTATCACCTTTGTTACCCCCACATATTGATGAGGATTTGGAATTAGAAGTAGAATCAGTCCTTACTTGAAAATCAATCTACAGGAAGGTCAGAGGGACAAGAGTGGAAGTGTTGCAGAAATGGAAAAACTTATTTAGAGTAAATGATTGTTGAACTAGCTATAAATAGTAGAGGAGAGGAAGGAGAATGTTTATGTAGAAAAGTATCATGTTTCGTATGGGAGAGTCTAGCCTCTCGAATTGGTAGTTCTTTTTCTTATTGGGTAATCAAAGCTTTCGGCATCCTTGTTTCCACCTTCATAACTTGTTTGTCCAATGCTCTTAGTCCATAACAGGTTCACCTTATATTAGCATACATTACCATGTATGTATACCTTCGTATTGAGTAATAATATCTTTTGTTCATCATAACATGGTATAAGAGACCAAAGCTCTTAGTTGGTCTCCAACTAATCCAAGCTAAGAATTTGTTTATCAGAGTCGGAGTGTATTCTCAAGTTTATATTCTGACTAAACTAAAATTGAGTCTAATTGATGAGGCTACTCCTACTTATGGAAGTGACTCTGAAGAGACCTTCAATCTCAACCTATGAATGAGTCTTGGTTCATATTTTGATTGCTCAAATGTTTATTCATCACTAGCCTAATCCCAGCTTGATGTCAAGGATGTCTTTCTGAATGGTGTTCATAAAGATAGGTTTATGGTGTTAAATGTATGTTGTTGAGATATCTTTTTGTGGCCTTAAGCACAAACTCAGGCTGGTTTTGTTAATTCTCTCAAGCTCTTCAGAGATTTCGTACAGTTTGGTGTGATTATTATTAATTATTATGCTTTCAGCATAGGAACTGTATTTGGATTTTCCATATGATTATAGATGATGGTTCGGTACAGATTATAGCTCTATAATTGTTTATTAAGAGAAAATTCCAAACTGAAGGCGTAAGAAACTTGGATATTTTTAAGTATTGAGGCTTCTCGATCCGATAAAGGCATCATCATGTGTTTGCCATGTTCTAGAGTTGGCAAGCTTCTCTAATGAATCTTCATCTAATTATTTGAAGTTCTATCTAGATAACCTATAGGAGGTTAGAAAGTTGAACTCTGCAGATTGATAGTCTTCTCAACAAATCCACATTGAAGTCATTGGATGTAGGGGTGTAAATGATAGCCATTTCTCAAGCTCGAACTCAACTCGAAAACTCGTGAGTAGTTAAAAACTAAACTCGACTCGAACTCGATTGCAACTTTTTAAACTCGAACCCGTTTGATGCTCGAACCAAGCTCAAACTTCTACTCGAATCAAGCTCGAACTCAAACTGAAACGTGGGACAACTTCACCAATACTTCTATAGTTTTTGTCTTTTTTAATTATGATTTTAATAAATAAAAATTATGATTAGTTTTTATAGTTAAAAATTCACAATATTGTTCAAGTATCTAAAAATGCAAGACATTTTTATTACATTATATTATACATATTATTTAGTAAAACTGATTATATTTTTAAAACTAATTATATATAATAAAAAAAACGAGTATCTCACGAGCTTCTCGAGTCGAGTATTGGATAGCTCGACTCGACTCGTTAATAAGTCAAGTCAAGTTCGAGTTTGAGCCGAGCCCATTCAATTCGAGTATTGACTAAGTTTTGCCCGAGTCAATCTCAAGTAACTCGTGAGTTGTCTCGTTTACATCCCTAATTGGATGCTATTGTACAAATTTTAAGATGGTCGGTATTTCCAAGCATCATTTGTTTCTTTTCGCTTGCAAAAATCTAACCAAGCTCTTTGGATTTAGCATATATGACCAAAATTAATAAGTTTAGTAGCTGCTGATGTTCACTTGTTTATTTCAGGTTTACTTTGTATTAGTTGATATATGTACTACATGTATATACACGTGATAGTGAGTAGTAATATTCCATACTTCAAGTTCCCCTGCAACAACATAAAAATTAAACCAAACGGACCCATTACATCCAATGCATATTTAGGGTCTCGTGGGGTAGGATATATGCAGACTTGCATCTACCCCAAGGGGTAGAAAGGTTGTTTCCATGAAGACCAACAAAAAAAAACATGCGAGCGAGCACGCTACTTGTGAGAGTGCATGCAAACAAGCAGTGGTTCGTTATAAATATATATCTAAGAGCAACAAATCAGAATACCTTTTGCATTTCCATCAACAAAATAATCCATAAGAAAGAACATGAAAGAATCTTACCCTATTTTAGAACCATTCTTTCCGACTATAATTTTACGCTGGCTGACTTTGTTAGTGATAAGATGCTGTTCAATCCTTACAGAACCATCGCGCAATTCCTTCCAATCTATTAATCTATGTTCAACATCATATGGAATCTCCTGTTACAAATGAAGTTGGTTGTTCATTTTTAAGCTCCATCAAACGTGGATCTAGTGTTTTATTTCTGCATCCCACAAGACTTGCAACATCGACTCCAGGTGAAAATTATTAATGGTTGACTAGTAAAATATTCAAATATGAAATACCCTTGCAATTAAAGTCATGTGGACCATAACATGTACTCCCTTCGTCCCAAAATGTCCACAATGTAAAAGGCAAACAGTCTTAGGAATGTTTGTAACTATTACAGTTTTTAACCAAAAAGGACAACTTTACCCATAATTATAGAGAATTCTCCATCTCATAATTAGGGGTAAAATGGGAAAGTAGACTTAGTTTTAGAAGTGGACACTTATTTTGGGACAAACTTAAATAGTAATGTCTACACTTATTTTGGGACGAAGGGAGTAATTTAACTTTTTAAAATAGTCAAATAAAGAAAATGTTGCAACTCTTGTAGGATATCCAAATAGGGAGAATCTTTTTTCTTTCTTTTTTTGGTAACTGTGGGTGTCTGGGCTAGTTTCGACTAATCCCATAGGGGCTTCAAGTTAACAACCACGCAAACCCTGAGGGGACTTGCACTGGTGCCCAAGGTCTTACCAGTTGAGTTACCCAATAGGGTAAATAGCAATCCATGTAAAATTGGAGTGCGTAACAGGAAAACATTTTTCTTGAATAGAAAATCCAGAGACATTGCCATAAATTGGAAGAAGAAAAAGACCCAAGAAATACCTGATGCACATGGTCTAGAAACTTTTCCCTAACAACTTCTAGTGATATGTTCTTCATGACATCTTCAGTCATGATGAGAGGATCTTCATCCCATGGTCTTTTAACTGCCTAACATACGAAAACATCATACGCACATGATTAGACACAATCATTAGTAGGAAAAATAATACAATTTGTGCAGTATTGCATGCAGCACAGGTTCCTCTAGCTAAATAAATAGAAGAGATAGCAAAGTAAAGGCATAATGAGAGCATCATAACAATGGATAAAAGTTAAAAAAGAAATGGCGTACAGGCCATGAATATAATGGCCTGAATCGTCCTGTCAAAGTATGCATGACTAAATCATGGTTGATCATAATGGCATAATTCCAGAAACTTCTGGAGTAGATAGCTTCAACGAGAGCTATTTAGGTTGTCCATAATAGGTCAGGATGTTCACCAGTATGGCAATAACTGCAACATTTCCTGGTCTACAAATAACTCCACCAGCACGTTTAGTTCATCTGGAAGAACGGAAAGATCCACAAAACATCCAGCTAAACTTGCTTATTTTTCCATTGTCATCATCACAAACCGCCATTTGTATTAATTCTAGTCAACAATATTTCTCTTATGTTGCCTTGAAGGGCCTTTAAGAAATTTCATTGATAGTCAAAACACATTTGTAAAACCAGTTGCAAGCCAAATGTTGCTATGAACTGAGCAAGTAAAACATCTCTCTGCTCATGAGTTTACTCCTCTGCCAGGTAATATAAATGTGAATGTCAAACTTAATAATAGTACATTAAGATTAATTCATTGAAACCAAAGGGCCTTTGGCCTAGCGGTATCGTAGCCCTTGGCCTTCTAGGAGGTCAGGGGTTCAAACCTCACCATAGGTGAGGAGGGGGTGTGAGTTTATTTGTTGCATTTGCCGTATATAAATATTATATACTTCAAAAAAAAAGATTAATTCATTGAATTTTCTTTGAAGTAATATTAAAAGAGCAAGAAGAAAAAGAATGTGAAATCAAATTTCATAAGTGCAACAAAATAGGAAGAAACATGCCTGTTCCATCAAATATTGCGTAAGATCTTTGACTCCTGAACCCTTTAGCCCAGAAATCATGAAATACCTAACATGGACAAAAAAGAACAAATAATTGTAAGTTGAGAAGTAAAAAAATCTGGGATGAAAAAAAAAACATTAAACAACGTGATTACCTTTCATATCCAGGAAGATCATTGAACTGCTCAGCAACCTTCAACAGATCTTTCTTTTTCTCTACCAAGTCTACTTTATTCATGCATAATATGCGTTTTTGTTTTGGATTGACTTGTGAACCCATTTGTTTAATAAGTTTAACCACTCTTTTATCAGGCCTATATACATATATACAAATTGAAAAATATATAATTAGTCTTGATCCAATATGTTAACCATTAAGAAGAATAAACAGAGTATAAAGTTAATCAAACACAATGTAATGTAGGTAAGCTTCTTCCGCCTTAGAGAGTTGACATAGCTTGCAAAAACCCATATGTACATAGACAAAGTTGAATCTCTTATTTTGAGGCTAACCCTAACTGTAGTCAAATGGAATCCCAATATGATTTTGCTTCTTCAATCAAGGGACTCATAGCTTATAATAGATCATGGACCTATTCTTCATTTAATAAACCATTACCTGAATGTGTTCTAGAAGTAAACCAGTCTTGCCACCCATATCAGAGTGCAATATGCAGGAATTCATGCTTCAGAGTTCAGACCGATGTGTAGATTGCTTAATGGCATAAAGACAAGCTCAAGTTGAGTTGAAAGTTATGTTACGTTTCTAAGGTGTAACAAAGGACCTCATGGCTGTCAAAAGTACCCCTAGGCGAGGCAAAAATTTGGGGATTTAAGAGAAGGAAACCCAGATGGACAAAAACTACAGCAAACATATAATAGAATATTCTACATTGTAACCAAGTGTCGCCTATATGTTCTATTAGCTGCAAGGGAGACATGCTTCTTCAAGTAAAACCATGCTACTGCGTTTTTAATACTAACTGATGACATGGCACCATAGATGACTGGGTAGATAAGATCCATTTGACTGCTGGTATATAATCATGCAAGCCTTATTCATACATATGGTGCATGAAGGTTAAGTTATATCAACACTCATGACGAGAAGAGCACATATCATTTGAAATGATCATTTAATTAGTCAGTAAAACACGACAATATTACATGCAGTGTAGGCCTAATTCTTTTTATATTCACCATTTTACTTGCATGATGTAACAGTAATCCATATCACATCTTCATTTCTCCACACACCATAAAATGAAAATCTTAAACACTGGTTTTTTCCCTTAGGCATGTATGCATGTAAGAAAAGAATTAAGACACAAGAAAAACAGAATGTCTGATAAAAGATTAACCTGGTAAGATGTCTATGAACATCAAATATAACAACGAGCATGTCATAAAGATTCACTGAACTCCATGCACTTTCAACTCGAACTTTAATGTCAGATTTTGGAAGTCCATTACTTCTCATAATAAGACCCGGGGTGTCAAAGAAACACTGTTACCAAAGAAAATTCTAAAGTGAGCATAATTGTATATATGTTATGCTACAAAAAGCTAAAAGCATAATGAAAACAGAACAGGGGAAAATTAGTCCCCAGACATGTAGCAGACCACCTCATTATCTCTCTGAACAAGGAATATGGCTTATTAGAAGAAGAAAAGCATGTAGCATGAGCATATATGGCTCCTAAGCAAAAAATGGAGTACTTCCACTTTCTGAACATAATCAGGTTCCAAACAGCAATTCTACTAATCAGGTTCCGGAAATCAATATGGGATGGGTGAAATGGCACAACATTTCTAAACTCTAATTAATGCATATGATATGTTTATGGATGCATACATATAATATATATATATACATATAATATATATATATACATATAATATATATATACATATAATATATATAATATATATATATATATATATATAATTCTAAGAAATATCATATTAACCGCAACTTTGGACCGATATATCACCGATATGATCGAGATATCGAATATCGGTCCTGACCGATATTTATTTTAACCGTAGTAACAGCATAGGCTGAGAGGAATTATAGAAGTTGCACAATATCAAGGAAATTTTTCCCATAGGTCACCAGTTCAAGTCCCCAGAGAGTCAGTAGTGGAGTGGTCTGACTGTTAACTTCAGGCCCCATGGGATTAGTCGTTAGTCAAGGTGTGCACAAGTTGGCCCAAACATCCAAGGTTACCAAATATCAAGGAAATTTTGACAGACCAATATGACAATCAAGTATAGACGATAAGCATCTTTTTTAATAGATGCACCTATAAGATGGTAGCATATATATAAAAACCACACAAAGAGGAGTCCCATTTCTTTTGAAGGTACATACTATTTGTGTTTTTCCTTGCGTCATTACTCCTAATACTTCATGCGTAGTTGTGTTCGTCTTCCGTGAAACAGCAGCAACCTTCGTCCCAACCTAGAAAGGTAAATAAGAAGAAATACTCAAAACATAAGTTGAAAGTCACCAATGTTAAATATTACAAGCATCAAGTACAAGCAACCAGCGGTACTTTATTGAAAATGTCCACTTTCCATCGACCGAGTATCAACTATCAAGTAGTGGAAAAGCATTGCAAACAATTTTTGCTCCATGTCTCCTATGGGCCAAGTACATGGAGCAAAAATTGCTACCATCAACAAACATTTACTCAATTGAAGAAGTTTTACCTATCTATGGAGTAGTTTTAATTAGAAAGCCCAATTGCAAAGATTGCCCAAAAGATTGTACAGATAAAAATTGAAAAAGGTACTGAAGAGAAGCATCAAAGTCATTCAGCTGCTGACTTAAAGAAGTATCTTCAACAAAAGAAAAAAAAAACTTCTGTTTTGATGTAATTATAAATGTGTCTATGTCATAAATACTTGTTCCTATTCATTCCATATGCTATATATTTTCTCCCAATGAAAATGTTTTTTTCCCAGAAATATGTTCCATACGACAAATTCCTGGCCAGACTCTATTCCCTAAATGGAGATCAATGATGATCATATTTCCATTGATTCAGACCTAGATGATTTTCAAATCTTTTGTCTATGGTGCCACTAACAGTAATGCCAACATACCACCATGAAAATAACTTCCAACAAAATACAGCAACTAAGTAAAGACTTCAAAACTAGAGTAAAGAACCGGCATCGTATCAGCAGCCTATACTTGCTTCATCTTAGATTTATATAGTGACAAGCAATAAAACCATATGGCAACACGTACAAATTTCATCCATATATTCCTCATATTCAGTTAAAACATATGAACTTCGTCAATAACGATTGAATTGAACTTTGATATTCCCAAAAAAAGCATGATGAGCGTTGACTTCTAACATCATAACAACATGTTATATCTATAATTACCAAATGTTTCTTGAAAATTGATATGTGGATTTTAGCTGAACAAATGATTTCTTGTATGTCCACCAATATAGTGCCAGATGGCATTTTCGTATTGATCAGTTTTGCTTTCTATTAGACTTGCTTTTGGTCTGATAGAGTATATATATAGATCCCTCTTTTGTAAACGGGGATATGAGATTTACTTATGAAATGAAATAGAGAGCAGCAGAGGGTTTTCTCTGGCTGATTTGTTGAATTGCAACCAATTACCACCCTAAAACGTAGCCAGGAAAAATTCCTGCTCAGTAGCGCAGTGGCAGAGCGGTCGGCTGTTAATTGACTGGATTGACTAAGAGGGGGGCGGGCGCAGCAGCTACATGGACCCCTAAGGCTCAAATCACCATTATAGTTAAAAGTGGTATAACAGCTACATCTTGTCCCTTTGTGGTGTATGGTTACGGTAACCAACCATCAACTGATGGAGAGGTATGAAGAATTGAGGCAGAAGATTGATGGTCACCATGAGATCCTTAAACAGATGCAGGAGAGCATCTCAGATTTGGCAGTTGCAGTGAAACTTATGGTTGTGACCCAAGGTAAGGAAACGAATCTGGAAACAGATGATGAAGAAGCAGAAATATACTCCTCCACCAAACCAAGGTTATCAACTGGTCAATTGAATGACCAAATTGGAATTTCCACCATTTGAGGGTGATGATTTCAACGATTGGCACTATACATGCAATCAATTTTTTGAGTTGGATAACACCCCAGAGAAGATGAAGATCAGATTGGTGGCTATACACTTGAAAGGGAGAGCACTTCAATGGCATCAGGGATTTATGAAGGAGATGGAGGGGAAAACTGTGACCTGGGAAACGTACTTGAAGGAGCTCAGAGGGCAATTTGTTGAGGGAGTGGTGTCCAAACCTCTGATTGAACTTCGCAACCTTTGTCAAACAGAAACTGTAAGTGAGTATAATCACCAATTCAATTCCCTGAAAATCAAGTAACTATTCCTCATGACATGTTGCTTGATCTATATGCTGGGGGTCTCACCAGGGAGATTATGCACACTGTGCAACTCCTTGACCCAAAATCTCTTAGCCAAGCCATGAGAATGGCAAAGCTACAAGAAGGGGTCTTATGATGCACTTTGGGGGTTGGAACCACCTAAACCTGATTTTGTTAAAGAAACCTCATTTCTCCCCAATGATAAGAATCCCAATGTTATTTCACCATATTCCCGTGCTCCTACTTCCTTGCCAGCACCAAAATTCCTCCCCTCTACTCTATCTCAGAACCCTGTATTTTCAGCAACTAACCAAAGGAAAACAATCAATAGTCAACCTTACATAAAAACACAGACCCAGTCTTCTCAAGGATCCATTAATAAACTCATGTCTCTGAGACAATTGTCCAAAAAGAAATATGAAGAAAAGAGAAGGGACAATGAATGTTTCTATTGCACCAGAGAAATATCACCTCGGCATAAATGTAGAGGAAGTAAACTATTCATGCTGATTTGTCCAGATGCCGTGATACTTTTATTGGTGAAGAAGCATATAGTGACACAATGATTACCGATGAAGGGGATCTGGAAAAAGAGGGAGATGTGTCCATTTCAATACATGTTCTATTTGGGTTGTCCAATCTCCAAACATTGCAACTATGGGGTAGGATCAAAAAACAAGATCTACCCATATTGGTTGACAATAGCAGCACAAATAATTTTCTAGACCTAACTTTAGCCAACGGTTGGGACTGAAATTGATTCCTATTAAGGCAATGGAGGTGGCAATCGCTGATGGGTTGAAAGTATCAGCAAAATTTCTAATTAAAAGCTTGAAATAATCAAGGGGTCGAATTCATTGAGGATTTTTACGCCATGCCCATAGAAGGATAGGGAATCGTTTTGGGCCTGCAATGTCATTCAACTCTTGGGATATAAGGTATAATTTCAACCAACTATTTATGGATTTTTTATCGGAAGGAGGACAGGTAAAGTTGCAAGGGGGTCACAGAATCATCAATTCATCAGATGGAAATGTAAGAGAAGAACATGGTACTGATCACGCTTACTTGATTGTGTCTTCTCACAGTAGTACTCAATTGTATTCCCTTAAGTTAGAAGTAGCAGATTGGGAGGAGCAGTCCACAGATCCAAAAGAGGCCGATTTAATGTCACTTTTGAGGAGTTATGAAGATGTGTTTGTAACACCTAAGGAACCACCCCCACCAAAAAGTTTGGATCATGGAATTACTCTCAAGGAAGGTAGCAACCCCGTCAACTTAAAAGCATACCTATATAGTGCATTACAAAAAAAATCATTGAGGAGCTAGTCCAAGAGATGCTGGATTCAGGGGTCATTAGACAGAGACAGATTGAGTTTGCATCCCCAGTGGTCCTCGTGAAGAAGAAAGAGCAGCTGGAGATTCTGTGGACTATAGAAGACTCAATTGCCTCACAGTAAGGAATCAATTTCCAATTCTATAATAGAGGAGCTTATTGATCAATTATATGGTGTGTGCTATTTCTTGAAATTAGACTTGAGGAGCGGGTATCATCAAATCCGCATGAAGGAACCTGATGTTTGTAAGACTGCATTTAGAACTCATGAAGGTTTATATGAGTTTCCGGTTATGCCATTTGGGCCGTCAAACACTCTTGCTACATTCCAACATCTCATGAATCGGTCCTTAAGGCTTATCTAAGAAAATTTGTTTTGGCTTTCTTCGATGACATTCTGGTTTACAGCAACAGTTGGGAAGACCATCTTCGTCATCTGCAGGTGGTTTTGGATGTCCTAAAAAACAGAATCCTTGTTCACTAAATTCTCAAAGTGTCATTTTGCTAGCCACAAGTAGATTACTTAGGGCACATGATTAGTGCGGAAGAAGTTAAGGCCAATCCTCAAAAGGTTGCTGACATGGTGGATTGGCCTACCCAAGTAATCTTAATGAATTGAGGGGATTTCTTGGCCTTACGGGTTATTATAGACGGTTTGTAGAAATTGCGGTATCATTGCTAAATTTCTCACTAATTTTCTTAAAGAGGAAGCATTCAAATGAAGCGTTGAGGCTGATGTAGCATTCAAAAAGTTGAAGATAGCAACGTCAAGTACCGGTGTTTTGGGCCTACCAAAATTCAAAGAACCATTTATTATTGAAACCGATGCTTCGGGATAGGGTGTAGAAGTTGTCCAACACAAAATAATCATCCGATAGCATTATTTAGTAGGGCACTTGGGCCTAAACACCTACCTCTATCCATATATGAGAGGGAACTTTTAGCCGCGGTTGCTGCAATTGAAAGATGGAGAGGCTACCTGCTGGGAAGGATCTTCTTTGTAAAGACAGACCAAGCCTTGAAGTATATTTTGGAACAGAAGGAGTGCAACCCAACACTATAAAAATGGTTGAGTAAACTCATTGGGTTGCAGTATATAGTATAATATAAAAGGGGGAAAGAAAATTTGGTGGCAGATGCTCTATCAAGAAAAACCCAGATCCCCGTAGCTTCATGCTTAGCTATATCAAGAATGTCTATGTGATGGCTGGAAAAAAATCAAGCCGAGTGTTCAGGAAGATGCAAAGTTGCAAAAGCTAATTGAGATGCTCAAAGGAGACCCCTTGGGACACAGTAAATACACCTTGATAGGAGAGGATTTGATGAGGAAAGGTAAACTTGTAGTGGGGAATGATAAGGCACTGAGACAAGAACTAATAAAATTCTTCCATGCAAGCGCTCTCGGGGGTCATTCCGGGGTCCATGCTACTAATCAGAAGGTAGCAAGGGGCTGTATTGGAAGGGGTTACAAGCTGAGGTCAGAACTTATGTTCGAGAATGCCACAGTTGTCAACAAAGTAAGTATGAAACCTCACCATACCAGGGGCTGCTACAACCAATAGATATTCCACACTGATTCTGGAATGTGATCACAATGGATTTCATAAAGGGCCGCCTAAGTCACAAGGTTACTCAACAGATTCTGGTAGTATTGGACAAATTGAGTAAATTTCACCACGTCATTGCTCTCAAACACCCACATACAGCCGCTATTGTGGCTCAAGCTTTAATGAAACAAGTTACCAAATTATATGGATGCCTGAAAAGATCATCTCCGATAGAGACCCCATATTCCTAAGCAATTTCTGGAAACAACTTTTCCTAGATCACAAGACTACGCTTGCTTACTCTACAGCATACCACCCTCAGTTTCATGGTCAAACTGAGGTACTTAACCACCGTCTAAAGACTTACTTAAGGTTTTTCACCATGCAAACTCCCTCATCGTGATCAAATTGGTTGCCCTTAGCACAATTGTGGTACAATACATCACACCTCTCTAGTCTAGGCATGTCCCCATATCAAGCTCTTTATGGTCAGACAACACCTGATTACATACATTATCACCTGAAAGATTCACTTAACCAATCAGTGGAAGTTGCGCAATCACTCAGTTCAATGGGAGTTGCCAGTAGTTTCAGAAAAAGGAGAGTTAAGGCCCATTCCCTTGAAGATCCTGGATTTAGGATGGTGAACTGAAGAAACAAGGCAGTGCCAGGTGCTTGTACAATGGTCTAACACCAAGGTGGAAGATAGCACGTCGGAAGAGTACCACGATTTCCAGATCATGTCCCTGAGTTCAACATCCGGAAGAATTACAATCCTTGAGGTCAAGGGTTGTTTGAAGATGGGGATACTGATACATGGCTTATTAATAGTTTTAATTGAATGAATGATTTCTTTTATGTCCAGTAATAATATAGTGCCATATGGCATTTTAGTATTGATCAGGTTTGCTATCTGTTAGACTTGCTTTTGGTCAAATAGAATATATCTCTTGTAAACGAAGGGTATGGGATTATTACGTAAGAAATGAAATGGAGAGCAGCAGAGGGTTTTCTCTGGCTGATTTGTTAAATTCATGGCTCAAATCACCATTATTGTTAACACAAACGTACAAATTCATATCAGTCGTAAAGTTATAACTCAGTAGCATTAACGTATGCAACATTGTGACGAAATGAAGTGGAAACAAACAAACCATGAAATTAGTGAGAGCAGATTTTCCAGCATTAGGAGCTCCAATTATCCCAACTGATAAAGACAACTGATCTTCCACCTTCACCACCTCATTAGCATCTTCCTCTTCATCATCGTCGGTTGCAGCCACTGCAGCTTCGAGCAAAGCCTTAGAAAGAATCGCAGTCCGACGCCTTTTCTCTTCCTGCTCCATCATCCTTTCACTCCTACTCTTCTTCTTGCTTTTCTTGTCCTTAACCAATTTTTCATGCTCTTCTCCGAATATACTTCTGTTAGCTTTTCGCCGATACTTTTCATCCCAAGTGGATTCTCTATTACCGGCAGGTGTCTCGGCCTCATTCGATCCTAAACCCAGATTCGTGTCTGGTAATTCGTAATGACTGCTGTCGAAGCCGAAGCCATTGTTGTCGGTTGTGCGACTTTCTTCGATTTCGAGTACTGGGTTTTCTTGTAGGGGTTGGGATGCGTAGAATCGAAACAGGAAGGTGGGGTTGAGATGAGAGGTTCTTGAAGAGCGAGTAGTAAGTATTTGAAGAAGTCTCAAAGCTTTCATGGTGAGGCCTGTAATCAACTAAAAACATGTACTACGAACACAATTACGCATCAAATGGAAACCCGAATTTGGATTTATCAAAGAGGGGGGCGGAGGAAGGGAGGAGGGGAGAGGAAGGGTTCTATTCAGGGTTTAACACAGCAGAGATGAAAGGAATCAACCAACCCAGTTTGCAGGAAGTATCCTTGTGCTCTGAAATTTTGCAAATAGCCCCCAAATTGGTAAAGCATAGAAATGGTTTCACGATAATCAGGGCCGTAAACAAATCGAATGTTCAGCGAACCGTTCGTGAATCGTTCGGAAAGAAGTTCGTTTACGTTCGTTTATTTAATAAATAAACGGACATGAACAAAAAAAATTTGTTTGTTTAGTTAAACGAACGAACATGAACAAGAATCTCATCCGTTCATTTATGTTCATAAACGTTCGTTCATTTACCACAGTTTACGTTCGTTCGTTTATATACTAAATTTAATATATAATCCTTTGTTTATTTATTTTGAATTCAAATAATATTTATTTATGTTCGTTTCGATCGTTCGTTTATGTTCGTCCGTTTAACATGTTAACGAACGAATATAAACGAACACGAACACAAAGATTTCTAAAACGAACGAACACGAACACAAAGATTTTCCTTCGTATACCGTTTGTTCGGTTAAGTAAAACGAACGAACATGAACAAGCCTCCTTTCATGTTCGTTCGGTTCGTTTACAGCCCTAACGATGATTCCTATCCTTTTAGAGTAAATTTCATTATTGGTCCTTGTGGTTTGTTAAAAGTTATGATCTTCATTCTTATAGTTTAGATATTATGGTTTTCATCTCTATAGTTTGTAAATCACTCTTCTCCTTCTTATGATTTATGATTATTGTTTTCAGTCCTTATGGTTTACAATTTTTTACTATTTTGGTCCCTTGTATTTAAAAAGTAAGATTTAGTTCAAGGACAAAGATAACAATAAGTTACAAAACATAACTGCATGAAATTAGTCCTAAAAAACTCAGTAATCATAATTGTTGTGTACACTTTAATATTTTAAACAACTAAATCTCTGAATATTTTTTAAAAAATAAATTTCTACGCTTTCTAAAACCAATTAAATAGAATCTAAAATAAAACCAATAAAAAAACCATTTCATTGTTGTCCCAAAGCCTACGCATAAATAGATTCATATAAAAGTTGCATTCAATGCAAAGAAATCGAAAACAAGATTCATCAAAATAGAAACCAACAATACATAAACACTGCATCCATCCAAGCATGTGAAACTTGATTCTCTAAGCCTCTTTGGAGTTGAACTCCTCATCGTTTAGTAAAATTCATGAAAAATGGAATAGAACGGTATGTAGTTGAAATTGTTAGTTACCCACAATAGCAACCCGGAGAACAAATGACGGCGTCATGCCATATTGGTTAATAGAGAGAAACCTCAAAACTATTAGTCTCGACTTCTAAGAGCTTAACAACAACGAATTATGCAATAATCACATTTGGATGCCCCTTTTTTACTTTTTGTTTTATTGATGAATTATACGGGTGGTATGCTTAAAGTTTGTGTTTGGTCCATACACAAATTATCTGCATTGATGGTCTCTAACTGTATAATTTTATAACACTTAGCAACCGTTAGGAGGAAGAAATCAGTCTTTGGGTAAACTACAGGAATCAAAAGTGTAATTCATTCTAAAATTAATTGCGATTCGTATTTTTAAATGTTTTATTAAAAACTAAAAGGGTGCCCGCGCAATGCAACGAGATAATCTCGATTTTAATTTTTAGTTTTTATTTTTTGTCTCTATCGATATAAGTAGATTTATGTGGTTTTGAGAAAACGATAATGTTTTTATTTTTGAATGAAATATAAATTTGAAGATAGTATAAAAAATTTGAAAAAAATAAAATCGATATTTGTATTAAATTAAATATTTAATAGTTCTTATTTTTTTAGTGTAATTTTTTTAATTTAATTTTTTATTATAATTTAATTTAGGTTTGATAATATAATTTTTTATAACGATAATAATTAAATATTCTGTTAGAATTTAATGATTATCTTAATTATATTTTAGATTTTCTATATTTAAAATAGATGTTTATTTTGTATTTGATTATGTTTATCTGGAGTTAGTTACACGAATTTAAAAATGAAGTTTTAATAAGCTGTACTTATGCAAAATCACATGTAATCTTGAATTTTAAGTAATATGCATCAATAAACAGTACTTTATGCATAAAAAATTGTTTTAAGAGTTTTTGTCAAATGTTTTATAATATAGTATAGATATTTTAAGTAATTTAGCTTAGTATATTATATATTAAAAAATGTTAGGATAAATATTTTTTGGTTATGAAAATAATAATTATGTTTTAAAAGTTAAAATATTATGAGACATTATTAAATTGAATTATCAAATAGTTGTGAATAAACTACAACAATTAATTCGATATAATAATCGAAATATTTTTTGTTAATTGTGTTTAAAATATTTTTAATAAAAAATTTGTGAATCATAGTTAATTTTAAAGTAATTACATTATTGGTCCATGTGATTTATGTGTTTTAACAATTTAGATCCCCATTTTGAAATGTCTATGGATTACATTCTTGTGGTTTGCATTTTATAACATAGTGGGTCGCTAAATCTAACTCCATCCAAATAATTTTGTTAATATAGTTAGTTTAGAGGGGTATTCTAGTCATTTAATTTAAATTTTACTTTCTATTAAAACCACAGGGACCAAGAATGTAATTTCGTCTTTTTCTGCATTAGGAAGGCTCCTTTATGTGTCAATTTGGTCTTTTTACCCGATTCTTCTTCATCCTCACTTCCATCTTCGAAAATGTAACACCTCGGTTAAAAAACCTCAAGTTACCAATTTCAAAATCTCCAATAAAAAAAACATTGATTAACCTCAAAATACGATATATATTAATTTTCTAGAAAACTTCGAAATGTTCGTTCTATTTTAGTGATAAATACCAACCAAAACATAATTCCAAATCGGACATAACGGATTTTTACTTACAACCCGAATTAAGTAGCAAAATAAACGGGACATACATATAACAAGGAATAAAACTAATTACAAGCTACAATACTACATCTATAAGTAACAGTGATAAACTATTATATACCAAAAGTAAGTTCTTAGTCTTCAAAGTGCCCTCGATAAACCTCCAAGTCAAAGAGCGGGTTCTTTCCTTTTATCCGTCTTCTTTCCTGAGAGGGATTGACACTTAAAGGGTAACCAAACGCTTAGTGAGTTAGATAATTAAATATTACATATCAATATCGCACATGTGTATAAACATACATGGTAAACTCTTATAAATAAAAGAGTTCAAGATATCAATCGAATGCAAACTGAGACTTATAAGAAACCGAGTGAACAAATACG
This sequence comes from Cynara cardunculus var. scolymus, assembly GCF_001531365.2. NCBI lineage: Eukaryota > Viridiplantae > Streptophyta > Magnoliopsida > Asterales > Asteraceae > Cynara > Cynara cardunculus. The sequence continues at coordinate 2,234,041 of NC_037533.1, forward strand.
TATCGAATGTTAAGATCATAGGATTCCATATTCAACCCACTATAACATACCATACTATTGATGGTCAAACACAACAAGGAAACACGACCAATAACTAAATATATTCGACAACGTTATAATACTAATAAATATCAAGAACCAAATAATCAAATCGATAAACATAATGAGGATAGGGCACCACCTCGACCTTCACCTTCCGAGCTCATGCTAAAGTACGAGTCACAATTGTACATCACGGGGAACCTTGCCTTGCCCGCCTTCCTATACCGAGTGTGTGCCAAGGTTCCCTACTCGTTGCTCTTCCTCCTTTTTTAGCAATGAATATCCACAACCGCCAAAAGTCTCACCCGTCAAACCCGGGATCTTGACCTCGCCATCAACTTCCGGCATGCCACAGGAAATGGTACATGTACTATGTCGTACAATCCAATGAATAAAACAACGAGTCCGGATCCGAAAAGCAAACTGATGTAACGAGATCATAATACGGAATAGACTCTCAAGGGACGGAATAAAAGCCAAATCAAGACCATGTGACTCAATTCAAGACCAGAAACATTCATGCAATATATATATATATACACAAAAAAAAAAACAATATGTAACAATTAACTATATAACTCACCGAGCAACCGTACAATACCGAAAAGCTCCGAAATTAGCTCACGAATGAAAGTCCAATCTACCACACCTATAATGTTTCAAAAGCCTCAAAATATGTTTTAATTACTTCCTGGAGTGTACGTACAAAATCTCATAAGCAACCAATATAAGAAACTCAAGTTATATACATTTTCTATTTAAACACTTTACATTGATTCTCATGTACAACTGCTACTTGCAGATATGTTTTGTCCATTTTAAACTCAAATTCATGTCTTGATCATATAAGAAATAAACTAAACTCAATTATCTAACAAATGCAATTGACCTCACTGCATTTGGGCTTTTCTATGATTTTATACAACTTTTCAAAGTTTGCATATTTTCAGTGCCTTCAAATATTTTATTTTCATACATTTTTCGTACTATTTCAATTTCAAAATCTTCCAATTTATGAGTTTCATCTTAATATAATGTATTTGACATAAAAAACCAGAATCCTACTTTAATTTCATCATTGATATCATCTCCCCAATTTTTTACTTAACCAAGTCAAAGTTCATATGATGAACTTGCTTATTTTTTGCTTAAATCTTGATAATCTTTTAAACCTAATGACCATTTCATGCCATAAATACTAAAATATGCTCGTTTATACACTTAAGATCAAACCCATATAAAACTCTAACTCTTTCTTAACATGCCATCCATATATCAAGAATGTTAATCAAGAACAAGTGCAAAGATGGATTGTATATTTAATTGATGATCAAATCCTTCAAAAATCTTGTAATTTCTCTTTGATTTGAGTTCGAAATAAGCCTATGTGTGTGAAAATCGCACATCTAGTGTGTGTATAAGTTTTGGACTCATAATGACAGAAAATGGGGACAAAATTCGTGTTTTCTACGCTAAATCCCGAGTTGGGTCGGGTTGACCCTATTGGATACCCATTTTGACTATCAACATTTAAAATATTCATAACTTTTGGTTGAACCTCCGTTTTCGATAAGGTTTTCGCCTACACATTTATATATAGATAATCTATAACGTCCAACAAAATAATACCAGAAAAGATCTTCCAAAAAAAATCAGTTTTACATATCCATTTGACGTGAAATTTTCCAGATCATCTCATATACTCCTAAGAAGTATAACTCTAAAGTTTCAAACCCAAACTCCCACTAAATCATAGATTCTCTTATATGGACACTGCTAGAACAGTAAGTAAAATTTTTCACTTTAACATTTAACATGCTTCACATCTTCTCACATAATATCCTCTTAACCTAATAATTAAACATACTTAGCAAATAATTTAGGCATACTAGAAATGAGATGTTACAGAAACCAAAAGGAAAAACCAGATCTGAAACTGAAAATCAGATCTGCTAGAATCGGAAACCTTCGAAAACCAAGCTTGAATCAGAAATTGAACTTGAATTAGAAACCAGATTTTCCCTCAGACTCGGAAACTAAACTTCGAAAACCACAATCGAATCTAGAATTGAAAACCAGATTTTTCTTCAAACCAAAATTGAATATAGAATCGAGGGAGTTCGGAACCGCATACACGTCTTCTTTGCTCTTTACGTAAACGACATATGTATCACGTAAACGACATATGTATCAAGGAGGTGGGGAAGGGTTTAATTGAAGGAACTATGTGAAGATTCCTTCAAAGCAAGAGCACTTCAAAGAAGGAAATGGAGAAGGTAGGCGACGGTTTCAAGAAACAAAGAGGATCATGGTAGGCTTTAGTTCAATTATTTGTTCATTTTATTTATTTATTTTACAATATAAAATATTAATATCTTTTTAGTTTTCTAAAGATAAAATAAAAAGAAAGGAAAAATTAAAAAGTTTAATTGAAAAATTAAAGAAATTATAAAAAGACTAAACTACTCTTTTGATTTAACTTATTCAACGACACTTTTTGGATGGAGTTAGATTTAGGGACCCAATACATTATAAAATGTGAATCACACGAATGTAATCCATAGATATTTCAAAATAAAGACTTATAGTGTTAAAACACATAAATGATAGGGACCAAGAATGTAATTTACTCTTAATTTTATATTGAATTGCATTTTTGGTCCTTGTAGTTTGTCCAAAGACTAATTTGTCCTTAGTGTTAACTCGAGGGACTTTTAGTGTTATAAAACTGAAAAGTTAGGATAGATCAGTGTAAATAATTTGTTTCAGGGAACAAATCCAAAATTTGAGCAAAACCACGAGGAGCACCGGTGTAAATCACTCTTGTTTTAGTTTAGAAACCTACTAGTGCGTTAACAATATTCATTTTGTTAGGGAATATATCACAAATTTAGATGAAATGCAATTTGTTAATTGACTACTAACTAACAGTAATAATGAATAGAGCATTTATGCACCGGTAAAAACAAGAGCATTGCAATTTGTTGGTGGCTCCTTTGTTCCATGATATTTCCCCCCCCCCCCCTCTCTCTCTCTCTTTGAAATAAAAACCGCACTTCTTCTTTGGGAATGGCATGTGTTTTTTCCTTTCCTAAGAAGCAAGTTCAGTTGTGCATTCGGTTTTTCCCAAAAATCAAACTGATGAATTGCAAACTGAAAGTAAAACTTACAACTTCTTTGATCAATTTTGGTACATGAAACAACCTTTTCAACTCATCATGTTCTGCTCCACTCAAAACCTCAATCAACACGAAAACACACAGACACCATAGCTTGGTGAAAAAATGGATACTAAGAAAGCAATCTACAAGCACCAAATCAGAACTTACGAAAATATCATGAGGGAGCGCTTCAATTAGTGATCTTTCTCAACCTAAATAGATCGTTTCTTCATAAGGCAAAGTCATAGACAAATATTAGAGGTAGGATCGTATGAGAGGGTAGAGATTGAGAGAAAGACTGCACAATAAAAAAAATGGATGTTTTCGTAAGGAAGCCATTGAAGGCTTTCCGCCGTCAAAGGCCGTGACCGTAGCATGACATATGGTGAAATTTATTTTTCGAAATTGTCACTATATCATGATATATGGTGATGTTTATTTTTTTAAACTATCACCATAGCATGACATACAGTGACATTTATTTTTCAAAACCGCCACTGTACTGTGACATACAATGATGTTTATTTGTCAACATTGTCATTATAGCATGACATTCATTAACGTTTGTTTTTCTAAACCTCATCATAACATGCTATACATGTGATGTTTATTATTCAAAACAGCTACTATAACATGATATACAGTGACATTTACTTTTTAAAACTATCATCGTAGAATGATATATGATAATGTTTCTTTTTAGAACCGTCACCTTAGCAGGACGTACGATGAAGTTTATTTTTCAAAACCGTCGCTGTAACAAGGATAAAGATATCATTTTAAATATAAAATATCTAAAATAAGATTAGGATAATCATTAAGTTCTATAAAAATAATTAATTATTATCTTTATAAAAAATTATATTATTAAATCTAAATTAAATTACTTCGGGGGTGTTTGTGATTGCTTATTTAAAACAACTTATGTTTTTTTGTAAAAGTGCTTATTAACTTATGTGGTATCAAACTGGAGTTTTGTAAAAAGTGTTTGGATTAGCTTACAGCGGTACCAAACTACAATAAGCTGATAAGTTGTTTTTTAGTGTTTGGCAAATTTTGCTTATATCTGTAAAATGACCAAAAAGGACAGAGAGAAGATTGATGTTGTTATATGGAGAAGGGAGAAGATTGAGATCGATGTTATCTGGAAGAAAAAAGATAGGTATAAAGGGTAATAGGGTTAAAATGGTAAACTGGTAATAAGCAGTTTTTCATAAGTCAGGACGGATTAACTTATCAAAAACTGCTTATTACCGGTTTGGCACCGGTATAAGCAATTTTCTTTTTTCTTATCCAAACACTAGGTATTAGCTTATCACCGGTGTCAGACTGAAACAAATCAATAAGCAGATAAAATAAGCAATCCCAAACACGTAAAATTAAATTGTAATAAAAAATTTGAATTAAAGAAATTGCACAAAACAATAATTTTTAAATAGTTAATTTGATATTAATATTCATATACTATTTTTAAAATTTTATGATATTTTATAATTTATATATTTTATTCAAAAATAAAAACATTATCGCTTTCTCAAAACCACATAAAACCATATTGTATCGATATAGATAAATAATAAAACAGAACATTTAATTGAGATGTGTCTCGATGCATTG
>NC_037533.1:2240071-2240393 GCF_001531365.2 Cynara cardunculus var. scolymus
TTACCAAGTGTATCACACTGTGTTTTTTCGTTATTTTATGAAGCGTATCACAGTGTACATCATGTGTCGATATAGTGTTCGTTTGAGAGAGTTGAGAGGAGAGAGAAGAAAGAAGAAATATAGAATGACTAAAATGTCCTTAATTAATACTTTTGGTTAAAATTACCAAAATTATTAATTTCTCAATTTAACATTTGATTTGTGATTGAGATTGGATCTCACGGTTACCACAAACTAATCAGTTATTCTTTGAATGAACCTCTCACTCTCTCTCTCTCTCTCTCTATATATATATATATATATATATATATATATATATATA
>NC_037533.1:2241813-2257728 GCF_001531365.2 Cynara cardunculus var. scolymus
ATGAGATGTTTATCATGTATTTGATTATGTTTATTTGCAGTTAGTTACACGAATTCAAATATGGAGCTTTAATAAGTTGTACTTGCGCACAATTTACTTGCAATCTTGAGTTTTAAGTAATATGCATTAATAAACAGTATTTTACGCATAAAAAATGATTTTTAAGAGTTTTTGTCAAATGCTTTATAATATAGTATAAATTATGTTTATATTGTATTTGATTATGTTTATTTGCAGTTAGTTATACGAATTCAAAAATGGAGCTTAATAAGTTATATCTACACACAATTTACTTGTAATCTTAAATTTAAAAAATATATCGATATTAATATAAAATTAACTATTTAAAAGTTCTCTTTTTTTAATACAATTTTAGGTCTAATAACGAAATAATTTATTTTTTACTTAACAATATTATTTTTATAAAGATAATAATTCTGTTAGAATTCAATACTTATTCTAATTATATTTTAGATTTTTTTTATTTAAAATGAGATGTTTATCCTATATTTGATTACGTTTATCTGCAATTAGTTATACGAATTCAAAAATGAAGCTTTAATAAGTTGTATCTACACACAATTTACTTGTAATATTAAAATTTAAGTAATATGCATTGGTAAACAGTATTTCATACATAAAAAATGGTTTTAAGAGTTTTTGTCAAATGCTTCATAATATAGTATAGATAAAGATAATAATTAATTATTTTGTTAGAACTCGATAATTATCTTAATTATATTTAGATTTTTTATATTTTAAAATGAGATGTTTATCCTCTATTTGATTATGTTTATCCGCAGTTAGTTATACAAATTCAAACATTGAGCTTTAATAAGTTGTATTTATGCATAATTTAATTGTAATTTTGAATTTTAAGTAGTATGCATTAATATACAGTACTTCATGCATAAAAAATGGTTTCTAAGAGTTTTTGTCAAATGCTTTATAATATAGTATAGATAATTTTTTATAAAGATAATAATTAATTATTTTGTTASAACTCAATAATTATCCTTATTATATTTTAGATTTTTTATATTTTAAAATGAGATGCTTATCCTCTATCTAATTATGTTTATCCGCAGTTAGTTACACGAATTTAAATATAGAGCTTTAATAAGTTGTACTTACGCACAATTACTTGTAATCTTGAACTTTAAGTAATATGCATCAATAAATAATACTTCCTGCAAAAAAATTGATTTCTAAGAGTTTTCGTCAAATGTTTTATGATATAGTATAAATAAGGATGTTTCTAACAGGTTTTGGAAAGTCTAAGAAGTTATTTAACATGTTTTGGAATGTTTAAAGACTTATCTGTTTCAAAAAAATGTTCAGATACTTAATCAATCCAAACACTACAATCCATTGAGTTTTTTTTTTTTGACTTTTCCCAATACATTAAGAACAATATGATACTCTCCATCATCATCAAGAACACATGAAAATCAAGAAGCCTAAATCAAAGAGTAGAATCAAAACCCTAATCCAAACACAAATCCAAACAATAACTGAAAACTCTAAAACCAGAAATCTAGAACAAAATCCAAATTCTGAGTGCATTTTATATTTTGAACAAAATCCAAACGTAATTCAAATTGATCTACTCTTGCTTATTCTTCGAAATCACTTGGTGTGTACCAAACAAGAGAGGGGGAAGACATAGTTGAAAATCGATCTACTTACTTCTGCTTCTTATTTAACTAGAAGGATACTCGCACAATGCAGCGAAATACATCGATATAATATTTCGTTTTATTTTTTGTCTCTGTCGATATAATACGGTTTTATGTGATTTTGGGAAAACGATAATGTTTTTATTCATAAAAATTTGAAAAAAATATATCGATATTAATATCAAATTAAAATTTTAAAAATTCTCGTTTTTATGTAATTTCTTAAATTCAATTTTTTTTATCATAATTTAATTTAGGTTTAATAATAAAGTAATTTATTTTTGGTTTAATAATATAATTTTTATAAGGATAATAGTTTAGTATTCTGTTATAAGTATAACTCAATAATTATCCTAATTATATTTTAGATTTTTTATATTTAAACTGAGATGTTAATCCTATATTTGATTATGTTTATCCGTAATTAGTTACACGAATTCAAACGTGAAGCTTTAATAAGTTGTACTTACACACAATTTACTTGTAATCTTGAATTCTAAGTAATATGCATCAATAAACAATATTTCATGCATAAAAGATGATTTTTAAGAGTTTTTGTCAAATGCTTTATAATTTAGTATAGATATGTACCAAATAAGAGTCGATGAGGAGAAGATTGGCGGAGTTTGCTGAAGAAAAGGAGGGAGGGGGAGTTTGGAGTTCACTGGAGAACAAAAGGGAAGGGGAGTTCGTAGGGTTTTCACAGTTCCACATTCGTGTATATAATTTCAATTTTTATTATTAAATTTAAAAAAGGATATCTATATTATATTATAAAGCATTTGACAAAAACTCTTAAAGATCATTTTTTATGCTTGAAGTACTGTTTATTGATGCATATTACTTAAAAATCAAGATTACAAGTAAATTTTGCATAAGTAAAACGTATTAAAGCTTAATGTTTGAATTCGTGTAACTAACTACAGATAAACATAATTAAATACAAGATAAACATCTCATTTTAAATATATACAATATAATTAAGATAATCATTGAGTTCTAACAAAATACTTAATTATTATCTTTATAAAAAATTATATTATTAAACAAAAAAAAAACAAATTAAGGAAATACATAAAAAAGAAGAAATTTTAAAGTCATTTTGGTACTAATACCAATATTTTTTTTCAATTTTTTATAACATCAACTGAGACAAAAAAATAAAATAAAATATTAAAATCAAGATGTATCTCACTGTATTGTGCGAGTACCCTTCTAGTTAAGGTAAAAAGATGGATTTATGTTGAAAATATAAGGACCAAAAATGTTGAAAATATGTTTAAGGGAAAATATCCAAATTTGGAAGAAAGCAAAGGTACCAAGAATGTAATCCACTCTAATTAAATAACTCTCGAGGGAGCAATCAACGTTGAGATTGTCGTGTCCCCAATCTCTCTACGAGAGCCACACACTAAATCGCTCCATTCGATCTGAACACATCAAAGATCAAAGGGCGTCTGTTTCAAAACCCTCCATCGGATCCATCTACTCTCCACACACGTGAAATCTGCCCTCTCGTTGTTGTCATCAATCAACCAAGTTAAACTAATCGAAGAACAAGTAAGACTACTGTCTAATATATCTGTTCGTGATTTGTTTCTGGTATGCGTCTGTAGTAGCATACGGATCCATGTAGATTATACGTTTATGGGTTATGAAAATCTGAGAATCTTGTTCCCGTTGTTATTGCTTTTCGAAGAATCGGTAGATGTCTGTTTAATTTTGATTTTTACCCCTATTATCATTGGATCAATCGGTAATCATAAATTGGTATTTGAAAGCTTGGATCTTAATTTTTCATATTCGAATACTTGGATCGGTAGATGTCTATGTTTAATATTTGAATACTTGGATCTCTTTCATGGTTAGGTTTATTGTTTGAAGTTTGATGGGGATTATACGTAGTTACAACTTGATTCAACCAGAATCGATTTTTTCTCATCTCTATGTTTAGATCTCAATTTTGTTTCTTACTGACCTCACAATTTAATTATCATGGCTCTTGGATTGGATTTTAATATATCTAAATATTCTTTTTTTGGCTTATTTTCTTTATTATATCGACTAAAAGCAATGGATGGGGCGAGTCCTAGATACTTGCATGAGTAGCCTGTACAATTTTAACTTTTTTGAATCTCGATTCATTTGCTTTTACACAATGCTGTTAAGTATGAGCTGTTAAAACTTTGTTTCAAAATGTTCTAATTTCAATTTTGTAGGCTCTTTTATAGCTGAATATGGGTGTTGAGAAAAACAATGTCAGCATGGAGGAAGGAACACTTGAAATCGGAATGGGTAAGCCTATGTTACAATGTTATCATATATGCTTTTCTTCATGAGTTCAATTATATGGTCAACAAAATATACTGAAATCGGGGAAGGGTTTAACTTCCATAGCAGCATTAGTGAACATATAAGCATTGCAAAAGATAAAAAAGGTTGCATAAACAGGATATAGAAAGTATAATGCAATTGAATCAAGTTGTAATTGTTGGTTTTTGAGAGCAAAATGGGATATGCAAGTTCATTTTTCTTGTGCAATATAGTGAAGTGGATTCATTGGGTTTATCTTGTACTGCTTGGTTGGAGTTTTAAGAAAAAATGGATCTTCTATTTATGTAATTAAAGAAACAGAAAAGGACAGGCTTGTTAGATATAAAACTAAGGGGCTGTTTACCAAACACTTAACTTGGTAAGTGCTTACCGACAAGAGCCCCACCTTCATTTACCTTACGAGGTAACATTCTTGGCCATCAAAATTGATTTAAACACCAATATATGTATGTTTCTAGAATCAGTAACATACATAAACTGTTTACATCTGGTCAATATGTAATACCATTGGTCTTGCATGGTTTCTGAACTCACTACTTGATGTTTGCACAGAATATAGAACTGTCTCCGGAGTTGCTGGACCACTAGTCATCCTTGATAAAGTGAAGGTTAGTTTTTGTGCTTTCTCTCGTTTTGTGGTGGTCTTTGAACGTTTCATACATTTTTTTCTATGATGGTTATCTCTGTAGATACGCACCACTGATAACTGATGTGTGCATTCTTCTATAAATAATGACAGGGACCAAAGTATCAAGAGATTGTCAATATTCGTTTAGGAGATGGAACAACCAGACGTGGTCAGGTCTTGGAAGTTGATGGAGAGAAAGCTGTTGTCCAGGTGATCACTTTGTGGCGTTTCTCATGTACATTCTCTCTATAGAGTCTTGGTCGTCAAAATTGATCTACATCCTGTTTATTTCCTCTCAATCATTAGTCCAATGGAACTGGTTTTCTGCCTTTGATTCAGTAGTATAGTATACATCATGCTTTCCCTGTTTTCATTCTATCGTTATGCTTCTCAGTAAATCTGTCTTTATGGTGAAAGTGTATTTTTGGAAGGCATATTAAATAATGGATTGGACACATTTTGGAATGAAATATATGAATTACTTGTATATTGTCTTGCGACTGTGGGAAAAATTGTGACCAGAAATTAGTTTTCTGTGGAAGTCCATAAATGCCGAAATGGAATAGAACAAAAACCATATACATATGTGACGAATATGTGCAGCTATGGATGCTCATCTCCTCTATTTTTGTAAAAGCGCACTATCATGAGACAGACAATGCTTTATCAGTTTATTTACTTCTGTAAAAAGCTTGTTTTGAATTAGGCATAGTCAATTAGCCACAATATGTTAATTTTTTTGCTAAAGTTTTAAATTCTCATTGCTGTTCAACATAGTTGAAAATACAAAAAACAATCCCATTGTTCTTAGATCGATGCATCAACTAAGCTATTCATTACTTAGTTGCTGTTTGGCTGTGGTTTAATGACTAAGCTAGTGGCTTATTCGGTCAGCCAAGAAATAAGTGTCATACGCATTCAGCCATGAATCTGTTCATCAATGCCCTTGTGAAAAACTCTTTGAAACCCTTCAGAAAAAAAACTCACCAGAAGAAAAGCTTCAAAAATCATCATGATCAAATCTCGGAAAGAAAAAAAACCCAAATGGAAGTGGTCTTGCTCTGGGAAAAAAATACACCAAAAGGAAAAACCCTCAATCTTCATCTTCTCTGGTAATCTCAATAATGAAAGTGGTGTTGCTCCAACAATGATTCTCAAATCTTCGTTTTCTCCAATGGCTTCGGCTTAAACATAGAAAACCCAACAATGATTTCAACCCAAATCCCAAATAGACCTAGAGATAGGAAGGAGTTCAATGGTGTTGATATAGGAAGAGGGTAGAGAAGAAGAGGGGAAGGGGGTAGATGTAGGGGTATGGGGTGGGCTGCCGGATATGCAACAGATTAAAGAGGGTTTCAAGAGTTTTTTGTTCGGTGGTTTTTTTGAAGGTGCAATGGAGAAGCAATGGATTTGGATGTATGTGTATATATATATATATATGTATAATATTACAATAAAACAATTTATTTTGTAAAACAATTAACTCAATATTTTTTATCATTCAAAATAAACTGTTCAGTATATTTATCAAACAATTATGTTAATCAATGTTTAATATAGAGTGAGGGGTAATGAAAGAACAACCGAACCGCCCCTTATTGCAATCTAAGTTTAGCTGGATTGAAAAATGAAGACCTATATGTTAATTTGGTTAGTCTACTCTACTCCTTATAATATAGAGTATCAACTTCTCAAAATATCTCTTTGATACATCTTCATTTGATTGTGACAAGAAGCATGCATATATAAATGGGTAAAGATGTTACTCTCGGAAAAAGATATGAAGATTATCTAAATATAATATGTTTGGAATTTTGTTTTCCCTATGTACTAGGCAATACTATATCTGTATGACTATTGCATGATTACCGGGCAAGTGATCTAGTCTATAGGCACGGTTTCCCACTCTCTGGAAAAAGACTATTGCCATGAGTAATGGGTGGAACGTTATCTTGGAGGTGGTAGGTGCTATGGAGCGTCTTTAATGGCAAAAAAATTGACGCCTTTTTTTCATGGCATGCCCTTCACATAGTTTGATGCCTCATCATATGAAAACTGAAATATTTCTTGTATCATCTCTATTATCGTTGCATTTATACTGAAACAAATATCTAATTTATATTGACCAGGTCTTCGAAGGAACATCTGGAATAGACAATAAGTTCACAACTGTGCAGTTTACGGGGGAGGTACATAAGTTTCCTTTTACATTTTTTATCCTATGTCAAAAGAACTCTTACATAAAACCACATTAAATGTTTGTTGTATTTCTTTTGCTTGTATAATTGTTTATCATTGCATGAATTTACTTAATAGCCTAAAAGGAAAGAAGTTGGTACTAAGTAAGCAATAAGAAAACAATTATTTTGCTGTGATAAGCAGATAAGTAAGACAATACAAAAGAAAAATTCATATGATAGAGGTTGCATGTTCTTGTATACAACATTTTAAAATAACAATGTGAACTAGGAAGCTTGCTTTTCAATTGATGCTCTATTGTCTTTTGGATTCACTAAGGATGTTCGCAGTGTAAGGGGTAGACAGTTTTGTTTTGATTGGTATGAATCCACTTTGATTGATGCTGTTTTAAGCAAAAGATTAAATGATTTTACTCACACATAACTTCAATTGTGTTGAAATTCATACAGGCTTTATTAGTGTGAGCCAGACCAATTGAAGGCATAATAAGCGTCTTATCAAACTAATATAGTATCGGAAATGTACTTCTTCTACGTTTACATAATCTAAACTAATTTAATTTTATGTTTTTTAGTGAATTGCGTATGTGTTTGCTTACTCTTGCTTAGGTGATTAAGCGCTAGAACTAGAAGGTGCTTGAGTGTTCAACTCAGCTTAATGCTTTTTAGAACACTGCTTTTGGCACATTTAAAATTCTTCAAACTATATTATATTTGTGTAAAAATCCATTAGATTTAGAATTTAAGATTTTTATTAGAGTTTGCTGTTTTCATGCCATTGATTTGAGCTCAGTTGCATCTGCTTAGATGAACTACTTAAACATCTTTCAAGTGACTTGCATCAGCTATGTATTTTATACTACTGACTTCTTTTTGTTCTACTCATTTGGCTTTTGTTTGTATCCACTTGAAGTCTATTGATTGACGTTACTACATCAGAATGAAGCTTTGTTAAAGCCATGAACAATGTTTTATGGTGGACAAGTGAATTATGTTGAGACAAGCTTAGATGGGTAATCGGTTGCTTCTTATCTTGAGGTGTAGAGAATCCAGGGTAACTGAAAAGTTATTTTTGTTGGTTTGATCATCCTTTTAACAGCCTAGGCATTATTGCCCTATAAGGCTACTGAGTTGTGTGACACAATTGCTTACATATCTAAAAATGATGTTAGGACTTTGAGGGATCTCAATTATCTGTTAACCGCTTATAGATTATGTGTGGGGTACTTGTGAATTTGGATGTGTACATGAAATTTTAGAAACTGTGAGTGATTTCGTTCATGGGAATAGGACTGGTATTTCCATAATTTCTTCATTTGCTGCTTATCTTTTGCTTTCCCTTCTTTTCAGTTATCTCAAGTCCTGTGTTCTTTGTAATTCATACTACTTTGCTGTAAGTTATATTGTTTAAAGAAATGATTGATGCATATGCAGGTCCTAAAAACTCCTGTTTCTATGGATATGCTTGGGCGCATATTCAATGGCTCTGGGAAGCCAATTGATAATGGCCCTCCTATTTTGCCCGAGGCTTATCTGGATATTTCTGGTAAGGCTTTTTCTGTATCTAGTGTGACTTATATTGCGTTCTGGATTCTTCATAGATTTGTTTGTGTTTTATGTTTTTCACTGCTTGTTTAAATAATACATCTATACAAATATGAAAATATGTTTTGGTCTCAATCTCTCTCAGAGACTGATATAATTGTTATACTTGACCGAATGAAACAGTTATCATAAACTATTTGTGTAGTCCGGACGAGAAATTGAGACCATAGACTAATTCAGAAGCATGTGAGAAAAATCCTTTTTTGTTTTTATATTGTTTATTACTTTTTATTTAGTTTTTAGCAAGTGGAATCAGCAATATGCAAACCAAGGCAGAACACAGAAACCATACTGAAAACTAATGAACATACAAGCTCCTTCCGCATGTTGAGCATAATTAGCATTGTCTAATATGTTACTTGTCTGTTATTATTCCAGGAAGTTCTATCAATCCTAGTGAGAGAACGTATCCTGAAGAAATGATACAAACTGGTATCTCCACAATTGATGTCATGAATTCAATTGCTAGAGGACAAAAGATTCCGCTATTTTCTGCTGCTGGTCTCCCCCACAATGAAATAGCTGCTCAGATCTGTCGTCAAGCTGGTTTGGTGAAGCGGTTGGAAAAAACAGAAAACTTGCTTGAGGTATTGTTGTTGGAGATCCTTCTATATTTTGGTAATATAATGAAGCACGTTCCATACCACTTCTTATGGATAGCAGAGATCTGAATATTATGTGCATCTCTAGATGGTGTGCGTACTCCAATTAAATAATGTTTGATGTTCAATATCCATGAAACTGTTGGCTCCAATCAGTGAATGACTGATCTTCCATATGTAGTTATTCTTGCTTTTAACCAAGGTTTTAAAGAACGGAAACGAGCCTTGAGGTGTTTTCGTTTTAGGGACATGAGGCGGTCGAGGCGTAAGCCCCCAAAAAATAAAACATTAAAATTTATAAATCCATAACACTTAACAAAGAAAAATAATTTCATATTTCCATACCAAATAAGTATACTATAACACCCATAATTAAGTTATAACTTACAAGTCCTAAAACATCAACCAAACTAATTAGTTCTAGTCAAAAGATCATGAAATGTGATAAATTTAAAAAGCACCACATCATATCTATAAACATGATCCTCTTATCTTCATATTCGTCTTCTAAGTCGACTTAATACTTTTATTCTTTCTTGAATTTGAACCCTCCCCTTCATCCCTAACCGTCCCGTCGTTGTCTGTTTCATCATTTGGATTGGGCGTCCATTCATCATCGAGGAGTGGTTTTCAACAAGTAATGGATTTTCTTCCTCTTTCGTGTCGCCTTCTTGAGAAATCGATGTTTCAACTTCTTGTTGTACATAATGTACACCAAGCTATTCATTCTTTCAACGGTTGGGAGATTTTTTCTTTTCGTGTGGACTTGATTGAACATACTCTAGTTATGTTCACATTCAGAAGCAGACCAAGTTAGCCAAAAACTTTCATTGCAAACGCCCTTAGCTCGGGCAACTCAGCTGCTTAAGTATCCCACCATTGAACTATATGTTTCAATGAAAAAAAGAAAAATAGTGAATGATACGTACAAAACACTAGAATTCTATAAACACAAGTTTTTAAAGTACGGATATTTGCCTGGTGGGCGTGTTATATAACTTGACAAAGCTGCTCTATACCCTAACGATACGTGCCTGTGTTTGTATGCATCAAGTTGACTTTCAGTCTTCATATATGTGGCATCATCTTTAACGAGCCTCTCCATACATTTGAACAATCCATTTGTAATCTCTGGATGGTTAGAAGTATCAGGAGTCCATCTAAATCAGGGATTCAAAAAGTATCCTGCTGCATGCAAGTATGGTGCAACTGATGCTCCAACTTTGAATCGATGATGTCCCAAATCTTCTTACAAGAATACGTATCATCATCCAAATTCTTTGCCATTTTTTCCTTTGCCTCATCCATTGCCCCATAAATGAATTCCATCGCTGGAGTCTCATTGTCGATGATCTCAAAAACATTCCACAAGGGTATTTGTGGTTCTAATAAATAAACCACACTAGGCCAAAAGGTTCTTTCATTTGTAACAATCTGTTTGATTGCTTTTTCCTTCGAGTTTTTTCGCCCATGCACAGTTTGACCACTCATTTGAAATAAACATACTTTGTAGTGGTTGCTTCAACTCAAACATGCTCTCCAACGTCAAAAGGCCGCAGCAAATCAGGTGGCTGTGGGGCGAAATAAGATCTTTTTTTGCAAACTTCTTTGTTAAAATCCAACCTACTGATGATTATGGATGAATTTTCTAACTCGTTTTGCTTTGAGCAAAACATTTTTTTGTTGGGGCAATTCCCCGATTTTCTCAAGCATCAAATCGCATGGGGTTGAGTACAAAGTTTCTCTTGTTCATTAACAAGGTTCCTGCAGCTTTATACGCACCGGCATTATCCGTGACTACTTGAACCACGATATTTTCCCCAATCTTTTTGAAAACCCCAATGAGCAATTCAAATAATTTTTGTGCTTCTTTCACACAATCTAATGCATCAAGAGTCTTCAAGAAAACGGTTCCATATTGATTGTTGACAAGAAAATTGATTGAATTCTATATTAAGGTTTTTCTTTAATGTTAATCATTTCCTTAATTAAAAAGTGAGTTTTTTTCATAAAAAAATGCACACCCTCAGATCGCTTCACTGCCCACTTGACCGCCAAAGGTGCACTTACCAACTAGACTAGTAGAGGTGGCGCCTCGTATATGATTTTGGATCGAACCGCCTTGTGGCGCACGCTTTTAGCATTTCTTAAAACCATGCTTTTAACAGCAAAATAAAGTTTCTATGTGTTTGGTTTGTTTGTCGATTTTAGGAGTCATCATGTGTGGTTTCTCCAGCCTGTTCTTTTTGTTCACAAATAAAAATTTAACACATGATGTTAAAAGCATTCTGAATTGCTTGCTTGTACAGACCGGTGGAGAAGAGGACAACTTTGCCATTGTTTTTGCTGCTATGGGTGTGAACATGGAGACTGCACAATTTTTTAAACGTGATTTCGAGGAAAATGGATCAATGGAAAGAGTGACTCTTTTTCTGAACCTTGTAAGTCCCTTGTATCTGTTATGATTTGCTCATTACTGTTTTATTATTATAACTGTTTTCAAATGCTCTACTCCTGTCTGGAGATGCTTATCTTTTCACACTTTTTATAGGCCAATGATCCTACGATAGAGCGTATCATCACTCCTCGTATTGCTTTGACAACAGCAGAATATTTAGCATATGAATGTGGCAAACATGTTCTTGTCATCCTAACAGATATGAGTTCTTATGCTGATGCTCTTCGTGAGGTAATCATGATTCTGACCAAGAACTTCTTAGGTTTTGTTTGTTTGTCTGTATATATTTTTGTTGTTTTGTTCCTTGGGAATGAACTGTTTGGGCAATTTGGGTGAAAGCAATGTTTATAAACCCAATCAGCCTGGCTAGTATTGTCACCCAGTAAGAAAACTGAGGTGGATCACTTAAAAACCCACTTGAAGTTGCTAACTGGACGGTTCAAGCGGTCGACTTGGTAATCAGATAAGCAGTCCAACAAGTCAACCCATTTAGTAATGGCTGGAATTTTTAGATTTCATTTGTTTGGTTGAAAATTTTCAGATTTTATGTTGGTCATCAATAAATATTTTGTTAGGTTATCTGACATATTTGACTACAGGGTAGTACACATGTCATCAATTTTGAAATCAGGGGTTAATACCTGTCTGACTGGTTGACTTGGTGAACCATCCGACCCTTAACATTTCTAGGTCGCTGAACAGCTTGGATGTTTACTGTTGGGTGAAAGTAAAACCTGTTTCATCACTATTGCAGGTTTCTGCTGCTAGAGAAGAAGTGCCTGGAAGGCGTGGATATCCTGGGTATATGTATACCGATCTGGCTACAATCTATGAGCGTGCTGGACGAATTGAAGGCCGAAAGGGCTCCATCACGCAAATTCCAATTTTAACTATGCCCAATGATGGTAAGATTTACGGTTCATATTCTTTCTTTTTGGGTCGTTTTGAGAGGGGAGTTATTGGCTACTTTTTTGGTTTACCATTATTTCTACTATGCTCTTAATTACTTCCTCTAAACTTTATGCATCAACTCAACAGATATTACACATCCGACTCCTGATCTTACGGGTTATATTACTGAAGGACAGATCTACATTGACAGGCAGCTTCACAACAGACAGGTTAGGTTAAAAGAATTTGTTTTTGGTGTTGGAAAATCAGTCTTCCTAGTCATAGCAATAGATAGCATGTCTTTTTAAACTATGGGTCTGCGGGCCAGTTTGTGCAAACCTGGATTAATCCCACCATGGGGCCCTGAAGTTAACAGCCCGGCAAATTCTCCATGGGCTATGAGAGACTTGAACTAGTGATTTCTGGGGAGCAAACCCAAGGCCTTGATAGTACTTTTAATACCGTGCCATTGTTTTTTTGCATATACTTGTATGTTACTATGCTGCAGGTCTCCTTTTTTGCTTTTGTGTTGCAAGCTGGGGGTATATATGGAAACCTCCTCTCTAGCCTCTGGGATAGAAGCAAGATCTGCATATATCCCCCCTCCCTCTTAAAGACCCTGCCTTGGTGTGGGGTATAATGGGTTCGTTTGGTTTGGTATGGTGCATTACAAGCACACAACTTCAGCATTGCTTTCTCTGTGAAACAATAATAAAGCAAATGGTATTTAGCAAAAACTGCCATTATATGTATCGAGTTATCTACATCAGTTCACAGACCATCATTTTATAAGGTAGAACTTGAGATGGGACACACATTATATCAATGGGGTAGAAGATCTTTTGAGTTTATTAGTGATGGTTGATTGGTCTAAACATCTAAACTGAAAGTTTGTTGATGATGAAATTGACAGATATACCCTCCGATCAATGTGCTTCCATCCCTATCCCGATTGATGAAGGTAAGTCCATAGTTCTGGTTCAAATATAGCTTAATATACTTTACTGGTATTTTCTCAATTGGGAACACAAATGAGAAGAGCATTGGTTTAATTAAAGCTTGTATGATTGCAGAGTGCTATAGGTGAAGGAATGACTCGCAGGGACCATTCTGATGTCTCCAATCAGGTCAAGATTGGTTCTCTATCATATATATATATATATATATATATATCTTCCCCTCTCTTTCACACACGTTTCACAAGCCAGGGGTCTACAGGAACACGGCTGCTCTACTCTTTGGGGTAGAGGTCAAGTCTCCCTACATCTTACCCTCAGACCCCACCACTGGGTGGGACATACTGATTTGGTTTGGTTTGGTTTATATATCCTCCCCTCCCCTTCAATATATCATAGTCTACAAAAGTTGTCACACACCAAATTAATGAATAATTTCACTGTTATATGTTCAGCTTTATGCAAATTATGCCATTGGTAAAGATGTTCAGGCCATGAAAGCAGTGGTCGGAGAAGAAGCTCTCTCTTCTGAGGATTTGGTCCGACTCTCTCTCTCTCTCTCTCCCCTCTCAATGTATTCACACAAACACAGCACATACATGCTTCTCCCTTGGGCCATGTTTGGTAACCATGAGCTAGCTTATTTTTCGAGCTTTTTGAAAAATCCCATTTTTAAACTTGTTTTTTGAAAAACTATTTCAGGTGGTGTCTTTTTTATTTTTTTCCAATTAGCCTCTTGTATTTTACATAAATGATCAAAAACCCTATCCTTTTAGGTAGTTTTACATTGTCATCTACCTTTTACCAAACATGACTAGTATATCTGTCACAGCCAAGCTTAGTAGTTTGCCAAACATAGCCTTAGTCCCTTGAAGAGTGGAACAACACATAATTTTAACAAAATGTTGGGCTATTACTTAAAGGTGTCAAGTAACCTTTGGATAATGATAAAAAAAACTTGTGGGTCAAAGTCAATAACTTTGACTAGGAGAACACACACACACACACACACATAGACATACATACATACATACATACATACATACATACATACATACATACATAGTATATGTATTCATGTACATAATTGTACATGGTTGATAAAGAAATCCTGTCATTTATATATATGATGGTGAATGGAACAGCTATACTTGGAATTTTTGGACAAGTTTGAGAGGAAATTTGTGGCCCAAGGAGCATACGACACCCGAAACATCTTCCAGTCGCTGGATTTAGCATGGACACTTCTCCGGATCTTTCCCCGTGAGCTTCTTCACCGTATTCCGGCCAAGACCCTTGATGCCTTCTACAGCCGTGAGGCAACCAATTGAAAACTTTCATATGGTAGCTATTTGTTGCATGGAATAAAAAGGGTTGTGTTTCTGTTTGCATTTATCTTTCTGAAAGCCTAAGCGCCTCGGCTGTTGATCGTTTTCATAAGAGGCAGTTAGGTATGTAATTTATGCTTGTAGCGACCGGAGTGTAGGGCCGGCCGGAGAGACACTTTAGTTGGAGATTTATGTTTTGCAGACAGAAGGGGGCGTTCAAATTTGGCACGAGCCCTTATCATTCGTTTATTCTGTGACCGCTTTATTGTTATTATTGTATGGGACGGGATAATTTGTCGCTCGTGAATGCCATTTTATTGTTTTTGAATTAGTTCTTTAAGCCGGTGTCTTCATGAAAACTGTTTTATCTACTTTTTAGGTTTTTACCATCTTCAAACCCTACCTTTTTGTGAGATTTACTGGCTGGKTTGGTTTGGTTTTTGTTTTTTGAACCAATGGTTTTTGTTTACATATTTTGAAACATGTGTTTATTATAGTTGTTAAGCTAAACCAGGTTTTAGGACACAGTAACTTCAGGGCTGTTAGGTAATTGCTGAATGGTTTGATGTAGAATGATTAAGAAACTCTCATGATATAGTTCAAAATGAAATATAATTGTTTGGTAATTGTTTACAATGAAATTAGAGCGTGAATGGTTCTGGAAGGTTAATGATACAAATTCATAAGAGACATTTTTTTTGCCAAATAAAATTAACCTCTTAATAATTCAGAGACCGTCTTTTTATGAAACTATTAAGAGGTAAATAAACAACCTCTTCATTTGTATAAATAGTACGTAGTCATCGGTATTTTGAAGCTGTTTTTTGTGAAAGTTGAGTGTTGTTTTCCTCCAGAAAGACTCGTCATTTTATTTTAATGATGTTGGAATATTAATTTATAACTGAAAAAAGAAATACAATACAATTGACGTGAAATTAATACATTTTTACTTTCTCTTTGTTTTCTCCGTAACATTGCCAAATATATATATATATATATATATATATACACACATGGGATCATATGAGACCAATGTTTTTTTTGTGAAACTCGTAAGACTAATTCTTAACCATTGGATTAGATTTTCAATCTCAACATTCATAATCACAAAATTATCACGAGACTTCTAAATAATTACAAAATTGCCACCGTGCAATTTTAGATCATTAGCTTATAAAGTTGATCAATGAACATAAATTGGTCTCACGAGTCTCACGTGAACCCAACCCTATATAT
>NC_037533.1:2258653-2260559 GCF_001531365.2 Cynara cardunculus var. scolymus
AGAAAATTCAATTTTTAATATTATAATTTAATTAAATATTTAAATGTTATCATTTATAAAATTTCTTTTATTATGTTACCTTAATTAAGATTTATTAATAACTTACATATTTAATAGAAAACAATGCAAATGACCAATATACCTTTATTGATTAAATTTAATTAGAAAAAAAATGGAATTTTTCTATTGATCGAAATTAGTTTACACGGTTTTCATTTGAACTTGCCCCCCCCTCTCTCTCTCTCTCTCTCTCTCTCTATATATATATATATATATATATATATATATATATATATATAAGTGGGAGTTCAAACGAGAACCCCTCTCTTTCGCGAAAATGCGAGAACAATTGTGGCCTCTACCCTTTTTAACTATTTATGTAGGTATTTTTTATTATAATTTTCTATGTTATTTTAATTAATTGTAATTATCCCATTTTAGTTTGGAACTGATCACGTTGAACTCACGTCCCCATCTCTATCGTTTTCTTTATCTGGGTCGGTCTTGTGATAATCTCCGTCTCAAATTCATTTTTCGACCGAGAATGGAAGATCCAAGTGGCCTTGGTAAGGAATATCGATGTTCATACAAATTCAAGTGAGAATCAATTTTGGAGTTGTAATAGTTGGCTTGTTCGATTTCTATACCATGTCTAACTGTGATAAGTCTGTGATAGACATCGATTACATACACTGTGATAATCATGTTATTGCTTGAAGCAAGCATTCTGGCAATTACATACATTATATATTAATTGATTTTCCCCTAATTACACTGTGATAATCATGTGATAAGAAAGCAATCCTACAATTACATACATTGAACATTGTGAACCAACCTTACCTACACTATGATAATTGTGCGATAAGCAAATCTTACTTGATCAGTATCACACAATTATCACAAGTAAGATTTGTCACATTTGTCGCTATTCGATTAATAAATCTTGATAATTGTGCGATAACATATTGTGTAATCGGATGTACTGTTGCTGTGAACTTTGATACTCGTGTGAAATCGACAATTGTATAATCGAGTGTTGCACCTGTTCGACTAAACTATTTCATTATGGAATAGTTTATGATAAATATGTGATTCAGCCCAAACCGATGACACAATAATCCAACCCTAATCGACAATCATGTGTTAATTCGTGATATAACCCTAATAGATAAAAACAGATAGGTTATCATCGACTTATATTGTGAATGTGGCCTAACTAGACTGTGATAATCATGTGGTAAGAAAGCAATGTGACAATTATATACATTCTATGTTACTCGATTTAGCCGTTTTGCTGTTGATAATTGAATAAACTATGATAATCGATCAGACTGTGTTAATCAAACACATATGATGTAGATTTCTGGAGTTGTAATAGTTGCTCTTTCAATTTCTCGACCATGCCCTAAACTGTGATAAATCTGTAATAGACATTCAACCATCAAATCCCTAATCGATAGGCATTTAATCATTGAATCCCTAATTGATTACAGACAACTAGCAAACCTTAATCGAAGTGTTATAATATGTGATTAAGTTGTGATAACCATTTCCAAAACGCGTTACTTCCTCAATTCCTTGTTTTCGGTTTACCTAATAGGCCTACTATCATTGTATTGTTGTGATAACCACGTTGCCGATTTCACTCCCCAGATAATCGGAATACTCGTCATCGCGTTATTTGAAATTTGCTATACCAATTTCCAAATTTACCCTCCCACGTCTTTATTATTTTTGAAGTTTTTAATGTTTATTTAAATCTGAGAAAAATCTTTTAACTTTTCTTAAAATGTGATTTACAACATAATGCTTGGCTTATGACTGTTCTCGCATTCTCGGAAAAATAAGGGATTCTCGTTTGAACCCTTTCATATATATATATATATATATATATATATATATA
>NC_037533.1:2262948-2267411 GCF_001531365.2 Cynara cardunculus var. scolymus
CGAGGTTTACTTTGCAAACCACGCTATTTGTACAAACCTCATTCAACCAATCATAATTTTTTATTTTGTTCATTTTTTTTAATTATGAGAGGTTGCTTAATCATTTTTATTGTGGAGGTATTAATCATGGATATTATCATCTTCATCATATTTATTTTAGAGAAATACATGAAAGAGTTTTATTAAAATTTCATAAGTATTATATGAAATAATTTCATAACCATATGTGAAACAACTTCATCAAAAAAAAGTATTATGTGAAACAATTTCATGAGATTAAACAATGAAATCGACGGATGAGGGTAGTTTGCACGGTTTGTACAAATATGGGTGGTTTATATTTGATCGCTCCCCCTATATATATATATATATGTATGTATGTATGTATGATTGAGTTCTGATGAGAATGAGAGTTAAGGTGAGAAACATAAGAAGAGATTTCCACACTTAGATGCACATTAGGATGAGATGCACTGAGATACACGTGATTAATTGCGTATCAAGTGTGATTCATGGGTGGAATTGAGATTATAGGTGATCTATGCCTTAATCGCCCCATGCCTTCTTCCCCCTATTGGCTCGCCATGGACCGGTCCGAAGGAAGCAACGGCCAGGCCTTCGGGCTCTCAGCATGTTCCGGCCCCTTCACGAAGAGGGAGAAAAAAATACGATAATAGGAAGGCCGTGAGTACTAGCCGCCCCTGCCCATCTCTACCGTGCCTCCCGGTCCTAACACGTAACAAAAAAGATATATACAAACATGCACGCCCGATAAAAAGAATGATACTATACCAAAAAGGGTGCAACACGAGGACTTCCCAAGGGTTCACCCATCGCAGTACTACTCTCACACAAGTACGTTTAACTGCGCCACTCTGATTATGATCGCACCCGAAATTCTTGCCACACTTTATTCCTTTATGCCTTAATCACTTGAGACGCTCCTTGCTCCATTGTCTTACCACGAACCGGTACGAATGAAGCCAAGGCTCGGCCCCCGGGCTCTAGGACTGTTTCGGCCCCTTCACGAAGAGGGAGAAAAAATACGATTATGGAAGGCCATAAGCACGAGCCACCCCCAGCCCCTCCCATCTCCACCGTGCCTCCCCGTCCCGGCATGAAACAAGAGAGATAAATGCAAATGTGCACGTCCGACGAGCACTAAAAATGATGATACTGAGACAAAAGGGGTGCGACATGGGGACTTCCTAGGGTCACCTATCCTAGTATTACTCTCCCCTAAGCATTCTTAACTGCAGAGTTCTGATGAGATCCGGTGCATTAGTGCTGGTATGATCGTACATAAAAATCATCCTTCACTTTATTCCTTCATGCCTTAACCAACCCAGACCCTCCTCTCCCCGTTGGATCACTATGGACCGGTCTGAAGGAACCCATGGCATGGACCCCGGTTTCTCGACCTGTTCTGCTCCTTCACGAAGAGGGGGCAAAAATACGATAACGGAAGGCCGTAATCACGAGCCGCCCTCGGCCCCGCCCGTCTTCATGGTGCCTCCCCGTATCGGCATGAAACAAGAGAGATAAATACAAATGTGCATGCCCGACGTCCACTAAAAACGGATGATACCAAGCCAAAAAGGGGTGCAATACGAGGACTTCCTAGGGGTCACCCATCCTAGTACTACTATCGCACAAGCATGCTCAATGGCAGAGTTCTGATAAATACAAACATCCACACCCGTCGACCACTAAAAAAAGGAAGGTATCTGGCCAAAAAGGGGTACAACACAAGTAATTCCCAAGGGGTTACCCATCCAAGTACTGCTCTTGCCATGCCTGGTGAGCTGAGCTTGAACCTCCTCATCAAACTCTTAAAGATCAGTGTCTGTTAAGTCAGAGTTAGATGAATCTAACTCAGTGATTATGAGAGATGGAGTAGTCGCTGAAGGAGTCTTAGAGAGTAAAGCTATAGGAGAGCTTTTTGACTCCTTTGAATCTCTTATGAGATTCTTTTTCAGCTGGCGAGATTGCTCATGATTGAGCAAAATTCCATATAGAGTGCTGTGTGTGTGAGAGAGAGAGAGAGGACATGTATTTTGACATTTTGAGACACATGGTATAATTGTCCCATAATTTTGGAAAACATTCTATGAGTAGGCAGTTAAAGCGCCGGTGAACTTCAGACGCCGGTGAACTTCAGACAAAGATTCATTTTGCCATAAATGAAACTTTCATATTGTCTTACCAGGTTCATCTTTCTTGTCTCCTGTACCTTAGTGATACCTTCATATTGAACACACAAAGTGTCCCACATGGATTTACAGGTTTTAAGCTTCATACAGAGTGATATACCTCATCAGGAAGAGACATGACTATGATAGATCTAGCTTTAGCGTCAAGAGCCATTTTCTCTTGTCTTTATCTCTCCATTGATGAGAGAGCTTTGAAATCTGCCTTTTAGGTATAGCAATAGTGGTAGCAGGGACTGTAGGAGATATTGCAAATGAAACATATGGTCCGTTTTCAACATAGTAGGGGATCTCAGGATCCACATTTCTAAGACTAAGGACATCCGACTTTTCCCGAGACTAACCTTGTCTCTACTAAATCTGGGAGGTTTGACAAGAGAGTCATTATCATGAAAGATTGTGTTTATGTTTTGCTAAGCCATTTAAAAAATGGTTAGTAGATTATCTTAGAATACGTGATAATAAACACTGCTCTGATATCACTTGTTGGTTCCAAACGGATCTATAAGAGTTTAAAAGTAACAATTTGTAGGGGGGGGGGGGGAATGAATACAAAACACATAATTTTCACTTTTTAAATTTGTTTATTGATAAGAGAAGATCGATATGGAATTTACAGATTGTTGTGGAAGAAGATAATAAGAACTCATCTAAACAATCTTACAAGCACACAGTTTGCACAGAAGATAAGAACAAGAAAGAAGAGAGTTAGAATGAGAAGAAGGTGCTTCGCTGAAAAGAGTCTTCTCAACTATTTATACCCATTGCATTTAATGCAAGTCAGAGGGTACAAGACACATAGCAAAGTTTAAGTGGAGAGTTTGTCATTTGTCTTAAGAGATGCAAACTTTTGGCCACATATGAACAATTGTCTTTCACAAAGTTGGTAAGCACGTTTAAATATAATGCCAAAAGCTTGTATATCTGGAGGCAAAGGGCAAACTCTCCTCTAGAAGTTTGACACGTGCTTTGTACCCTCTGACTTGCATTGAATTCAATGATTATAAATAACTTAAGAGACTCTCTTCTCCATAGTGAAGCAAAGCACACACAAGCTTTCTCAAGCTTTTTTTTAAGCAATCACTTTCTCTCTTGCTATTTTGTGTAACTTGTGTGCTTCCAAGATTGTTTAGATAAATTGTTAATCTTATCTTTTTCCGCAACAATCTATAAATTCTGCATTGATCTTCTTTTGTCAATAAAAGAATTTAAAAAGTGAAAACTGTGTGTTTGTATTCTTCCCCCATTCTACAAACTGTTACTTATAAACTCTTGTAGATCCGTTTGGGATCAACAAAAATAATAATTAACATATCTCTAACTTTCTCAAAACTGTAAAATATAGTCGAAAAAGACAAACAATAGAACAAAATATAGATCATTATTTGATAGTTCGAGTTGTAGATTTTAGAACCGCGCTGCCTTGCAAACCTCATTCAACCAATYATAATTTCTCTTTTTTCACCTTTTTTAATTATAAGGATTGATTAGTGATGTTTATTGTGGACAACTTTAATTATGAATATTATCATCTTCATTATATTAATTTTAGAAAAMAAATTTCATTAAAAATGAGAAATACATGAAACAATTTCATTTTTTACATAGAAACAAAGATACATGGAACAATTTCATCTAGAATAGAATTATATGAAACAATTTCATCTAGAAAAGAATTATATGAAACAATTTCATCATATTAAACAACTTCATTAAATTAAACAATAAAATCAACAGTTTGTACAAATGGTTTGGTTTGCATTTGATTCCTCTCCTAAAGGGTTGGGTTCCAGTGAAAAAGAGAGTTAATATGAGAAGTATAAGAAGAGATCTCCATCCTTAGATGCATATTAGGATGAAATGCAYCGGATCAATCTTGTATCAAACGTGATTAATGGGTGAGTTTGAGATTAAAGGTGATAAAGGGTCCAGATCCCTTCTTATACTTCTAATTTTAATTCTCTTCATCACAAGATCATTCATCCTCCCCTATATATAATATATATAAGATCAGGTTCGGAGAAAACCACAAAAAATGATAATAGATGTGCAAACAAATAGTATTTATGCAATTTGTTCGGTATGCACATATGCATAACACACACATACATAAAAACCAAAAAACAATTTCAGTTATTTGTATGCACATGTGCATATATTGTCCAAATGAATGATTATTAGGGTGATCCTCAATCTTTCATTTTTCTGGGTTTTCCCATGAACCTCCCTCCCGCTCTCTCTTTCTCTCTCTCT
>NC_037533.1:2268671-2277105 GCF_001531365.2 Cynara cardunculus var. scolymus
CCCCCCCCCCCCCTCTCTCTCTCTCTATATATACACACACACACACACACATTGGCAGGTTCAAATGAAAACCGATTTTCGGTTATAAACCTGGAGGCAAAGAAGAATGCAACATATGTCACACCTCCAAGGATTATTCATCATTCATGATAAATGTGTATTATTTATCTTGCAATAATGAATCAATTTAACATGAATCATAATCGTATATATTCATCAAATAATTCATGAACGTTCACCTTGAATGTTGACACCAGGAACACGTGCCACCAAAAATCGGTTTCAAATTCAACCCCTCTCTCTCTCTCACACACACACACATTCATCATGAATAGTTCATGAACGTCCCCTTCGACTCGTACTGATTGTTGACACCGGGGACACGTGCCACCGAAAACTGGTTTCAAATTCAATTTCTCTCTCTCTCTCTCTCTCTCTCTATATATATATATATATATATATTAATGCATAGATACGCCAAAACATGCAATTCTTGAATTTTTTGTAGTTCTCAAATCAATCAATCCCTATGTATATTGATTGTTTCAAATGAATACAATATACAGGTTCTCAAAACATTAGGATGAAGATGTAAACATCAAATGAAGCTCCAAAACTATACCCATTCATTATAATATTTAGTTTATAGGAAAAGGTATTCGAGTATTGTATTATCAATCATTACTACTATCATTCTATTACAAGCTTTCTCGACAGGGCACCTACCTCTGTACACTCGTATTCCCTGCTGCTGCTGCTGCTATCATCATCTACTACACTTCTAACTATTAACGTCTCCAATTTCCTCTACTCCTCATCTGCTTTCCCCTGCGCCCCCAAAAGCAAGTATTAGGACCCGCTTAATAAGACTCCCTACTTATTCAATCAGCTATACATGACTGTTTGCAATAGGCTTTATGCAGAAAGCCGAGTTTTTTCAACACCTCCCCCTCCCAATTAAAAAACTAGCTCCACACAGACAGCTTTATCCATTCATATCTTAATGGAAAACCAACCAAACCGCCCTAAGCTTTCATACCTGAATCTCCTGGAGTAATCTTTCGAGTTCAAGTTTGATTTCAGAGAAAGAAGGACGGTTGCCAGGAACAGTTTCCCAACATCTTTGCATCAACTCTATTAGACTAGAAGGTATTCTTTGTATAGTCCAAGGGACTATTTTGTAACATCCATGTTTATATATTGCAATACAAGAGAGGGGGAAAGACGGGCATTTAGTTAAACTCTATTAAACTCCAACAGCTTTGGGTGTGTATTTGTGGGAAGATCTGGCCGACGCCCCTGAACACAGATTGAAAAATATTTCTCACTTGTCCTTCAAATTATGTTCAACAAAGTCCAAGTTATTAATTATTCTTTCTACAGTCTTCACTATGCTTCTTCTTGTACCCACATCCCTTTCAATGTTAAACTAGTACTTTCTGAAATTCAAACCTGGAATCCTCGATTCTTATAGAGAGCAAATCCTACGTAACCTTTCACATTGTCTCTCTCCAGTGGCGGATCCAAGATTTTTGCCGGGTGGGTGCATCTTTTAAGGTGGATCAACTGCCCACAAAGTCGTCCGATGTGTTTTTAGCCAAATTCCACAGTTTTGATGGATTTTTAAAGTTTTTTGGTTGATTTCGAGGGACCTTTTTGGGTTTACTGGTTGATGTTCCTTGTATTTTCTAATATTCCGGAGCACCCCTCAAAGTTTAGCAGATGCGCCTTTCATAATTCATACCGAAAGAAATCTACTTACGGAAATAAGTTGCCGTGATCTCTCTCAACATGTTTTCAAATTACTGCATGCTTATCGAGTTTTATTTTCTTAGGTAAAAATCTTAGTTTGCAGAAGTCATTAGATGCTGCATCCAGATCTGTAAATTATCTCACTAGATAAACATAGGTACTGACCTGTCTTACTCCCAAGGCTGCTTGCAACGGTGTCATGTTATCATAAGGAATCTACAACAGAAATAGATATCAGTCAATCATATAAAATATACTTTTAAATAACACCATTAAGGATCCAAATTACCTTGGCTGTCACAAGCTCCCACAGAACAATCGCGAAACTGAAAACATCGGCTTTCTGATCATATGGTTGATGATTTATAACCTATAAACACCACAAGACAGAAAAGGAGTCATCAGACAAAAGGTAGCCCCATCCCATTCACCAGCCACAAGGTCAAAAGAATGATAATGCTATATGCTCATTATAGGGGTCCAGGGTTAAGTTCCATTAGGAACCTAAATATGATTAAGAACCTGGGAACCATCCACAGAGCGACACTTGGCATATTCATCACGAATATGGACGTGTTATTCATCATGAATGCACGATTCATGATGAATAACACGTCGATAGCATGTCCTTATTCATCATGAATATGTGATCTATGATGAATAACACTTCCATAGTCATCATGAATATTCATAATATGTGATCCATGGACCATGATGAATAACACTTCCATAGCATGTCCATATTCTTCCCCCTAGGGGTCCATGTTTATTGTGAGAACAAATGAAGAAAATGAGGCGTAAGTTTGCTCACAAAAGATGAGTCTCAAACCAAGTTATCACAAGGCACATCCAGGGGACTTTGACAAGATGGGATAATCCAGAGACGATTTCATCCCCGAGCCTACTCAAAAGAGCTCAGAAAATGACAAGAGCAAGAAAACCAAACCTCGGGAGCCATCCATCTATATGTTCCTGTCTCTGCTGTCATAACTCCCTCTTGATTCTGAAAGCGAGCTAACCCAAAATCAGCCACCTTTACAACCTAAATTAAAGATTAACAAATTAAGTCAGAAACATGTGAGAGGTTAATGCAAGAGCCCTCCCTGTCTATGGATAAAGAAGACTACTACTTTGATATAATATAAGAACTCCAAGTGAGAGAGATGATAGAAAATTTCCTACTCTTCTTTTGCGTCATAAATATATTTATATTTATGACCAGATGTACACAAAAAAGTGATGGTCAAAATCCACCTTCAGCCTCAAAAACTTCAACCCTTTTAAACTTTGGTTTATCTGCTTCACTCTTTATGAAAAACTCAACAAAAGAACGAGCAATATTTTAAGCCATTTTGACATTTGACAATCATGTAAAGCGGAACGTCACTATGCACAAAATGATGGGTGTTGGCCTTGTGGAGATGACACAAAAGGTAAATCAAGTGGATGAGAATGCCAAGAGGGTGAAAACATCTGCATCACAAAGGATCACCAATAGGGTCTATGCCCCCACACAAAACGACCACGGTTCACTCTAATATCACTGATAAGGAATCCATATATAACACATAGATATAATAAGTATATTCAATCTTCA
Source organism: Cynara cardunculus var. scolymus (assembly GCF_001531365.2). Taxonomy (NCBI): domain Eukaryota; kingdom Viridiplantae; phylum Streptophyta; class Magnoliopsida; order Asterales; family Asteraceae; genus Cynara; species Cynara cardunculus. Next base: position 2,272,021 of record NC_037533.1, read on the forward strand.
ATGATGAGAAAACTTGCAAAAGATATTACAGTATTGATTTGATTGTTCGTGGAGGAACTTTTGATGATATAACATGAATGTATAAAAAATTTCCATCAAGTATACTAATTGATATATTATTTTTGAACTACTCGTGTACAAATCAAAATTTGGTTGATTGAAGTTTTAGAATAGTCTGTTTAAACATGAAATTGGCATTTATGAAGATACTATAGAAAAAATTAAATTTTGTTAAATAGAGAAAATCCCAGATTCTGTGATGAGGATGGGACGAGGATGGGGAGTGAGGATCAGAAATGGGGATTGCAATCCCCTGAATCGCTGATTGCCCGTTGCCATCACTAATTACTGAGAGGGTCAAAATTGTCAAAGGCGTGCGTCTCGTGGCATATTTTATTTTTTATCACTTTTTCTATATGTATAGATGTTCAAATTAAAAGTTGTACCTGGCTGCATTCCAACATGAACAGGTATGCATATTTTAGGGGGTGTTTGGTTAGAGGCTTTAAGCAGTAATTAACAGGATTGAAAATCAAAGAAACTATTCGGTTTCATATAATATAATGGGATCATTCCCCATAAACCCAATCATTCCGAGTTGAACTAGCGGGAACATTCATATTCATTTTCATTCCTCTACCTGAACCAAATAGCTCCTTATTTTTTGTATTTCTTTTCTTTGAAACTGGTTGTTAATGATTATATTTTCGAAGTTGGTGTTGGTGGTATATTTTTTTTTATATATTTTCATTGAACCTGGTTGTTTATTATATATATTCTCAAAGTTAGGTTGGTGGTGTATTTCTTTTTGTCTTTTTTCTCTGAACCTGCTTCTTTTTGTCTTTTTTTCTTTAAATCTGTTGTATTCATGCTTAAACCTTCTGTATTCATGTTTGCATTAGTATGTGTTACGTTTCGACTTATATTTGTAGTGTGTATTATGTATATTATATATATATATATATATATATATATATATCTTAATACAGGGCATAAATAAATGAGAACCCCATATATTGTGATAACTATGACAACTTTTACCTTAAGGTATTTTTCACACGATTTTTCCCATCTAGGGCTAGTATTTAACATATTGATTAACATATACTTATTTCACAATACGTTTGCTGCATATATGTATTCAGTTCACAATATGAAACTTTTTTTATGTGTATTTTTCTTTACGCCAAAAAGTTTCACATTGAGAACAAAATATGTGAAACAAACACATTGTGAAACAAATGTTTGTTAATAGATACATTAAATCCTAGCATTAGATGGGAAAAATCATATGGAATAGCACATGATGCACTCGTTCTCAGGGTTATCACAACTTTTTGGTTTCTCAAATGATTAGCCCACTAATAATGTGTATATATATATAAATATATATTATATTTCTGCCTACTGTAGTTATGTTTCAATTTCTTTTTGTGTATGTATATGATTATAATCTACGACTATTTATTGTGTATGTCTATAAGTATAATCTGTCCTTTTTTTTCATATACACAACATTCTTTGAGTTATTTTTTGTAGTAATTTTACTACTTCAATAGTTTGATATTGGGTTATTATTTTGCATTATATGAATTATTTTCGCATTTATTTGTTAACCGCCTCGGGGCTTACACCTCGCCTCCCCTTGCCTTTCCATACTTCAAAACCTTGAACATAGTAACCATTTTGATAATGTATAAATCAACACATGAGAACTGACGAAAACTAAAAGCAGCATTCATCTTTGTTAAAGCAAGTTCTGTCACCTTTGATCCTTGCACATAATTGTTGACTAGTTTTGAACTTCTATGCTTTGAAATGTAAATAGAAACAGAATACTTACATTATGACTGTCCATAAGCAAGTTTGCAGTCTTCAGATCCCTATGAATGATATTGCTCTTATGCAAGTACTCCATTCCTCTACAAACATCTATCGCAAACTGCACCAACTGGGGAAGCGTCAAGGTGCGATGGTTCTTATGCAAATATTCATATAGGCTGCCTCCAGGCATGTATTCTGCAAGCAGAAACAGAAGCCGCAATGTCCTCACAAAGTGATGAGACGACCATGTATATTTTTGCTAAATGGAGAAAATGAGACAGACCTCTATAACTTGAAGATAGAGCAATATGGGACAAATTAAAATCATATAAAAACAATTTGCATTTGTCAAAGAGCAAGATTAATGACTAACAGCTATAAAAAGAAATATAAATGCCAGGGGCCTCCATCCATGTGTAGACGATTGATTCACCACTTATTAATTGATCAGTCAGATCAATGAACTACTGCTCAGTCTGTTTACCAGATATTGGTGCACTGCAAAATTTTCCAGGAACAAATACAACCTACACCAAATAAATTTCTTGTAAGCAAGAAAAGTCCAGGCCCTCAAAGACCCAGACCTCGGGCGTGAAATGGGCCCAATTGGGCTGTTTCTAGCTGGGCTTTAGCCAGGCCTTGGAAAAAAATACTTTGCCTGATCGGGCTCTTTGGACTGGCCTGAGCCCAGGCTTTTTCGAAAGGCTGGCAGTAAAGAGCATATATCTTTCTTTTTCTCTCATTTTCATAAATAAAATTCCAGCTCATAATAATTATCAAAATTACATCATCTTTCTTTTTTACTTCTCTTTATCAGAGATGAAAACTTTCAGCAGTTAACTGAATTCAACAGGTTCTCTCTGGTTACACCTGAGCCCCGCATTAATCTATAAATTAGCATACTCCACCTACTTAAACTGGAAATGTATGGTCTTTACTGCCACCCTTAACAATGCTTCGTACTAGATCCATGAAGCTAATAAATACCAAAACATACTCATAGGGACACTGAACAACAGCCAAATTATCTGAGAACATATATCACCAAAAGCAGTATACAAACATCGGAAAGACCATAGGAAGCATGAGACATGAAGATCTATAGTTCTCCCATATCTAATAATATAATCCAGATTGAAATATTGAAGACCAAACTGTGTGCAGCTAAAACAGAAATGTTTGGTTGCAACTACCTACAAATAAATAATCAGCAACTTCTAGAAGTTCGCTACCTGTTATTATGCACAGGTGAGGTTGTTTTGTGCAAGCACCAATAAAACGAACGACATTTCTATGTTGGACCTCCCTGCAAAGATGAATACAAGCAAACAATTATTACGCAAGACATGTCCCTACATGACAAGTGCAATAGTCACACAATTATTACCTGTACACATTCACAACTACCGCACGAAAATATGGTATCATGTAAAAAAATGAAAATAAAAATATGTGAATCAAGTTCAATTAAACCTAAAAGAACCAAGCATATCCCACACAGAGTTAGGATCTGGAGTTAGGATCTGGGGGTAGGATGTACGCAAACCTTGCCTCTAAGAGAGGCTGTTACTGTGACAAATCATTGTTCTATTAGAACTAACAAAATCTGGTAGACAGCTTCAACGATAACTAAAATTCCCAACATCCAGTTTTACTCGGGGAAAAAAAAACTTGGACGCTTAGTAAGAAGAAAATCATACGATATCAGGTTAAGTTACAACTCAAACTCCCAATATCAAGAATATCAAAACCCAAAACTAGAGATCAGGCCTAGAAGTACAAAGAGCAGTCTACAACAGGTGACTGCTCTTAGATCTTTTTTCAGTTTGTATTGTATTTGTCTCTTGCTGTTCTGATTGCTTGCCACTTTGTACGGGGGCTGCTACCACACCGTCTTTGGTTGAGTTTCTTTTCTCTGCGTTTGGTCAAGGCTTGTCCCTCCCTGCGCTTGTCCATGCCTGAGGTCCTGTCGTCCTCATTTCCCAACAGATGACCCTAGTGTACCAAACTCATCAGCTTTGCATGGGCTTAGCGAGGGAAATCTTCATAAAAGCATTTGCCACACTTTTTCTGAAAAGCATGTTTCCATGACTAAACCCACGACTTAGTGTGACAAATGGATCACTTTACAAGCGGCTCCAAGCCTCGCCCCTACATAGCATTTCAAACAAGGTCAAGAACACCAAAAAATTACCATTACGTTATGTGGAAAATCTTATCCCTTTGTTAGTAGGATAAAGTTGTTTACAATTTCCTAGAATAAAGGACCGGTAGTTCTACTCTTGTATACAGTTGCCCCTTTATGCTTTGATGAATGAAAATAAAGTGAGAAACTACTTTCCCTTGTTCATAATTTCTATATGTGATCAAAGCTGTCTGGATCCGACTCTTCGTCCTCAAGTCATCCGCGATCAACGACTAAATACACTAAGAAAACCATGTTGAGTGAAACTCAAAGCGACTCTTACGGCACAACTAAGAGACAATCTCCGATGTCTAACACAAAACCCATTCTAATGGAAGGCAGGATTATCCCAATCACCGGCCACAATTCCAATCAATGGTCGCACTCTGTGATGATCTTCGTAAGCAGTAAAGCGAAAGAAGACCACCAGAAGCCCCAACACCAACAGAAGATAGTTTGAACTATCAAACACGGAAGACAGAGAACAACATGGCAATGTCATTGCTCTTGATCTCAAGGATGAATGGAACTGGTGAGAATTTCATGCACTACAAGATAGCCAAGGAGATACAGGAAGTAGCCCGAGACATACTCCAACAAAGATAACGCCTTTAGCAATCTTTGAAATCAAAGAAGTACCGTATGGTCTATGCTAGAAGAACGAACCGTCACAAAACACTTCAACCTGCAGATTCACTATTGGCAACAATTAGACTTCGTCGATGACGTATTGTGGAGTTATGCCCTTGACCAAAAACAATACACAGAGATCCAAGATAAAGAACGAATCTACAAGTTCTTTCTTGGGTTAAACCAAAACCTGGATGAGATTCGAGGAAGAATACCGAGTCGTAAGCCACCGTCGGGTGCAAGCAAGGTTTTAAAAAACGGAATCGAGCCTCGAGGCGTTTTCGTTTAGGCTAGGCGAGGCGAGACGTAAGCCTTGAGGCGGTCCGAGACATAAGCCCCAAGGCAGATATATATATATATATACACACACAATATTTATACTAAATATATATAGTACAATACAATATATATATATATATATATATATATATATATATATATATATA
>NC_037533.1:2277205-2278316 GCF_001531365.2 Cynara cardunculus var. scolymus
AGGATATGCTCTCAACCATGAGACCCTCATGGTTAAGGAACTTCTTCAGCAGTTTTGGTACACTGCTGAGGTGGTCGAAGTTCAAGACGAGGCTGGACGCAMAATGGAGCAAATCCATTTCACTTTCAACCGCATGGAAGTGAATTTTGGGGTTTCTACACTTCGATCAGCTCTTCGTCTTCCCAAGGGGCCCTTCGACAGTTAACCCTCCTCCACCGAGATCATCACTTTCCTCGATGCCATTGACTACCAGTGGCCAATGAAGAAGGACTCCAGTGCTCCTCTCAAATCCTTGACGAAGATTGAGAAAAACAGGATGTCAGCCGTCTGGCAATACCTGTTTTCTCATTTCATCCAGTGCATGGGTGGAAAAACTGGAGGTCAGGACCAGGCCTCTAGGATCACCTTGATCATAGGCGTATATGCGATTCAGCGTCACAATATAAATTATGTTGCGGTCATTTTCGATGACCTGGTGCTTAAGCTGAACAAGCCAAAAAGGGGACAACCATGTCACTAGCTGGGGCCTCTCAAAATGCTTCAGTTATTGAAACTAGCCTTACCCCTGAGGCACTTTCTGTTAACCCTCCCAGCTCTTCAGTGATTTCTCCCATCACTGTCGTATCAGTGGTACCTTCACCAATCACTTCAGTGACTAGATATCAGCGCCGCCACCGCTGAACACCCACGTCTCTTCTCAACCATTTTCTTTTCTCCTCCTTCCTTGGTCTTTACACATGTCGATGATGTATCATCGACTGTCCTTCCTAATACTGAGACATACACCACTGGACCTGAGACTGCTCCTCTCGATGCTCCTCAACATATGGATGTCCATCCTCTCGAGGACATCTTTGCTCCTGCCAGTGACAATCCTTTTGATGTCATTGAAGGCCCCTCAGGTATTCCATCTTCCTACCCTTTCTTTTCTTCTAACCTTGAGCCTTCAGCTCACACTTTTTCTTTTGCAAGTCCTTCTCATGAAGTGACAGAGGAAGAAAGAGAGAAAGATGATGAAAGAGATGAAGATGTCGATGATGACTATGATATGGCATCAGATATCAAACTTCTCCTACCTGCCGTTGATACCGTCCTCTCCAGGATCAACGAA
>NC_037533.1:2281172-2283296 GCF_001531365.2 Cynara cardunculus var. scolymus
GCAAACAATCTTGTAAAATCTATATTAATCTTCTCTATCAATATATATTTTAAATTTGAAAATACTGTGTTTGTATTCATCCCCCCCTTCTACAAACTGTTTCTTTTCTTGTAGACCCTTACGGGACCGACAATTGATCTAAAGCAGAAGGCTTTAGACGAAGAGAAAAGGTTGTTTGCTCTTGAGAAGAGAAGTACTGTCAAGAAACATGCTACAATTGCCAAAGAGCTTACTGAGAAAAAGAAATGGCTTGACATTGCTTCAGAGAATGATAAAGGAAGTTCAGATGAAGAGATAAAGAAGTTTGAGAAAGAAAGGAAAGTATTTGAAAATTTAAAGAAGGAATTAGAAGGTAAGTTTTTGGATACTGCAAAGAAATTGTCTGATCTAGAGACAGAACTTGAAACTGAGATGAAGATGAGAACTGAACTTAAAATTAAATTTGATTTAGTTACTGCTGAAAGAGACCAGCTTTTACAAAAAGTCAAAGATTTTTCATGTGCTAAAAGCCCAACTAGTTCTCAGTCACAATGTAAAACTAGCTTTTATGACTGTTCTAGTGTTAAATCTAATAGTTATTATAACAGTCCTAAATCAACTGTTTCTAAGAACAATTCTCATTCTTCAAATCAGTATTGTCAAGGGTATGTCATTGGATCACCCAATTATCATTCAAAAGGTAAAAGCATTTGGGTTAATAAAGTTGATTATGTTTTATCTCATACACCTGTTGTTACTAACTCTGTTCTTCCTTGCATTGTGAGATCCACTAATGATTTGATCAATCTTAGCAAGAGAAGAATTATGTGCTCAACACACAGAACCAATAATTTTGTCAATAACAAAAGGTTCAATAGGTGGCATGGAGATAACAGCTATCAGAACAGTTGGAAAGGTAAGAACAGGTATGATCACAATTAATGGTACGGATCATATTTTATTCCTGATTATCCTGTTCACAGTGCTAAAAAGAATATATCTAATAAGAATAGATGGTTTGAAAGTTACAACGTACCCCAACCCGATACTAACAATATAGGACCCAAATTCATTTGGGTACCAAAATCTATTTRATCTGGTTTTGTAGATGTGTCAAGTTTGTGCTGATCAGAAAATCATTTCTTTGATACACCAATGCAAGGGAAAGTTGTAATCTATTCCAAACGAGGCTTCTGAATACTTCACTTCAGAACCCGTGCTTTACCGAGTGTGGCTTCTAAACACACAGTTTAGAAACTGTACTTAAAATGTTTTCTTCAAATTTTTTAATTTTTTGAGCTTCACTGAAACATTACTATAATCTACTTTCTAGGGGGAGTCTCTAGAAAGTTCAATAAAAGTTTTTGGAAAATAATTTTTTTGGGGAAACGAGTACATTCTCTGAACAAGTATTTCCTAAGATTTTACTTGCGTAATTTCTCATCGTACATAACTCCAATACATGTTTCAGCTATTCTTCAAATTGTTATTATCACGTCTCTTATACAAAAATCATTTTCTGTGATAATACGCTCGTTTGTATTCAAAGTTTGTTTTCTGATATTCTTTTTACTTTCATTAATATACATTCAATGATTTTTTTGAACATTAGAATCGGTAAACCTGTCCTTACAGATCTTCATTCATTTCTCTCATATATCGAATAATCTGATCATTATCGCATCATTTCTTTCATTGATTGTGGTTAAAGCCAAATATCTTGATCAATTTTATCTGATCATTGTGCTTTATTTGCAATAACTTTTTGATCAATCATTGTGATCAACTGAGCATACTGTAAATTTTAGGAGGGACTGAGTGCTTATCAGAAATACCTCAATGGAATGTCAGAACCGACAAACCTACCGATGAGGACAACCATATATGAATGAGCTTTATATACAAAAGGGTTTGTGTGCTGAGAGTAAAATGAAAATGAGATGGGTAGTTGTTGTGAGATTAAAAAGAATTGACGAGAGTTGTGTCAGGATTAAAAGAATATAAGAATCTTGTTCCAAACTTCTAAAATCCGGGCATACCACACAATCTATTAGTTCTCAATTCTTTCGAGACTAATATTGAAAAAGGCAAAGCCCAGGCCAATTCTTGTCACAACCTCACCAGCTACTTATTTATCTCTCAACA
>NC_037533.1:2283531-2290275 GCF_001531365.2 Cynara cardunculus var. scolymus
AGCCTAAACAGAAGCATACGTTGCTTTATCCTTCTACAATACACATATTTTGCATTTTATATGTTAATTTGCCAAAACATTCATAGAAATGCTAATTTTAAGCTATCAAAGATTGAATGGAAGACCTGGTGAGATGAGCATAAAAAAGTCTCATATATACAGTACATCCGTTGTACTGAGTATATCTGTTATACTCACAGGCCAATCTTTTTATAAGATTGAAAGCAATTTCATTCGTTGAAATTGGTTGTTATCTTCCCATTCCCTTAATCTGAAAAGATTAAACAAGTGGATTTGACAAGATTTACTTACAATTTCTTGAATTAACGGCTTACGCGGAGGATTTCATTCATTCTTGTGTATGATGGAATGATTCTCATTTCATCATAAGGGGGAGCATGTAATAATGAATGAAATGTCAAATTCCGAATATTTTAAAGGGAATCTCATGTAAAGATCAAGGGGGAGTAACTTCAAATTTGGCAAAAGACTCAAAAGGAGTGCGACTAGAGATGATTACGAAGATTATTCTTGTGCTAAAATGTTTGAGAGATGTTGAATGTGAAGATCCATTTGACAACAGTTTACTGAAGATTATTTCTGAAGTTTGTTATTGTTTCTGATCTACATTGTCAAAAGAGAAGATCATCACGGTTCTACATTCGAGGGGGAGAATGTTAGAAGATCTTTCTCAACAGATAATTGTCTGAAGATTCAAGTGAAGATTGTTTTTATGTTTCTGAAGAAGTCATAGAGAGCGTAAAGAGACAAAGTTCAAACGAGATTCAACGCGCGCAAATTCTTTCAARTCTGAATACAAAGGGGGAGAATGTTAGAACTGAAAGTCAGTGTAAAATTGTATTCGTATTGAAAGTTATTATTGTCTATAATCAAAATAGACATCGTGTTTGACTTTGACATTTGACTAGTTGTTTGACCCTATAAATAGGGTGTTAGTCTTGTAATCTTTGTATGAGCTTCATTGTAAGATTCATATTCGTATAGTGAAGAGTTGACCAGATTTGAAGTTTGACTATTTCTCTCTTCTCCATCTCTATGATGTTCATATAGAAATTATCAGATCTGCCATTGTTATGAAGATATCTTGAAGATTGATCAACATATGGACACACATACATCATCAATATAAACAATGGCGAAATTGCTTATAGGAATGATGATATCACTCATTATGTTTTGAAATTCTGAGGGTGCATTTTTTAAAGCGAAAGACATAACATTCCATTCATAATGACCAAAGGGAACATTAAAACATGTTTTGTACTTATCATCTTCATGTATTTGTATTTGCCAAAAAATTAGATTTCATATCAAATTTTGAGAAAATATTTGAATCATAAAGTTTCATTAATAAATCTCTTTTATTGGGAATAGGATATATAATCCATTCTAAAACTTTATTTATTGGTTAATAATTAATAACTAATCTTGGTGCAGCTCTTTCTAATTCTGCAGCATTCATTACATAGAAGGTTGAACATGACCATGATGATTTTGACGGTCTTATTAATTTTTTGTCTAATAAATCTTTAATTTCTTTCTTACAATGTTCTTGTAATTCTATAGACATATGGATTGCTCTAGATTTAGAAGAGATATCTTTTTCATTAAAATCTTTGATATAAGGTAATTTAACTATGTGTTGTTGTCTTTTCCAAAAGGTAGGTATATTCGAGTAAACATTATCTTCAAATTTCTTCTTGATTTGTATTTTTTTTATTTTGATTAATTGAATCTAATAATTGATCATTTCTTTTTAGATTATTTATTTCATTTCTTAAATAATTTACATGATTAATTTTATTTTTTAATACATTAATTTCTGTAGTTATCATTGGTTTTGTAAAATTAAAAATTAATTCTTTATTTAATATCTTAGTGCTAATTCCTTGTTTAGAAACTGAAAAAKGTATGATTTGAGAAACAAAGGATAATCCTAAGATTAAAGTTGAAGTCATATTTTTAGTAAGTATTAATGATGTCTTAAAGCAATAATCTTCTTTACATATATGAACATCTGAGACTTTGTATTTAATATTTAAAGGTGAACCTTCTACTCCTGATAATCTATGAGAAGTTTTTTCATAATATTTAGTGGGTATAATACCTTCTTGGATACAATTCATATCAGCACCACTATCTATTAATGCTACTACTGTAATTCTAAATTCATTCTTAACACAAAGTTCTATAATTGTGTGCCATATTTGTATATTGATTCCTTTTGAAATCTTATGAACAGTAGGATTTTCCACTTTATTTTTATTATCCAATTCTTCACTATCAGAAGATTTTTCATCTTGAATTATTTTTTTATTTTTTTCTACTTTAGATAATCTATCTTTAATTAATCTTATTTCTGTTTTTACATTATTTAATTTTTTTTTGTAACTCTTGAACGTTAGCTACTTTTGGTTTATTAAATCTTGAAAATACTTCTTGTAGATTAAATTCTTCTATTTGGACTATAGGTTCTTTGGGTTTATTTAGATCAATGAATTTGTCAGATATTTTTTCTTAACTATTGAATCTGTTATTTGTTCTAATAGATCGAATATTCTTTTATCTTCGTCTGTGATTACATTTACTCGATTACATGTACAATTACCTATACATTCACATTCTGAATATGAATTAGGCGAGGTTGAACTATTTTCTATAATACTTAAATCATTTTGATCATAATCAGATAAACTAGATTCACTAGAACTATCTTCATTAAGAAATAATTTATTCAGCTTATCTGTTAATTGATCTGAAAGATTTAATTYTCTAATTCTTTTCTTAACATAACAATCTATTGCCATATGGCCTGTTTTACCACATTTATAACATATAACTATATCTTTTGAAACCTTTTGTTTATCTTTGTTGTAATTTGGCTTTTTTATAGTTTTCTTATATGGTTTATTCTTCTTATAATCTTTATAATCTATTTTATTATCTTATTTATATTTTGAAGAATATCGTTTATTTGAATATCTTCATTTTGAAAAATGTTTTTTTCTTTTTGAAGAGGGAGTTTTAAGTGGTTCAAAACCATATTGTTCACAAAAATCTCCTAACTYTTGTTTTCCTGAAATTCTATCTTTTTTGAGCTTAGCATTTAATTTTARATTTGCACAAATCGCTAATCCTTCTTTATTAATTTGACTAATTAATTCTCCATATGTTAAATCTTTATAAGATATTTGGTTATTATATTTATCTCTTAAATTATTTCTAACCTTTTTTCCAAATAGATTCGGAAGTCCTGCAATAAATTTTTCTTTCCAATAAGCTTCCTTACAATCTGGTCTTAACATTACTTTAGTTAAAAACATGTTCTTATACCATCTAAAATCTTGAAGTTTTCTACAAGTTAGATTTAATAGAATTTCTTGACTTTTTTCTTGAAAAACAGTTGGATTTCCTATGAAGTTTTTAATAATAGCAAAAAGTAAAGTATTGATTATATCATCTTCTTGAGAGGAAATTTGTTGATTATTTTCAGTTTTTATCATGGTCTTTTTAGCGGTTAGAATAATGTGTTTTCCTTCGGGTGAGACGTATTGCTCCCACCACCCCCTTAAAATGCCTGTGAATCTGGAAAGGAGTAACGAGACAATTGCGGTTTGATTATTTCCTTTAGATTTATAGGCGTTAGTTGCCATATTTAATTCATTAATGAAATTTAATAGTTGATGTTCTGAATATCCATCTATATTCCATTCATATACTGAAGTACCATCATATTGACTTCAATTTAAGGCAAAGTCTCTATCTTCATATTGAACATCAGGAAATGTTGGCCTGGGATAATAATTAAATGTTTGTGGTCTACTAGTAGAGACAGTATTATTTCCTTTATATCTAAGTCTATTTACTTTACTCGTATGATTTATAAATTGATCTTGTATTTGAAAAATCTTTATTTCGTCATCATCATCGTCAGATGGAACTATCATTGTCTTGATTTTGACTAATAGTATTTATTTTTAGATCTTTGTTTAAACTTAGTCCTGATAAATTTTCTCCTAATTCTTTAATTAACTTTGGACTATATCCTAAGTTTGCATTGTCAGTTATCTCTTGAGGTTTGAATAAAGGATTGGATTCAGGTTTTATTATTTGTTTAGAAGTAGTATCTATTTTTACTTCTCTATTTTAATTACTTTCTATTCTATTTAACTGTTGACTCATCGTATTTAATATTTCATTTGTATAATTATTTTGATAAACAATGTATTTTGTTAATTTTTCTCTAAGTGATCATGTATTTACTCTAACTAAGGGCACTGCTAAATAATTTCCTTGGATATGTATATTAGTTTTTGGTGGATGAATCGAAGTTACATCTTTATTTTCTACTATATCTCTATATGTTTGAGTAATATTTGGGGTTTGATAAAGTCTTAAAAGGGGATTTTTTATATTATTTTGTACGCATAACATTTCATACCATCCAAAGAAAGTCATATGAACATTATTAGTTCTTACAAAATTTCTCCAATCTATTTGATGTCTTAGTTCTGTTTGATAATTATTAACATGCTTTTTATACCAATCTCTTTTCTTTCTATTATGCTCAACCATATATTCATCGTTGAGAAATTGCATATTTACTTTGAATTCCATTATCTTAACAAATATTTTTGTTTATATCTTCTTTAAATATTTTTATCCATTTATGGTTAACTATTATTAATCCTTTGAATTCTTTTATTAAATCGTTTATTTTAGTATATTGATTAAAGTATGGATGATAAAGATCTTGAATAGGCATATCTATCGGATTATTATTATACATTTGACTGAGCTCTGCTTCTAGGATTTCTATAGCTTCTTGATTGTATTTTAATTTTTTCCATTCTTTTTTAAGATAATATATTCTTATTTTATTATCTAGACAAGCATTTATTTGTATTTTATTGGTCATCTAACATATTATTAACTTATGTTTTTTTTCTTGAATCCATTCTCTTGTTAAAACTATTCTTTTTTCTAATGATTGAATTCTATTTTGGACTTTTACTTTGGTTATTTTTTCTTGTGAAAGATTTTGTTTTGGTTGACTTATTTTTCTTTGAAATAATAGTAGACAAGTTTTCTTCTTCTATTTTTGTTTTTTCTAGATTAATCATATCATAATGTATTCTTTTTCAACAATACTTCATCATCTTAGTTTGGTGTCTATTATTTAAATTACAAAATATCTGGGTTTTATTACTCATTTTTAGCAAATTATTAATTTTTTAGAATAATATCTAATTTCTTCAAATTCAGAGTTTATAACTTGTCTCATCCATTCAATACATGTTGGGATATTTGATAATCTTATAAATATATAATCTGGAACTAATTGCTTATTTTGTTTTAGTATTAAGATTTCTATTATTAAGGCTTGTTTATCATTTTCTAATGTTACTAAACATTTATAATCTCTATTTATATTCATCCAAGAATCTTCTATTATTCTTTTTGTTCTTTTATTTTCTATATTACAGAGAATTTGAAATCTATTATTCATATTTGATTTCTAACTCTGTCTGTTTCAGACTGAAAATCAGATCTAGTTGGACTGTATGTACTATTATTATCATCACTTTTACTATCATACTGGTAGAAAGCTTTTGGGACGGCTTGGCTATAATCTACGTGTTTTAATGATTTTAATTTCATTATCTGAGGATTTCCTGAGTTAATAGTACTACTAGTTGAACCAGTTGAAAATTTGGATGAGATTGATTGTAATTTTGTTTGAAAATTTTGAAAATTAATATCAACTGAACCATCACCATGTTCAATGATATTTGATATCTGATCTGACTCTTCTAAAGATTTAATGGTTCCTATGTCTTGAAGATTCCAATCACAAGATTGGGTTATTTCATTCCATTTTAATTTCTTAGGGGTTATCATTTTAGTGTTTTTAGGGTTTGATTCGAACATTATAGTCATATCTCTGGGACTAACTATTTTTGCTCTAGGTTCTATAGTGGTAGTCATAGTCTTATAACAAATTCTATATATTACTGCTATCGCTTTTGTGTCTATAGTGAATTCTAAATTCTTAGTCTTCATTGTTAAAACTAAAGTGTCTAAAATGTAACACCCCCAAACCACACATTGCATGTAACACATATTTCATACAAAATAAATATATGATATCTTTCCATTCAGGTCCCTTAGTACAAGAATCTAACATGACCAGATACAAGGTACAAAAATTCAAAATACATTTATTGTACTAATCAATCAAAACAGATCTTCAAGCAGAAGCGCATATAGGAACATATTAAACTTTTCTCTTCCCCTTACTGTCTGAACCTCCTACAACAAATAATTTAAATCAGAAAACGAGGGTTAGACCGAAAGGTCTAGTGAGATACCCTATTTATGTTATTGCAGGGTGAAAAATCACCAAAACCTTTAGGGAAAATATCATTTCACATATATAACAAATATATGAATAAATAGAAACGTAATACCAGATCTTTTCCATTTATCAAGCAAATCATTCTGCTTATTCAAATCTCAAAACTCTGAACCAATCACGTTCCACATAATGCCATTTTTAAACTTTTTCTTAACCAAACAAGGTTATATAAAGCTTCAGGCCAAACCCGACATTTCTCCTCAATAACATCCAAACTATGATTTCCAATAAGAACCTTGATCCTAAATCTTTAAGTCACAAAGAAATAAAGACTCCGGACCACGGTAGTCTTAAAGGATATAATA
>NC_037533.1:2290585-2292222 GCF_001531365.2 Cynara cardunculus var. scolymus
ACTTAGCCGGACTTCAAATCCGGTCAACTATCCGGACAACACACAGAATGAACTTTGTCCGATTTATACTTGGAAATAATTCTCAATAACTGTCCGGATAACAAGTCCATTCAATACCCCGCATAAAGCTTGATCGATATATCACTTAGAATCAAAATCATCTTTGTCCGGATAACAAGTCCGGACAACACTCCGCTCAACCTTTGACCGATTTAAAACAATTCGGCCACTAAGTGATCGTATTCCTACTTCCCACTTTTAAAAGATAACTTTTCTTACCAATCATAACCCGCTCAACGTTTGATCGGTTTAAAACAATCCGGACAATACATCGTTTAACAATCCGGACAAGCCTTGTCCGGTTTAATACCCGGATAAAACAMWTAGAACAAAAGACTGATTTCTTTCCAAATAAACAAGATTCATACAAAACCAATAATAATTTTATGCAAAAGAGTTTTAGAAATTACTCACCTTATGCAATCAAATGAGATTCAACTTCTTGAAATCAGACACTTGAATCTTCTTTACAAGAATAATCCGGTCAATCTTTTCTCTTTTAAATCGCACAACTTTTAGCAAATGCAAGAAGAGAAAATATGGAGGCTAAGCCCTCCTTTTATACTTTCCAAGAATGGAAGGTCGGCTAACAGCCCCTTCTTCCCATACAACTCACCACATGCACATGCATACATCCTCACACCATGCATTCACAACATGCATACGTGTATAATCATATATATATATATATATATATATATATATATATCTATGCACAACACAGATTCCATCTCCTTAATCCTGACCTTGAGTTGATGATATCCTGACCTTAACATCAACACAGATTCCATCTCCTTAATCCAGCACATAGCTTTCACTAGATCTCTCTCCCCAGAAAAGGTTGGTGGTTTGCATGCTAAAAACATTTTAATATCTTCTTCTTTATTGTGAGTGATTGGAGCAGAGGGATAAACTTCTACTCTTTCTGTTTTCACTCTAGCCGGTATTCCCATAATAGATGTCAGAGTTTCCCGCAATTTCCCCTTTTCTTCTGCCAACATATCTCTTGTTATATATTCTGGGTGTGGCACCGACCTTTCTTGAACATTCCCAGAGTAGGATTCTTTAATAGTTGGAAAGCTTCTTGTTGTTCTTTTTCCCACTGAAACTTAACATTCTTTCGAGTTAATTTGGTTAATGGCACGGCTATTTTAGAAAAGTTTGGAATAAACTTACGGTAGTAACCTGCCAAACCCAAAAAGCTTCGGACTTCAGAAGGAGTCTTTGGAGCTTCCCATTTTTTGACTGCTTCTATTTTTATTGGATCTAGTTGTATTCCGGCTTCTGAGATAACGTGACTCAAAAATTGAACTTTTCTTAACCAAAACTCACACTTAGACAATTTAGCATACAACTTTTCTTTCTTCAATAATTCCAGTATCAAACGAAGATGTTCCACATGTTCTTCTTTGGTTTTATAGTACATAAGAATATCATCAATAAATACAATAACGAATTTATCAAGATATTCCTTACATACCCTATTCATCAAATCCATAAAAGCTGCAGGTGCATTAGTTAAGCCGAATGGCATAACTAAGAATTCATGATGCGCGTACCTTGTTCTGAATGCTGTT
>NC_037533.1:2294012-2295417 GCF_001531365.2 Cynara cardunculus var. scolymus
ATTCCATCTCCTTAATCCAGCACATAGCTTTCACTAGATCTCTCTCCCTAGAAAAGGTTGGTGGTTTGCATGCTAAAAACATTTTAATATCTCCTTCTTTATTGTGAGTGATTGGAGCAGAGAGATAAACTTCTACTCTTTCTGTTTCCACTCTAGCCGGTATTCCCATAATAGATGTCAGACTTTCCCGCAATTTCCCCATTTCTTCTGCCAACATATCTCTGGTAATATATTCTGGGTGTGGCACCAACCTTTCTTGAACATTCCCAGAGTGGGATTCTTCTTGTTCATATTGTACTTCAGTCCGACCCCTTCCCTGAGACTGACTTCTTCATCTGCCTCGTCCCCTTGGTCTTCCTCGACCTCTATTTCTGGACGTGCTAGTTGGAAAATTAACAGGTGACTCTTCCCTTTCTTCAGACTCTGGATGAGCCGTTCTTTCAGATCTTCTAGTTCGGCTAGACATCTGCAGAGTTTTGTGTTAATCATCACATATTCACATTCCCAAATATAATGAAGTATTCAAGTTCAGATGTGTACCTGTGAATTCATAATTACACTGGCCAGATGTAATTAAAATTTACCTTACACACTGTTCTTTTAACTCATCATATTTATTTTCAATGGTGCTAACTATGTCCGGGACCCTTAGCATGCAATAAAACAGTTTAAGTCTAGGTATCATGCTGTTAAATACCTAAATCCCTTAAACTCAGGCTCTGATACCATTCTGTAACACCCCCAAACAACACATTGCATGTAACACATATTTCATACAAAAGAAATACATGATATCCTTCCATTCAGCTCCCTTAGTACAAGAATCTAACATGACCAGATACAAGGTCCAAAAATTCAAAATACATTTCTTGTACTAATCAATCAAAACAGATCTTCAAGCAGAAGTGCATATAGGAACATATTAAACTTTTCCCTTCCCCTTACTGTTCGAACCTCCTGCAACACATAATTTAAATCACAAAACAAGGGTAAGACCGAAAGGTCTAGTGAGATACCCTATTTATGTTATTGCAGGGTGAAAAATCACCAAAACCTTTAAGGAAAATATCATTTCATATATATATAACAAATATATGAATAAATAGAAACATAATACCAGATCTTTTCCATTTATCAAGCAAAGCATTCCGCTTATTCAAATCTCAAAACTCTGAACCAATCAAGTTCCACATAATGCCACTTTTAAACTTTTTCTTAACCAAACAAGGTTATATAAAACTTCAGGCCAAACCCGACATTTTCTCCTCAATAACATCCAAACTATGATTTCCAATGAGAACCTTGATCCTAAAACTTTAAGTCACAAAGAAATAAAGACTMYRGAYYAYGGTAGTCTTAAAGGATATAATAGAATGAGTTATATCATACAACACACATACAAATG
>NC_037533.1:2296470-2310252 GCF_001531365.2 Cynara cardunculus var. scolymus
TTAAACATATCAATTTATCATGCTATCATGTAATCATTTAATCAGATAATCACATATTAATTACCTTGGGTGATAACTAGAATCCGGTTATCACATAAAATGTTTGGATCAAATAAACCTACTGAGTAATTTGGGTAACAATTAAAGTGTATATTGGGTCATTAGATATATTTGTTTCTGCCATAGCTAAAATTGAATTTTGAAAATTTGTGTGCCTAGCATCTCTTAAGACTAAAAGTACTGGAGCATCTATGCCTAATCTAAATAAGGGTTTAACAGCTACTTGAACTAATCCTATATGCATAAATTTATATTTTTGTCTATGTAAAATTATAGATGTTTCTGACAAAAGGTTGATACTCTCATAATCTTTGTTTAAAGAAATGGTTTGTTCATTAGCTTTAATCGAATAACCTTGAAAAAAGTCAAAAGTACCTATTTGATAAATCGTCTTAGGGTTTTGTTTTGGAATCGACCAATTAGTAAGACTTTGTTCGATATATGAGATATGAATTTCAGAAGAATTCATATGAAGCTCATGTTCTTCATTGATTTCTTTGTTTGAATTATGTCTTTTAGAAAATAAATTCATCATCTTAATTGTATAATAAAAGTATGTTATAGAGATAATTTAGATTTATTTGAAAATTTGGTTACCTAGTGACTTCTGTATCCGTCCGGGACCACCATGACTGGACCACCTTTCTTTTGGACTGGTACGGCTGCACGTCTTACGCTCTCTGGTGCGTGACTTACGCTACTCCAACGTCCAAGGCTAAACCAACGCCAGGCTAAACCAAACACTACAAATACATAATCACTGGACAATTTTCATATAAATCTCTATTATATCTAAACAACTTTGATTTATACAAGTAAGATATGATTTTATATTCTAAAATAAAAATTCAATAGAAATATAAGAAGTACACGACCACATATTTACTCTTTCGAGCTTCATGGCTCTGATACCATGTGAGGCAGGATCAATTCAAGAAGCGATCACAATAAAACTTTTGACAATAAAATTAAATAGGCAAGGCAAGCATAAATCAAAAGGTACCTTGTTTAGTATTGATACAAACTTCTTCGCTACAATTTGAACAAACTCTTGGAGCTCTGACTAAATTAAAATCTAAAGATTTTGAACATCTTGAGGTTGAGAAAACAWGGGAAGGCTTTCTTTCTCTAGACATAACATTTTTGGCTAATTTTTCGATGTTTGATTCTTCAGCCTTTGAATTCTTATATAGGCATCTTGAAAAGGTGAAACCGGTACGTGCCTTTGAACAGCAACAATGATTGATCTACTTTTACCGGGAACCGGCTGCTGTGGATTTGACGATCTTCATTTGAAGTCCGTAGAATGGCAGACAAAAGTAAAAGCTACTTTTGACAATCTTGGCTAAAGTGGGCATCTTCCTTTTTGACGGGATGACAAAGTGAGCAGCTGAAGTGGGCATCTTTGAAGACCTGAAACTAATAGTTTGAACAACATATTTGAACAACATATAATTTTATCAATACAGAAAGAATTTGTATTAATAATATTTTGACCATCAACCCATTTGACCATCTCTTAAGAACAATCTTGCTAACAATGGCAAGGCACCAAAACACACGCTTTACATGATTTTAGTCGAAAGGACTAAACTCATCGTAAGGGTTTTGAGAATCTTGAAACAAATTTTGATCATCYTYAGGGYTAGAACTAGATGAACCCTATGCAGACTTCTTAATCTCTTGAAACAATCTTCTCATTTCTTCTGGGGATGGAGCATTCAAAAGACTTTGAAGCTCATCATCTTCTTCTTTAGTTAAACTAGTTTGAACAGGATGAACATTCTCTAAAGTACTTGGAAGACCGAAGTCTTTGGATTGAGTAAAATAATTAACAACTTCTTGGATTGTCATTTTTATCGTTTGATCAACAAGTAACTTGTCCCACCACTTAACATTTGATACGCGGTATAGAAATGTTGAGGAAGTGGTTTCTTCTTCTTTCACCAAGAATTTCCATGTTAAGATCCATGTAATTTTGAACAAAATGGTGAATTGAAGGAGATATTCACCTTTGGAAATCTTCTGAGGATATAATTCTTGAAATTTTGAAAATCCATCTTGAACAGGCTTAGGAAAAGCTTCAATTATATTTCCTAAATACTGAAACCATTTGATCATCCACTCAGGATATCCATGGTTAAAATTGAAATTCTTATCAAAAAAGATGATCCACGAATGTGAGAAACATCTTAGGTAGAAAACTTTGAACCAAGCATCTTGATAACCATAATAATTATAGCTAGGAATCTGAGGATAGTTTGACAAGGTTTTGTTTACAAAAGGTTTTAGTCCCCAATCGGTTTGAGTAAGGACTTTAAAGATCTGAGCCTTTGAATAATCTATGGTGTATGAAGAATGTTGTTGAGGATTCTTGATATGAGTAATATTAACAGAGCCAGTATCTGCTAATATGGATTCATAGTAATCTCTGGGTTTACATCCTATGTAGAGAGAATCCTTTGGAAAAGCAGCTTCTAAGAGTTTTGAAAAACTGACTTTGTGAGCAAGAACCTCATCAGGTTCAAAGATTTTGACCAACTGTTCATTTGGGTTTGTAATATAACTACTGGACTTGGTTTGAGGAAGAATCTTTTGAGGAGTATTGACAAGCTTGTAGGATCTTAAGGTAACAAGGTTTTTCTTTTGAGAAGGGGTAATTGGAGAAAGCATAACAGGATTTTGAATCAATTGAGAATAAGTTGGATTATTTGTCAACGGAAAAAACCTATTTTGAACAACAAGGTTTGGGGGAGTTTGACCAGTGGTTGGAACACTCTTTGAAGTTTGACCAACAGCTACAACACTCTTCTTCTTTTGATCTGGTGTTAGGGGGGATAATGCAGGCTTCATTTTCCCTGTAAAAATTCTCTTGATAAAAAATCTGGTAAAGAATTATTTTTTCCTTTAATAAATTCTATTTGAAAATCAAAGTTACTTAGCAAGACTTGCCATCTTGCAAAAATTTGTTTTAAAATAATGTTCTTAACATCATTTTCTAAAATTGGTTTTGCTGATTGACAATCGACTCTTAGCAAAAATGGTTTCATGTATAAATCATCTTCAAAAATTTTAATACTTAAAGCTTCTTTCTTAACATTCCTATGACATAACATTCCATTCATAACATTCCATTCATAATATTCCATTCATGGTTTCATGTATAAATCATCTTCAAATGTTCTTATAGGAATGATGATATCATTCATTATGTTTTGAAATTCTGAGGGTGCATTTTTTAAACCGAAAGGCATAACATTCCATTCAAAATGACCAAAGGAAACATTAAAACATGTTTTGTACTTATCATCTTCATGTATTTGTATTTGCCAAAAACCTGATTTCATATCAAATTTTGAGAAAATATTTGAATGATAAAGTTTCTTTAATAAATCTCTTTTATTGGAAATATGATATTTAATCCATTCTAAAACTTTATTTAGTGGTTTATAATTAATAACTAATCCTGGTGCACCTCTTTCTAATTCTGCAGCATTCATTACATAGAAGGCTGAACATGACTATGGTGATTTTGACGGTCTTATTAATTTTTTGTCTAATAAATCTTTAATTTCTTTCTCACAATGTTCTTGTAATTCTATAGACATATGGATTGCTCTAGATTTAGAAGGGATATCTTTTTCATTAAAATCTTTGATATAAGGTAATTTAACTATGTGTTGTTGTCTTTTCCAAAAGGCATTAGGTATATTCGAGTAAACATTATCTTCAAATTTCTTCTTGATTTGTATTTTTTTTATTTTGATTAATTGAATCTAATAATTAATCATTTATTTTTAGATTATTTATTTCATTTCTTAAATAATTTACATGATTAATTTTATTTTTTAATGCATTAATTTCTGTAGTTATCATTGGTTTTGTAAAATTAAAAATTAATTCTTTATTTAATATCTTAGTGCTAATTCCTTGTTTAGAAACTGAAAAAGGTATGATTTGAGAAACAAAGGATAATCCTAAGATTAAAGTTGAAGTCATATTTTTAGTAAGTATTAATGATGTCTTAAAGCAATAATATTCTTTATATATATGAACATCTGAGACTTTGTATTTAATATTTAAAGGTGAATCTTCTACTCCTGATAATCTATGAGAAGTTTTTTCATAATATTTAGTGGGTATAATACCTTCTTGGATACAATTCATATCAGCACCACTATCTATTAATGCTATTATTGTAATTCTAAATTCATTCTTAACACAAAGTTCTATAATTGTATGCCATATTTGTATATTGATTCTTTTTGAAATTTTATGAACAGTAGGATTTTCCACTTTATTTTTGTTATCCAATTCTTCACTATCAGAAGATTTTTCATCTTGAATTATTTTTTTCTACTTTAGATAATCTATCTTTAATTAATCTTATTTGTGTTTTTACATTATTTAATTTTTCTTGTAACTCTTGAACGTTAGCTACTTTTGGTTTATTAAATCTTGAAAATACTTCTTGTAGATTAAATTCTTCTATTTGGACTATAGGTTCTTTGGGTTTATTTAGATCAAAGAATTTGTCAGATATTTCTTTCTTAACTATTGGATCTGTTATTTGTTCTAATAGATCGAATATTCTTTTATCTTCGTCTGTGATTACATTTACTCGATTACATGTACAATTACCTATCTATTCACATTCTGAATCTGAATTAGGCGAGGTTGAACTATTTTCTATAATATTTAAATCATTTTGATTGTAATCAGATAAACTAGATTCACTAGAACTATCTTCATTAAGAAATAATTTATTCAGCTTATCTGTTAATTGATCTGAAAGATTTAATTCTCTAATTCTTTTCTTAACATAACAATCTCTTGCCATATGGCCTGTTTTACCACATTTATAACATATAACTATATCTTTTGAAACATTTTGTTTATCTTTGTTGTAATTTGACTTTTTTATAGTTTTCTTATATGGTTTATTCTTCTTATAATCTTTATAATCTATTTTCTTATCGTATTTATATTTTGAAGAATATCGTTTATTTGAATATCTTCGTTTTGAAAAATGTTTCTTTCTTTTTGAAGAGGGAGTTTTAAGTGGTTCAAAACCATATTGTTCACAAAAATCTCCTAACTCTTGTTTTCTTGAAATTCTTTCTTTTTTGAGTTTAGCATTTAATTTTAGATTTGCACAAATCGCTAATCCTTCTTTATTAATTTGACTAATTAATTCTCCATATGTTAAATCTTTATAAGGTATTTGATTATTATATTTATCTCTTAAAATTAAACAAAGATCTAAAAATAAATACTATTTGCAGAAAAGGTTAGAAATAATTTAACGTATGGCACTACAACAAAATCGGTTTTATATGACACTCACAAATTCTAAGTGTCCTAATAGACCTCTTTATAGGACTTAGTTTATAGGACCAAAAAAATAAATTGTCCTATCTAAAAGTGTTGTAATAAGTTTATATGACATTTTTTAATGTCGTAATAAGTTTTTTAGGATATTTTTAATATAAAACGTCTCATTATCAATTTTATAGGACACTTTTGAGAAAGTGTCATATAAACTCAATTTTTTATAGGACATTTGTTTTTATAGGATAGTTTTTCAAATAGTGTCCTATAAAGTTGATAATGGGACGCTCTATATTAAAACTGTCCTAAAAAACTTATTACGACATCAAAAAACGTCATATAAACTTATTACAACACCTTTAGATAGGACACTTTATTTTTTTGGTCCTAAAACTAAGTCCTATAAAGAGGTCTATTAGGACACTTAGAATTTGAGAATGTCCTAAAAAACCGATTTTGTTGTAGTGTGGGAATTTCATTGTAATTAGCGCATATGGCAAGCATAATATTTCTTGATATTCCTGTTGGTACGGGATTCTCATACGCGAGAACGACTCGTGCCACTCATTCTAATGACCTTCAACTCGCTAACCACGCCTATGAATTTATGAGAAAGGTAAAGTTTCGATATGTTCATGGACAGTGACGTACGTGTTAGATCCGACAAATTAGAATAACGCACTACAACAAAATTGAGTTTATAGAACACTCTAAATTTCTTAGCGTCCTAATAGACGTATTTATAAGACTTAGTTTATATGACCAAAAAAATAATGTGTCATATCTAAAGGTGTTGTAATAAGTTTATGTGACTTTTTTGATGTCATAATAAGTTTTTTAGGACACTTTTAATATAAAACGTCGCATTAGCATCTTTATATGACACTATTTGAAAAATTGTCTTATAAAAACAAGTGTCCTATAAAAAATGAGTTTATATGACACTTTTGATAAAGTTGCTAATGCGACACTTTGTATTAAAAATGTTCTAAAAAACTTGTTGAGACGTCCAAAAATGTCATATAAATTACAACACCTTTAGATAGAACGCTTTATATTTTGGTCGTATAAGTTAAGTCCTATAAAGCGGTCTATTGAGACGCTTAAAAATTGGGGGCGTCCTATAAACCCAGTTTTGTTGTAGTGTAGTGTTGTTCAAATTAACAAAGTTAGATGTTGTTTGTTTACCTCTTACTAGATCCATTAAGAGGAAACATTTGAATCATTAAGAGGCAACATTTGAATCATTAAGAACTGAATCTTGTTTGGCAAAAAAAAAAACTTCCTTTTAATGGTTCTAAGTATCAACTACAACAAAATCAGGTTTATAGGACACTCCCAATTTCTAAGCATCCTAATAGATCTCTTTATAAGACTTAGTTTATAGGACAAAAAAAAATAAAGCGTCCAATCTAAAGACGTATATGACGTTTTTTGACGTTGTAATAAGTTTTTTAGGACACTTTTAATATAAAGTGTCCCATTAGCAACTTTATAGGACACTATTTGAAAAATGTCTTATAAAAACAATTGTCCTATAAAAAAATGAGTTTATAGGACATTTTCTCAAAAGTGTCATATAAAGTTGCTAATGCGACACTTTGTATTAAAAATGTCCTAAAAAACTTGTTAAGACGCCCAAAAGCATCATATAAACCTATTACAACACCTTTAGATAAGACGTTTTATATTTTGGTTCAATAAATTAAGTCTTATAAAGCGGTGTATTGGGACGCTTAAAGATTATGGGTGTCCTATAAACCCAAATTTGTGTAGTGTAGTGTTGTTCAAAATAACAAAGTTAGCAAAAACTAATAAGTCGGTATGCATTTTTAAGATAATTTCTTTCTCAATGTATCCAAGAGTAATACAGGTTGATGTGTGCCTTACTGTTGAATTAAAGTAAGAGCATACTACCACTACAACAAAATCGGGTTTATAGGATACTCCCAAATTTTAAGCATCTTAATAGACCTTTTTATAGGACTTAGTTTATATAACCAAAAAATTAAAATGTCATATTTAAAGACGTTGTAATAAGTTTATATGATTTTTCTGACGTCATAATAAGTTTTTTAGGACACTTTTAATATAAAGCGTCCCATTAGCAACTTTATAAGACACTATTTGAAAAACCGTCCTATAAAACAAGTGTCCTATAAAACAATGAGCTTATAGGACACTTTCTCAAAAGTGTCATATAAAGTTGCTAATGCGACATTTTATATTAAAAATGTCCTAAAAAACTTGTTAAGACGTCCAAAAGCGTCATATAAACTTATTACAACACCTTTAGATAAAACGCTTTATATTTTGGTCCTATAAATTAAGTCATATAAAGCGGTCTATTGTGACGCTTAAAAATTGGGGGTGTCCTATAAACCCAATTTTATTATAGTGACATTGAAATTCAGATATATTGGTTTTTGTGTTTGCAAGTCTTGTTTACATATGGAAGCATTTTGTAGTGGTTAAAAAGTCATCCGGGGTTCATTTCCAACCCTTTCTACATTGGAGGAGAATCGTACTCTGGAAAACCAATCCCTGTTATTGCACAACTGATATCAAATGGTAACCCTTTTTGCTCTTTTCTTTGTTCGTATTATTAGCATACATACATCAATTAAAATGCAAACGTGGCGCCATTCGTTAATTATAACAAGAATGTGGGAACTTGAAAATTTACCATAACGTATCGTGTCGTATCATGCAATGTATGCAGGAAACGAAGTTGGCAACGAGGCTCACCTTAATATTAATATGAAGGTGTTTATTGCTATTACCTCAAATCTTATATCATGAAAAACCTGACTCATACATTACGAGCTATCGATTATATGTGCGTTATACCTAACCACAATCCTCGTTTCCAATTTTCAAATGGTCTTTTAGCACCTTTAAAACTTGGTCACTGTGATGACCAAGCCGACTATGACATAATTGAGTAGAAATAAGGCAAAAAACATTATAACATTAACAGTAAGAAGAGGACTCACTATTATAGTTTTCATCAAAATAATAAAAGCCACATTCCTGACTATCAGTCCCCACAACAGTCTTTCGATCTGTTTTGTAATGATGGAATTATATTCATGAAAACTTTAAAGAGAAAAGTGTAAAAATTGTATTAAATTATATATATAGTTTCATAAAACACTACAACAAGATTGAGTTTATAGAACACCCCTAATCTCTAAGTGTCACAATAGATCGCTTTATAGGACTTAACTTATAGGACCAAAATATAAAGCGTACTATCTAAATGTGTTGTAATAAGTTTATACGACACTTTTGGACGTCTTAACAAGTTTTTAAGGACATTTTTAATACAAAGTGTCGCATTAGCAACTTTATAGGACACTTTTGAGAAATTGTCCAATAAACTCAATTTTTTATAGGACACTTATTTTTATAGGACATATTTTCAAATAGTGTCCTATAAAGTTGATAATGGGACGTTTTATATTAAAAGTGTCTTAAAAAACTTATTACGACATCAAAAAACGTCATATAAACTTAATACAACACCATTAGATAGGACACTTTATTTTTTTGGTCCTATAAACTAAGTCCTATAAAGAGGTCTATTAGGACGCTTACAATTTGAGAGTGTCCAATGAACCCGATTTTGTTGTAGTGAAAGTTGTTGTATCTAAAATATCACTACAACAAAATTGGATTTATAGGACGCCCTCAATCTCTAAGCATCCCAATAGACCGCTTTATAGGAATTAATTTATAGGATATAAAATGTTATATCTAAATGTGTTGTAATAAGTTTATATGATGCTTTTGGGCATCTTAACAAGTTTTTTATGACATTTTTAATACAAAGTGTCGCATTACCAACTTTATAAGATACTTTTGAGAAAATGTCCAATAAACTCAATTTTTATAGGACAATTTTTCAAATAATGTTCTATAAAGTTGCTAATGAGACAATTTATATTAAAAGTGTTCTAAAAAACTTATTATGACGTCAAAAAACGTCATATAAACTTATTTCAACGCCTTTAGATAGGACATTTTAATTTTTTTGGTCCTATAAAGAGGTCTATAAACCCAATTTTGTTGTAGTGTTGGTTTTTGAAATTTTATAAGATATCATCATATCTTCTTTCACATCACTTCAATACAATAAAAAATCAACCACAAGGGTGGTGTCTGATTGGTTCGAGCTTAACTCCAAAGGTCAAAAGTACTAGGAGGTTTCAGGTTCAAATACAAGAAGGAATAAAATCCCCTTGTGGCCACGGAGGTTCAAATGCAGTGACTCCGGGCTATTTGCTAAGTGGTCGCCCTAGAATTAATCAGCTCGCATAGCGGGTTGGATATCCAGTTTAATAAAAAAAATACAATGAAAAATCTTCCATATGAAATTGTTCTTTAGTTTATTGTGTGATAGAAATGTGTTTTGTGCAACAGGGTTATGTGCTTGGTAACCCCAGGACCTTTCCAAATGAGAATAATTTTGAAATTCGTTTCGCTAATGGTATGGGACTTATTTCATATGAACTTTTGTTCTATTTCTATGACTGCTATCTCCTAGTTTTGCTTATTATTTCACTACAATAAAATCAGGTTTATAGGACACTCCCAATTTTTAAACGTCTTAATAGACCTTTTTATAAGACTTAGTTTAGAGGACCAAAAAAAATAAAATGTCTTATCTAAAGGCGTTGTAATAA
Source organism: Cynara cardunculus var. scolymus (assembly GCF_001531365.2). Classification (NCBI taxonomy): domain Eukaryota; kingdom Viridiplantae; phylum Streptophyta; class Magnoliopsida; order Asterales; family Asteraceae; genus Cynara; species Cynara cardunculus. Next base: position 2,306,550 of record NC_037533.1, read on the forward strand.
GTTTATATGACATTTTTTGACGTCGTAATAAGTTTTTTAGAACACTTTTAACATAAAGCATCCCATTAGCAATTTTATAGGACACTACTTGAAAAACTGTCCTACAAAAATTGAGTTTGTAGGACACTTTCTCAAAAGTGTCCTATAAAGTTGCTAATGCAACACTTTCTATTAAAAATGTCTTAAAAAACTTGTTAAGACGCCCAAAAGCGTCATATAAACTTATTACAACACCTTTAGATAGGACGCTTTATATTTTGGTCCTATAAATTAAGTCCTATAAAGCAGTCTATTGGGATGCTTAGAGATTGGGGGCGTCATATAAACCCAATTTTGTTGTAGTGTTTTGACATCTGATTCTCTTCATTGCCCATGTCTGTATAGTCGTTGCTCGAGAGTCGTCATGGAGAGTATCGATCAGAATATATAAACGTCAACAATGTAGCATGTCGGCAAAAATCTTGAGTTATACCAACAGGTTCTTTAACTCTTTTACATTGATCTTGACAGACACAGAAAAGAAACAGAAAACTAAACCATCAACTTACTTGTAGTGCATAGATGGGATAGAAAAACCCCATATTTTGGAGCCAAATTGTAGTGCTTTTACATTGCCAATCAAACTGCCAAGTGAAATGCAATTTAAAGAGCAACAACCTCTTTCTGCATTATACTGTCGCGTAAGTTTCTGTACTCTCTAATCCTTATTATAACAAAATCGGGTTTATAGGATGCCTCTATCTCTAAATGTTTCAATAAACCGCTTTATAGAACTTAATTTATAGGACCAAAAATATAAAGCGCCTTATCTAAAGGTGTTGTAATAAATTTATATGACGTTTTTGGGCATCTTAACAAGTTTTTAGGACATTTTTAATACAAAGTGTCACATTAGCAATTTTATAAGACACTTTTGAGAAAGTGTCCTACAAACTCAATTTTTTATAAGACATTTGTTTTTAATAGGACAGTTTTTCAAATAGTGTCCTATAAAGTTGCTAATGAGATGCTTCATATTAAAAGTGTCCTAAAAACTTATTACGACGTCAAAAAACGTCATAAAAACTTATTATAACGCATTTAGATAGAACATTTTATTTATTTGGTCCTATAAACTAAGTCATATAATGAGGACTATTAGGACGCTTAGAAATTGAGAGCGTCATATAAACCCGATTTTGTTGTATTGTCACCAATCTCTTAGCGTCCCAATAAACCGCTTTATACGACTTAATTCATAGGATTAAAATAAAAAGCGTCTCATCTAAAGGTGTTGTAATAAGTTTATATGACGTTTTTCGGCGTCTTAGCAAGTTTTTTAGGATATTTTTTATACAAAGCTTCGCATTAGCAACTTTATAAGACACTTTTGAGAAAGTATCCTACAAACTCAATTTTTTATAGGACATTTGTTTTTAATATGACAATTTTTCAAATAGTGTCATTTAAAGTTGCTAATGGGACGCTTTATATTAAAAGCGTCCTAAAACACTTATTACGGCGTCAAAAAACGTCATATAAACTTATTACAACGTCTTTAGATATGACACTTTATTCTTTTGGTCTTATAAACGAAGTCCTATAATGAGGACTATTAGGACGCTTAGAAATTGAGAGTGTCATATAAACCCGATTTTGTTGTAATGTCCCTAATAGACCGCTTTATAGGACTTAATACATAGGACCAAAATAAAAAAGTGTCTCATCTAAAGGTGTTATTTATATGACACTTTTGGACGTCTTAACAAGTTTTTTAGGACATTTTTAATACGAAATGTCGCATTAGCAACTTTATAGGACACATTTGAGAAAGTGTCCTACAAACTCAATTTTTTATAGGACATTTGTTTTTAATAGGACAGTTTTTCAAATAGTATTCTATAAAGTTGTTAATTGGACGCTTTATATTAAAAGTGTCCTAAAAAACTTATTACGACGTCAAAAACGTCATAAAGAGGTCTATTAGGACACTTAGAGATTTGAGAGGGTTCTATAAACCCGATTTTGTTGTAGTGACAACTACGCTTTATGGATGCAGGATGAACTGAAAAGTCTAATCGAATATTGGGCTAATGATGCCAATGTTAGAGAAGTTCTTCATGTTCAGAAGGTATTCTTGTATATTATACTACTCCATAGAATTGCAGTGTTGCTCACAGATTCTACGATAACACAGGGAAGCATAGGGCATTGGGTAAGATGTAGTTCGGATTTACGTTTTACCAAAATACTGGAGGACGTTAGAACTTATCATCTAAACCTCAGCAAAAAGGGTTTTCGCGCTCTCGTATATAGGTCATCTTCTTTTTTTACAACATAAAATGATGTCACTACAACAAAATCGGGTTTATAGGACACTCCCAGATTCTAAGCGTCCTAATAGACCTCTTTATAGGATTTAGTTTATAGTACCAAAAAAATAGAGTGTCCTATCTAAAAGGCGTTGTAATAAGTTTATATGACCTTTTTTGACGTCGTAATAAGTTTTTTAAGACACTTTTAATATAAAGGGTCCCATTAGCAACTTTATAGGACAGTATTTGAAAAATTTTCCTAGAAAAACAAATGTCCTATAAAAAATTGAGTTTATAGGACACTTTCTCAAAAGTATCCTATAAAGTTGCAAAAGCGACACTTTGTATTAAAAATGTTCTCAAAAACTTGTTAAGACGCCTAAAAGCGTCATATAAACTTATTACAACACCTTTAGATAGAACGTTTTATATTTTGATCCTATAAAGCAGTCTATTGGGACATTCGAGATTGCGGGCGTCCTATAAACCCAATTTTGTTGTAGTAATCTGTGGTAAAAAGGTTGAAGCATGTAACTGAACTTCTATAAGTTACAACAGTGGTGATCATGATATGATTATTCCGTACCAATCAACTCAAGCACGGATAAAAGATCTCAACTACACAGTCACTGATCGATGGCGATCGTGGAAGCTTCGCGGTCAAATTGCTGGGTAATGCATGTTACAATTGGTTTCTTTTCCATGATCTAATCAAATGCATTGAAGTTGGGTTATGGTGTTTGGATAGGTATACAGAGAGTTATTCCAATATGATGACATACGCTACTGTGAAGGCAAGCAACCTACGTCTTACTACAACAAATTTGATTTTATAGGACACCCCGAATCTCTAAGCGTCCCAATAAACCACTTTTTAGGACTTAACTTATAGGACCAATATATTAAGTGTCCTATTTAAACGTGTTTGTAATAAGTTTATATGACGCTTTTTGGCGTCTTAACAAGTTTTTCAGGACATTTTTAATACAAAATGTTACATTAGCAACTCAAAAGTGTCCTATAAACTCATTTTTTTATAGAACACTTGTTTTTATAGGATATTTTTTCAAATAGTGTTCTATAAAGTTGCTAATGGGACGTTTTATAAAAGTGTCCTAAAAAACTTATTACGACGTCAAAAAACGTCTTATAAACTTATTACAACGCCTTTAGATATGACAATTTATATTTTTGGTCCTATAAATTAAGTCATATAAAAAGGTCTATTAGAACGCTTAAAAATTGAGAGTGTTCTATAAACCCAATTTTGTTGCAGCGTGTTATCATTTGAAGTGAGAATAATTGTTGTTAAGTGAAGTAGTTTTGTACGATTGCAGGGTGGTGGGCATGTTGCCCCTGAGTCTAAGCCTGAAGAAAGCTTTGCGATGCTTAAGAGGTGGATATCTTAT
>NC_037533.1:2311767-2321786 GCF_001531365.2 Cynara cardunculus var. scolymus
CCTCTTAAACATCGCAAAGCTTTCTTCAGGCTTAGACTCAGGGGCAACATGCCCACCACCCTGCAATCGTACAAAACTACTTCACTTAACAACAATTATTCTCACTTCAAATGATAATACGCTACAACAAGATTGGGTTTATAGAACATTCTCAATTTTTAAGCGTCCTAATAGACCTCTTTATAGGACTTAATTTATAGGACCAAAAATATAAATTGTCATATCTAAAGGCGTTGTAATAAGTTTATATGACGTTTTTAGACGTCGTAATAAGTTTTTTAGGACACTTTTAATATAAAGCGTCCCATTAGCAACTTTATAGAACACTATTTGAAAAAATGTCCTATAAAACAAGTGTTTAATAAAAAAAATGAGTTTATAGGACACTTTTGAGTTGCTAATGTGACATTTTGTATTAAAAATGTCCTGAAAAACTTGTTAAGACGCCAAAAAACGTCATATAAACTTATTACAAACACGTTTAAATATGACACTTTATATTTTGATCTTATAAATTAAGTCCTAAAAAGTGGTCTATTGAAATGCTTAGAGATTCGGGGTGTCCTATAAAATCAAATTTGTTGTAATGACACTTAGGTTGCTTGCCTTCACAGTAGCGTATGTCATCATATTGGAATAACTCTCTGTGTACCTATTCAAACACCATAACACAACTTCAATACATTTGATTATATCATGGAAAAGAAACCAAATGTAACATGCATTACCCAGCAATTTGACCGCGAAGCTTCCAGGATCGCCATCGATCAGTGACTGTGTAGTTCAGATCTTTTATCCATGCATGAGTTGATTGGTACGGAATAACCATATCATGATCACCACTGTTGTAACTTATACAAGTTCAGTTACATGCTTCAACATACTACAACAAAATTGGGTTTATAAGATGCCCCCAATCTAGAAGTGTCCCAATAGACCGCTGCTTTATAGGACTTAATTTTATAGTACCAAAATATAAAGCGTCCTATCTAAAGGCGTTGTAATGAGTTTATATGACGCTTTTAGGCGTTGTAATGAGTTTATATGACGCTTTTAGGCGTCTTAACAAGTTTTTKAGAACATTTTTAATACAAAGTGTCGCGTTAGCAACTTTATAGGACACTTTTGAGAAAGTGTCCTATAAACTCAATTGTTTATAGGACAGTTTTTCAAATAGTGTCCTACAAAGTTGATAATGGGGCGTTTTATATTAAAAGTGTCCTAAAAAACTTATTACGACGTCAAAAAAACGTCATATAAACTCAATACAACACTTTAGATAGGACACTCTATTTTATTGGTCCTATAAACTAAGTAGCTATAAAGAGGTCTATAGGACGATTAGAATTTGAGAGTGTCCTATAAACCCCATTTTGCTGTAGTGACATCATTTTATGTTGTAAAAAAAGATGATGACCTATATACGAGAGCCCGAAAACCCTTTTTGCTGAGATTTTGATGATAAGGTCTAACATCCTCCAGTATTTTGGTGAAACGTAAATCCGAACTACATCTTACCCAATGCCCTATGCTTCCCTGTGTTATTGTAGAATCTGTGAGCAACACTACAACTCTATGGATCGTGTAGTATAATATACAGGAATACCTTCTGAACATGGAGAGCCTCTCTAACATTGGCATCATTAGCCCAATATTCCATTAGAATGTTAAGATCCTCCTGCATCCATAAATAACTTGCTTTGCCTTACAAGTAGGTTCACTTTGCTAGTTGTCACTACAACAAAATCGGGTTTATAAGACACTCCCAATTTCTAAGTGTCCTAATAGACCTCTTTATAGGACTTAGTTTATAGGACCAAAAAAATAAAGTGTGGCGTTGTAATAAGTTTATATGACGTTTTTTTGTCGTCGTAATAAGTTTTTTAGGACACTTTTAATGTAAAGCGTTTGATTAGCAACTTTATAGGACACTATTTGAAAAACAGCCCTATTAAAAACAAATGTCCTATAAAAAATTGAGTTTGTAGGACAATTTCTCAAAAGTGTCCTATAAAGTTGCTAATGGAACACTTTATATTAAAAATGTCCTAAAAACTTGTTAAGACGTCCAAAAGCGTCATATAAACTTATTACAACACGTTTAAATAAGACTCTTTATATTTTGGTCCTATAATTTAAGTCCTACAAAGCGGTCTATTAGGACGCTTAGAGATTGATGACGTCCAATAAACCCAATTTTGTTGTAGTGTGTTTCATTAACTTAGCTCTAAGAAATGTGGTGGTAAGGGTTTTAAGGGTAATAAGGATTAGAGTCACTACAACAAAATCGGGTTTATAGGAGCTCCCAATTTCTAAGTGTCCTAATAGACCTCTTTATAGGACTTAATTTACAGGACCAAAAAATTAAAATGTCCTATCTAAAGCGTTGTAATAAGTTTATATGACGTTTTTTTGACGTCGTAATAAGTTTTTAGGACACTTTTAATATAAAGCGTCTCATTAGCAACTTTATAGGATACTATTTGAAAAACTGTCCTATTAAAAACAAATGTCCTATAAAAAATTGAGTTTGTAGGATACTTTTGAGCTAATGCGACACTTCGTATTAAAAATGACCTAAAAACTTGTTAAGACGTCCAAAAGCGTCATATAAATTTATTACAACACCTTTAGATAGAACTCTTTATATTTTGGTCCTATAAATTAAGTTCTATAAAACGGTCTATTAGGACGCTTACCGATTTCGTTATAGTAAGGATTAGAGAGTACAGAAACTTACTTGACAGTAGAATCCAGAAAAAGGTTGTTGCTCTTCAAATTGCATTTCACTTGGCAGTTTGATTGGCAATGTAGAAGCACTACAATTTGGTTCCAAAATATGGGGTTTTTCTATCCCATCTATGCACTACAAGTAAGTTGATGGTTTAGTTTTCTGTGTCTTTTCTTTGTGTCTCTCAAGATCGATTTATGATCAATGTAAAAGAGTTAAAGAACCTGTTCGTATGACTCAAGATTTTTCCGACATGCTACATTGTTGACGCTTATATATTCTGATCGATACTCTCCATGACAGCTATCGAGCAACGACTATACAGACATGGGCAATGAAGAGAATCATATGTCAAAACACTACAACAAAATTGGGTTTATAGGAAGCTCCCAATAGACCGCTTTATAGGACTTAATTTATAGGAACAAAATATAAAACGCTCTATCTAAATTTGTTGTAATAAGTTTATATGACGCTTTTGGGCGTCTTAACAAGTTTTTTAAGACATTTTCATTACAAAGTGTCGCATTAACAACTTTATAGAACACTTTTGAGAAAGTGTCCTATAAACTCAATTTCTTATAGGACAGTTTTTCAAGTAATGTCCTATAAAGTTGCTAATGGGACGCTTTATATTAAAAGTGTTCTAAAAAACTTATTACGACGTCAAAAAAACGTCATATAAACTTATTACAACGCCTTTAGTTAGACGCTTTATTTTTTTGGTTATATAAACTAAGTCTTATAAAGAAGTCTATTAGGACGTTTAAAAATTGGGAGTGTCCTATAAACCCGATTTTGTTGTAACGAAATAATAAACAAAACTAGGGGATAGCAGTCATAGGAATAGAACAAACCTTATAGAGTTCATCTGAAATAAGTCCCATACCATTAGCAAAACGAATGTCAAAATTATTCTCATTTGGAAAGGTCCTGGGGTTACCAAGCACATAACCCTGTTGCACAAAACTAATTGTACTGAAGTGATGTGAAAGAAGATACGATGATATCTTATAAAAATTCAAAAATCAATACTATAACAAAACTGAGTTTATAGGACACTCGTAAATTTTAAGAGTTCTAATAGACCTCTTTATAGGACTTAGTTTATAGGACCAAAAAAATAAATTGTCCTATCTAAAGGCGTTGCAATAAGTTTATATGACGTTTTTTGACGTCGTAATAAGTTTTTTAGGACACTTTTAATATAAAGCGTCCTATTAGCAACTTTATAGAACACTATTTGAAAAATTGTCCTATAAAAATTGAGTTTGTAGGACATTTTTTTATATTTTGGTCCTATAAATTAAGTCTTGTAAAACAGTCTATTGGGACGCTTAGAGATCAAGGGTGTCCTATAAACCCAATTTTGTTGTAGTGTATCTTATAAAAATTCAAAAACCAATTAACACTACAACAAAATTGGGTTTATTGGACACTCACAAATTTTAAGCATCCTAATAGACCACTTTATAGGACCAAAAACTAAAGTGTCCTATTTAAAAGCGTTGTAATAAGTTTATACGACGCATTTTGTCGTCGTAATAAGTTTTTTAGGACACTTTTAGTATAAAGCGTTCAATTAGCAACTTTATAGGACACTATTTGAAAAATTGTCCTATAAAAACAAGTGTCCTATAAAAAATTCAGTTTCTAGGACACTTTCTCAAAAGTGTCTTATAAAGTTGCTAATACGACACTTTGTATTAAAAATGTCATAAAATACTTGTTCAGACGACCAAAAACGTCATATAAACTTATTACAACACCTTTAGATAGAACGTTATATATCCTATAACACTACAACAAAATTGGGTTTATAGGACGCCCCCAATCTCGAAATGTCCCAATAGACCGCTTTATAGGACTTAATTTATATGACCAAAATATAAAGCGTCCTATCTAAAGGTGTTGAGCGTCTTAACAAGTTTTTTAGGACATTTTTAATACAAAGGGTCGTATTAGCAACTTTATAGGACATTTTTGAAAAATTGTCCTATAAAATCAGTTTTTTATAGGACACTTGTTTTTATAGGACAATTTTTCAAATAGTGTCTTATAAAGTTGATAATGAGACGTTTTATACTAAAAGTTTTCCTAAAAAACTTATTACGACATCAAAAAATGTCACATAAACTTAATGCAACACCTTTAGATAGGACACTTTATTTTTTTGGTCTTATAAACTAAGTCCTATAAAGAGGTCTATTAGGACGCTTAGAATTTGGAAGTGTCCTATAAACTCGATTTTGTTGTAGTGTAAATTAAGTCTTATAAAGCGGTCTATTGGGACGCTTAGAGATCGGGGGTGTCCTATAAACTCAATTTTGTTGTAGTGGAACAAAGGTCAATCCAAATTGCTCTTGTAAAAGATCTGCTACAGAATGAATACATATAATTGATAGCTCGTAATGTATGAGTCACATTTTTCATAATGTAAAATTTGAGGGAATAGCAATAAACACCTTCATATTGATGCGAGGCTCGTTGCCAACGTCATTTCCTGCATACAAATTGCAAGATACGATACGGTACGTTATGTTAAATTTTCAAGTTCTCACATTCTTGTTATAACGAATGGCACCACCGTTGCATTTTAATCGACGTATGTGTGCTAATAATACAAACAAAGGAAAGACCGAAAAGGGTTACCATTTGATATCAGTTGTGCGATAGCAGGGATTGGTATTCCAGAGTACGAGTCTCCTCCAATGTAGAAAGGGTTGGAAACGAACCCTGGATGACTTTTTAACCACTACAAAATGCTTCTGTATGTAAACAAAACTTGCAAACACAAAAACCAATATATTTGAATTTCAATATGTCACTACAACAAAATTGAGTTTATAGGACACCCTCAATCTCTAAGCGTCCCAATAGACCGTTTTATAAGACTTAATTTATATGACCAAAATAGAAAACGTCATATCTAAAGGTGTTGTAATAAGTTTATATGACGCTTTTAGGAGTTTTAACAAGGTTTTTTAGGACATTTTTAATACAAAGTGTCGCATTAGCAACTTTATATGACACTTTTGAGAAAGTGTCCTATAAACTCATTTTTTTATAGGACGGTTTTTCAATAATGTCCTATAAAGTTGCTAATGGGACACTTTTAAAAACATCATATAAACTTATTACAACTAGATAGGACGTTTTGTTTTTTTGGTTCTATAAACTAAGTCTTATAAAGAGGTCTACTAAGACGCTTAGAAATTGGGAGTGTCCTATAAACCCAATTTTGTTGTAGTGCGTTATTCTAATTGGTCGGATCTAACACGTACGTCATACTGTCCATGAACACATCTAAACTTTACCTTTCTCATAAATTCATAGGCGTGTTTAGCGAGTTGAAGGTCATTAGAATGAGTGGCACGAGTCGTTGTTGCGTATGAGAATCCCGTACCAACAGGAATATCAAGAAATATTATGCTTGCCATCTGCGTTAAGTACAATGAAATTCCCATACCATCAGAGATCAAGATGTTCACATGCATACCTAATTGCTATGTAACACCTAAACAATTGAAGTCGTGGAAGAAGTATAGTAAGCCATAAACCAGCTACAGGAAAACCTTAATCCACAAACATATTTTATATATATATATGTGGTATATTTCAAATGCAATCATGTCCATTTGTATAACCAATGCAACTCAATCATTTGAGATATATATGAAAATGATAAGAGTTCATTTATTATGATTTGAATATTTATGGAAGATGACTAGAGCTCATTAATTATAATCAATACTTTATATTATGAAACAATCAATTTTTTTATGAAATCACATATTCATCAAATTAAATGGATGGTTGAGATTGAATTGTATTGGTTGTACAAATATAAAGGGTTGTATAATAACTCACACACACACACATATATATATATATATATACATATATACATAGGGGTTGGATTCCAATGAGAAAAAGAGCTATGGTGAAAATGGAGAACAAAACCTACATATAACTTTAAGTCTTCAACTACTTTTGTTTATATATTTATATCATTATGATAGAAACTTTAACAGATTCATGTATGCGAAAGTGACTAAAAGTAAAGATAAAGATAAATGATGTGGTTAAATGACTTAATTAAGTTAGAAGAATTGTTTTAATCATTTTCACCTTAACTTTTATTCTTACACGACCCGTATCTACATATATATATATATATATATATCTACATATATACATATAGAGAGAGAGAGAGAGAGAGAGTACTTCCATTAGGAACCTAAAATTAATTTGGAACCTGGGAACCACCCACAAGGAGCTATGTGTCTCTCTTTGGGATGAAAATTCATTATGAATAACATATTCATGTTGACAATAGAATTGTAACTTGTTTATCATTAATCACAAATTTATGATGAATATAAATATGTTATTCATTATAAATCATATTTTCATGATGAATATGTCAGGTCTCATGCTATTGGCGGTTCTTAGGTTCCTAATCAATTTTAGGTTCTTAACATAACCTTCTCCTATAAATAATCAATTTTAGGTTCTTAACATAACATTCTCCTATATATATATTACATATATATTGGTATGTTCAAATAAAAAGGTTAAATACAGTGAGGACTACCTGGTCACATTGACCAAGTCGCCCATGTCCCTCTTGGACATGTTGTATCACTTGTGATCTTGGAACTTCCTTCTCACAAATTTACTGATTTTTCACACCATAATACTTATACAATATATATGTGTGTGTGTGTGTGCGCACGCACGCACACATGTGGTGATAGAGACACACACAAAGAGACAGAGACAGAGTTAGGTTCAAATAAGAAATAACTGACCATAAAGTCGATTTTAAAATAATACAACCTTCAGATTCATATAATGGATTCTTTTACATTAAATAACATTCTATATTCATATGTGAACCGGATATTGTAACATTAGATAACATTCTCGTTTCATACATGAATAGATGTTGCTATTTTTAATAACATATATGTGAATAGAAATTGTTACATCAAATAATATTTTGGTTTGATATCTAAAATGGATGAATCAAGTTTTTGTATAGTAACATTTATACATGAATACAACAACCAACATAATAAAATACAGTGTTAATCGATTTAAAATATATATATAACAATATGAATATCATACTTATTCGTTTTGTATAATTTATTTAGTTTTAATTTTTAGCAAATTATAAATATTTTGGATTTAAAAAGAAGGGTTAGTACGTTTTAATTTATAAATAAAGTTTTATTAGAGGCTTAATTTTGACAATCGTTTTTCTAACCCCGTATGAGTGTTAAAAAACAGTTGTTTCAAACCGATCAAACCAAGTCAAACTGGACAGTTTTTACCAGTTTGAAACGGTCTGACGGTCCACAAGGGGATTTTTATTCCTCATTAGATTTGAACCTGGGACCTCTTGGTACTTTTGACCTTTGGAGACAAGCTCAAATCAATCAGGCACCACCTTTGTGATAAACCTTAATTAATGTTGGAAGACCATTAATAAAATACTATGAACAACAAAACCTTCATATAACTTCAACTACTTTTATTTATATATTTATATCATTATGATAGAAATTTTATTAAATTCATGCATACGAAAGTGACTAAAAGTAAAGATAAAGATAAATAATGTGGTTGCAAGACTTAAGGTATTTGAAAGAAAATGAAGTTATATTAAAACGAGAAGAATTGTTTTGATCATTTTCACCCTAACTTTTATTATTACATGACCCACATCTACATATATAAATATATATATATATATATAGATATATATATATAGAGAGAGAGAGAGAGAGAGAGATAGAGATAGAAGAGAGAGAGAGAGAGTACTATTAAGAATCTAAAATTAATTTGGAACCTGGGAACCACCTACAAAGCGCCATGTGTCCCTCTTTGGGAAGAAAATTTATTATGAATAACACATTCATGTTGACAATGAAATTGTATCTTGTTTATCATGAATCACAACTTCATGGTGATATAGATGTGTTATTCATAATAAATCATATTTTCATGATGAATAAAGCATCCATATTCCTGATGAATATGTCAGGTATCATGCTATTGGCGGTTCTCAGGTTCCTAATATAGCATTCTCATATATATATATATATATATATATATATATATATATATATTACATATATAGTGGTAGGTTCAAATAAGACGGCTAAATATAATGTCCTATAAAGTTGCTAATGAGACATTTTATATAAAAAGTGTCATAAAAAACTTATTACGACGTAAAAAAACGTCGTATAAACTTATTACAACACCTTTAGATATGACACTTAATTTTTTTGGTCATATAAACTAAGTCCTATAAAGAGGTCTATTAGGACGCTTAGAAATTGGGAATGTCCTATAAACCCGATTTTGTTGTAGTGTGATGAGATCGTAGCATCTTCTGTACCAGGCTACCAGCTCTCCTATTAAATTTTAGATTTTACGTAACTTGGGATCACGTGAGAAATTATAATTTTAATCAAATATTATTGAAAAGTTCATTGTAAAGACGGTAACTTTATACAATATAAAGTTATATTTATTGGTTTCACACAAAGTCTACATTATACTGTGAAGGTTTACATAACATATCTTACGAAAATGGATGTTTTTTCACAGGAAGCCAACCACCCTTCTGTTAACTATGTGTGTTTTGTGACCACATGTAATTTCAGTGTAAAATTATATGCGATATAACTGTTCTTGTGTTTTTTCTTAATAGTCATGTTATCATTTGAATGTTTACCCATGCAATGCAACGAGATGCAATATTTTATTGTAAATTGAGAATAAAAAGTCAATATAGTACATAATTTATAAAAAAAAAAATACTAATTTTTTGTTTGATTACACTAGAAATTGAAAGTAGTGGTTGAACCTGCCTCTTTGACTTACTTAAAGACAGATTAAAGACTATATTACGAAAGGTTTTTATTTAAGATTGATATATATATATATATATATATATATATATATATATATATACACTAGTATTTGACAAAAATCTTAAAAAATATTTTTTATGCATAAAGTATTGCTTATTAATGTATATTACTTAAAATTCAAGATTACAAGTAAATTGTGCATAAGTACAACTTATTAAAGCTTCATTTTGAATTTGTGTAACTAACTATAGATAAACACAATCAAATACGGGATAGACATCTCATTTTAAATATAAAAAATTTAAACTATAATTAGGATAATTATTAATTATAACAAAATACTTAATTATTATCTTTATAAAGATTATATTATTAAAAAATAAATAAATTACTTT
>NC_037533.1:2323652-2346754 GCF_001531365.2 Cynara cardunculus var. scolymus
ATATATATATATATATATAGTTTGTTTCAAATGCAACCTATCACATTTGTACAACCAATACAACTCAATAAATTGAGATATTTATGAAAATGATGAGAGTTCATTTATTATGACTTGAATATTTATGGAAGATGAATAAAATTCATTAATTATGATCAATACTTTATATTATGACTTGAATATTTATAAAAGATGAATATAATTCATTAATTATGATCAATACTTTATATTATGAAATAATCAAAACTTTTATGAAATCATATACTCATCAAATTAAATGGACGGTTGAGATTGAGTTGAGATTGGTTGTATAATAACCCACCTATATATATTATATGTGTGTGCGGGGATAGAGATACCTTCGTCCACGAATTTGGCCTCAAAATCAAGTATATATATATATATATATATATATATATATATATATATATATATATATATATATATATATATATATATTATATGTGTGTGCGGGGATAGAGATACCTTCGTCCACGAATTTGGCCTCAAAATCAAGGTTGGCAAGCTTTCATTGTAATTCACTTCCACAAATTTTATTGGACCTGCATTGTTTAAATTGGGTTAAATTAGTTTTTAATTAAATTCATGACCTCATGTCTATATCTATACTATATTGTAAAGCATTTAATAAAAGTTCTTAAAAAATCAATTTTTATACATTAAGTAACGTTTATTAATGTATATTAATTAAAATTCAAGATTACAAATAAATTGTGCGTAAATACAACTTATTAAAGCATTATGTTTGAATTTGTATAACTAACATAATCAAATAAAGGATAAACATCTCATTTTAAATATAAAAAATCTAAAATATAATTAGGATAATTAATGAGTTATAACAAAATACTTGATTATTATCTTTATAAAAAATATATTATTAAACCAAAAAAGAACGAATTAAAGAAATACATAAAAAACGAAATAGTTAGTTTCGTACTAATATCAATATTTTTTTTCAATTTTTTATGATACTTCATATATATATTTGATTCAAAAATAAAAACATTATTGTTTTTTCAAAACCACATAAAACTGTATTACAACATCAACACAAAAAAAAGGAAACATTAAAATCGAGATGTATCTCGCTGCATTGTACGAATGCCCTTCTAGTAAGAAAAAAAATAGGTTTATACCCCAAAGAAGATCATGGATTTAATTAAAACCTCATTTAAAGTTATACATCTAAAAATCTCTTTTTCCATCTAGATCTAAAATTTAACATATTTAACATATATTTATTTCATAATGTGTTTGTTCATATCAATTAGTTCACAATATGAAACTTTTTAGTTGTACTTTTTGTTTCATATGTTCACATTGTAAAACAAATAATGCATCGATTCTCAATAATAAAAAATTATTTAAATAAAAAATTATATTAAAAAACAAATAATGTATCGAATTTCACATTTGACTATTAATTAGGGAGTGTTTGGGATTGCTTATAAAAACAACTTATTGACTTATTCCGGTGTGACATCGGTAATAAGCATTGAGTGTTTGGATAAACAACTTATACCGGTGTCAAACCGGTAATAAGAAGTTTTTGAAAAAGTTAAACCCTTCTGACTTATAATAAGTTGATAAATGTTTTTTGTAGAAAAACATAAGTTGTTTCAAATAAGTAATCCCAAACACCCCCTAATTATATATACATAACCGTCTGAAAAGATTTTACAAAAATACACATATCTCTATAATAATAAAATTGGTTTTATAAGATATATATCATATCTAAACGTTTTAATAGATTACTTTATAACACATAAATTAGTATAGGACTAGTTTATATATAAAGCTTCATATTTAAAATCGTTAATATAGATTTATATGACGTTTTTAAGTTAAAGTGTTGTATCAGCTATTTTATACAACATTTTTGATAAATGTCTTGTAAATTTATCTTTTTGTAGGAAACTTATGTTTATAAGACACTTTTTTAACAGTGTCGTACCAAAAAAATTAATACCACACTTTATTTTAAGATCATCCTAAAAAAACTTGTTAAAACGTCCTATAAACTTATTGTATCACTTTTAGATACGAAACTTTTTGCTTTAATCCTATAAACTTAAGTCCAATAATATATTTTATTAGAATGCTTAGACATTTTAAATGTTATATAAAACCAATTTTATTGGTGTCTTTTTTATTTATAGGATTTCTAAAATCAATATGAATACATACCTTTTTTTTTACAATAGGATGGCAACTAAAGGTGTGGAGAAGCTTGTGTTCCAATATTGAAGGAGGTGTTTGGGATTGCTTATAGAAATAATTTATTGACTTATTCTGGTGTGTCAATGGTAATAAACACTTTTGAGTGTTTGGATAAACAACTTATACCGGTGTCAAACCGATAATAGAGAGTTTTTGAAGAAGTTAAACCATTCTGACTTATAATAAATTGATATAGTGTATTCAAATAAACAATCCCAAATACCCCCAAAATCAACTCATAAGAATTTGGAATCAAATTTATTCATTTTTAATAAATTCTAATCATTCATAAAAGTTATAATATTCGGTTGTGGAAATGCTTCAATTATTGGAGTTAGTAGTATCATTGTATATACAATGATAAACAATTTTTAATTTACAAAAAATAAACTCCAAAACGACTACTCTGATATATGATTTTGATTCAAGATAAAGAAGTAGAAATACCGATTGAATAGAGGAGGCCAGTGATAGAAGAACAACCGGGACCGCCACTGATCCATAGCATGAGGGGATCATCCCTAGGATTTGACTCCGACTGTATGAAATAGTAAAACAGTTGAACATCTTCATTCTCGTCCACTCCTATATAACTACAGAAATATGTGCACATCTGGGTTAGAAACATATGAGCAAGATAATCTGTAGAAAGTAATAGCATACGTAGAGAGGTGGAATGAGTCTATACCCAGTTTCCAAATGAAAAGGGAGGGGTCCTTGAAAGCCTGGAAGATACTCTACCCTCCCTGCTAATGTTGAGATTGCAACACGAAAATAAAGAATGACGACAATGACGAGAAAAAGCTGATCCATGATCTTGAGTTAGTAAGCATTCGCTTCGCTCCAATAAGGAAGACGTGTTTGATGAAGATATAAGAGTCACTTCACTTTAATGAAGCAATCGTTCTCTGATGAACATATTGTAGACCAATTCCACTATGAACGGAAATTGTGGCCTCAACCCTCTTGCTTGTCAAAATAGAAGGGTTAGGTTGCTTCTTTATAGTCGATGACTATAATATTTCTTTTTGAATGTTTGGTAAGTTAGTAATACTAATGAGTAAAATACAGTAGTAATACTAATGAGTAAAATACAGTTTTGGTCCTTGTGGTTTATATCCAACTACGAATAATGTCCCTAAATTTCATCAAGTACATTAATTGTCATTGTGGTATGCATTTGACTTTGATATTGGTCTGTCAACTTAACATTGCTAAAAATTCTTAAATAAGGGGTATTTTTGACATTTTACCCATATTCTTTTGTCCTTATTTGTTTTAGCTTGTACCTAAATCAAAAACAAAGGACGAACTAAGTAAGGGACGGTTCAAATGAGAAACCCAAAATTTTTTAGAAGGCAAGAAGTGATCTCAACCATTAGATAAGTTTTTTTCGATAACCAATATTTTGAAAGGAAAACATGTAACCATAGCAGAAATTATGACTAATTTAAAGAATCTAATGAAGTTAAGGGGGATTTTGAAGCTTTTGTATAATTAAATCTTAATCAACTTTTTTTTTTTTTTAAATAACCATTTTCTTTTGTATATAATTAACTAAGATCACCCATTTTATATTAAATTAAATTATCTAAAATATATATACCAAAAATGAGAATTTAATTATCTTAAATTTAAGATTCAAAATATTATTAGGAGTCACATGAATCTTAAACTGGTTCAGAATTATAAATTGTAAATTGATTCACATACAAGTCATAATTAAGGTTCACATGTGAATCTATGTTAGGATTCACATATTCATATATGAATCTTAAATTGATTCAAAATCTCGGTTATAAGTTCTAAATTGATTTACCTAGCAGTTATATGAATATATGTTATGATTYACTTTTTCATATATGAACCAATATACACATAATTATCACCATTTAATAATGGTTTGTTAGAATCTTTAGCGTTTGGTTACATCTCAAACGGCCAATGAAGAACATAGATGTTAATATGTGAACACGTGAATCATAATATAGATTCATATGTGAATCCTAACTAAAAGTATAAGTGAATCAATTTACAGTTTATAATTGAGATTATTAATCAATTTGAGATTCATATGTGAATCTTTTATATATATATATATATATATATATATAGATATATATATATATCTTAAATTAAAGATAATAATTTCTTTGTTTTTTGGTATAATTTTGTTATATTTTAAAAAAATAATTTAAAAGTAAATTGACAATCTGATATTTATTTGAAAAGCAAATGGGTATTTTTCTAGAAGAGAATGAATTACTGATTTAACAAATTGGATTAATGATTTTTTAAAGCAAACGTAAACCTTAGTGACTGTTATTATACTTAATCAAGTTTAGGGACGTTATTCATAGTTGGATGTAAACCACAAGTACCAAAATTGTAGTTAACACTTGAAGATTTGGAATCAAGTTGTTCTTTTTTAATTAATTTTCAAAACCTTCATAAAAATTATTGTAATATTCCCTTGTGGATAATGCTTAAATTAATTATTGGAGTTAGTAGTATCATTATTTAGAAGACATGAACCAATTTTAATTCAGAACAGATGAACTTCTCAACAACTATCCTTACACATGATTTAGCATACAAAAGTTAATCTGGTTATGCAAGACTCTTTGATCAGTGATA
Source organism: Cynara cardunculus var. scolymus (assembly GCF_001531365.2). Lineage (NCBI taxonomy): Eukaryota > Viridiplantae > Streptophyta > Magnoliopsida > Asterales > Asteraceae > Cynara > Cynara cardunculus. Next base: position 2,328,537 of record NC_037533.1, read on the forward strand.
CTAAGGAATTGGTGAGGACTCTTCAGCTATCGTTGAGTTTTGGTCAGATTTCACACTTGTTGTAGACAGTTTTATTATCATTGAATGTCTGTTTCAAATCATGAATAGACTGGTCTCTATCTTGAGCTCTATCTTTGATAGCACCGAATGTTTATTTGGTGTGAGTTTTGTTTTTGAGGAATACTTAAGTTCTAAGACAGTTACAATACACCTTCAACGATCACTAAACAAACTCAATGATGATCGTTGAAACTGACAAAAACAGAACTAAGTATATTCACTAAGTATAAAGGGTCATCATCAAATCACTTAGAGAGTTTGGATCAACATTTCTTAATATTTTATTCCAATTCTAAAGCTACATTACATGAGCTAGAAAACAGATTCCAATTCCTTTAACAGATTCAATTTCAATGTCTGCCAATCAATCAAATGATCAAACTTGATAACATTTCATTCTAATTCCTTCAAAATCAAATTCTTTTGACAGATTCCATTTTATCCAAAAACATTATCCAATCCAACCGCCCCCTTATTAAATGTTATGTGTTTAATGTGAAAAAAAATATAAATAAATAAAATATATGTAAATAGATTACAATTAATTGATAGATTATTTGGTATTAAGTTATAATAAATAATATTTAATTAAAATATAAGTTTTTATGATAAGGTTTCACTTAAGAAATTGATAAAAAATCATTATAGCAAAAAATAATTTATAGATAATTTCTGAAGTTAAATTGGCTCTTAAAAAATTGTTTTAGAAATTGTATTCTATTGGATGGTCAGCATCTCTAATAATTATGATATAGTTTTTCTAAAATAGAGTATCAAAAGTTAAAATCTTTAAAAAAAATTACATCCAACTCCAACAACTACTATGTTTTTAGCAATTCCCTATATTATTAAAATATTAAATATATTTACTAAAATATTATTTCTCTTTCCTAAATACTTAATTTCAATGTCTTTTATTTGTGAGAAAGAATTAAATATGATTTCTCTATCTTAAATATGGAGTTTTAGGTCCCGTTTGGTTTGCAGAAATTGAATAGATTTGGGGGATTTGCATTTCAAATCCATTCCAATTCCATGTTTGGTTTGTTTGATTGTCCAGATTTGAAATCCAATAATTTAATTGAAATCTTTCAAATATAGGATTTTGAAATCCTTAGGAAGTGCTCGGGATTTCACGTCATTTCGTAGGATTGTATGCAATAAGGTTTTAAAAAATGTTAAAAACATTTGTTTTGTAATAATCGATTAATAAAAATGTAATTCAATTATTTTTGTAATTATTTTTATAAATTATATATAAGTAATGAAGTTCTATTTTATTCCAAATCCTATAAACCAACCACACCAATGATTTCAAATTCATTCCAATCCAAATCCTTCCATGAAGTTCAATCCCTTAAAAACAATCATGCAAACCAAACGGACGCTTAAAGATTTCTCAAAATTTGGAGATTTGTACCCTCTTTTCTTTTTTCTACTTTAACATATGTTATAGCATTTGTTAAAGAGTTGAACGATGAAAATAGATGACGAGTGGCGATCGACCAAAGAAGTAATAACCCCTAAACAAGATAACGCAAGACCTAACTGAAAAATGAATCGAATTAGTTGTTGGAGAAAAAAAATATATCATACATCTCCAAAATCTCTATTTTAACATAGATGTTGAAGGTGCTCTAACAGCATCTCCAACAACTATGCTAAAATGGGGGGGGGGGGGGAATTAGCAATTTCTTTTGCTTCAAGAATACTATCTTGTATGCTGAAATAGAGAAAAGGAGAGAGAGGTTGTAAACATTCCTAAATTTAAAGGATTTTTTAAATAGAATGAGAAATTATTATTTTAATAAATTTCTACCAATAATACGAATTAAAAATAAATGTTTGGAAAAGAGAAATAATATTTTATTAATTATAACTAATATTTTAATAATATAATTAATGTTATAATTGCTGAAATACAGTAGTTGTTGGTATTGAATGTAGTTCTTTTTAAAGATTTTGACTTTTAAAAACATCTCTAACAAATTATTTAAAATATAGAAAATAGAGATTTTGTTCTCTATTTTACTCTAATAGATTCTCTAAAATATTCTTTAAAATAAAAAACCAATAAGATTAGATTATTATTTTATATAAATTTAAAAAAAATGCATTAGAATGATAATTAATATAATATATTAATATTATGATTAATATTAGAATGAAATTATTTAGATTTTTGATTTTCTAATTAAAACCCGTTAGAGATGCTTAACTTTATAGGTGACTTGGTACGATACCAAGTTTTTTTCTCTAATACCGTGTATAAACCAATTATAATTGGTACACAAATTCGACATCATGTACCAACCAACTGTACTTAGGGGGTGTTTGAGATTGCTTATAAAAGCTGTTTTTTAACTTATTTCAGTCTGGCATCGGTGATAAGCTGTTTTCTGGTGTTTGGATAAGAAAAAAAAACTGTTTATACCGGTGCCAAACCGGTAATAAGTTGTTTTTGATAAGTTAATCTTTCATGACTTATGAAAAACTGCTTATTACCAGTTTATAATTTTAATCTTGTTTTATTAACTCCGGTTTGATACCACATAAGTTAATAAACACTTTTACAAAAAAGCATAAGTTGTTTTAAATAAGCAATTCCAAACACCCCCTTAGTACTGATTTAGTGGTACCAACTTTTTTTGGTTGGTAAATGTTGGTACCGGTTTTCTTCCAACTTCACATTATACATGAAAACTTGTCAATTTTAATCAAAATTTAAGTAAATTTTGAGTTTCCAGACAAGGACAGACCCATAATTTTTTTCAAACGGTGGCACCGTATAATTAATATAATATAATATAGATCCAAAAATAATTACAAAACATATGGTTTTTATAGGAACGATAAACAACTCCTAAACTTGTATCCGACGCGTCTTCATCTTTTGAAAACGGTCAATATATACCAAAAAATTATTATAAAAAGTATGGCTTTTATAGAATAGAGAAACAACTCCTAAATTTGTCCTCGACATGTCTTCATCTTTTGGAAACGATCGATGACATCTTCATTTTTAACATAATTATGTGCTTTCTTTTCTATGGCACAAATGAGAGCATAATTCAAAAAATCATCTCCAATTTTTTTTACATAAATGGCTAAATCTGAAAAGTGAAAACAGAGACCAAAGTCACCAAATAACCATGTAGTAAGTGAAAATCGTTCGAGAATCGTCACTTGAGAGTTGAGAATCGTTCGAGTCTTCCAGCCGATTTTCGATTTATGTCACTCACTCGCTGCTGTCTGGTCTGGACTTGCTTGCCGACTTGGACCTGATCATGTTTATTCTCGTAATTTCATTGGCCGGGTTACTAAGTTTAAGGGCTATTGGGCTAAGCCTAAGGCCTTTGTAGTTTGTTTGATTAATTGGGCTTTGCATATTAGGCTTTTGATTTGGCCATTTGGGCTTTGTTTTATTTAGGTTTCATGTTACACGATTTGGGTTTCAGGAAAATACGGTAACACTTTCTAAAACAGTACGGTTGTATCGTTCACAAACCTAATTTTTTTACTCTTTAACGGATAAATAATACGGTGGCACATGCCACCTAAACCACCCAGCCGGGTCCGTCCATGCTTCCAGGTAATACATGTGATGTTTAACGGGTTTTAATTGCAAGGAATAGAACTTGCAAACATCCAAATGTTCAAATAAAATAATTAAAGTTATAAGGTTTAATATCAAATACAACAAAATATAAAAAAAGCTAATAACAAATAAATAAGTCGATACCATGATACTACCGTAATATGCAGCTGTCATAACCGTGCACCAACCAAGTTTATGTACTTGATATAACATTATGAACCAACAATAATCGGTACCAATTTAATTGATATAATTTGATACATATATAATTTAACTGGATTGATTTAATACAATATTACCACCTCTATTTTAACTTAATTTTAAAGGATATATAACACAGCTGAAAGACGATTTTGCAAAAGGCGAGTATGATGTCTGCATGTACCTTGGCGGCCTATTGTTGCTGTTCACCGTCTTCCCTCCCCTTCTCGGTAAGTTGAAATTTTCTAGGGTTTAGGATCAGTAATCGCTCCTGACCCTTGAGTAATTGACGTGTTAGATTTCATCCTCCAAAAACTTTGACATTAGTGATTACAATTTACATATTCAGTTTGGATTTGGGAACTAAAACTTTAAGAAATTGAAACTAAGTTTTGAGATAAAGGTTCATCTGTCATGTATTGCTGAGAATTTAATAACTAAGTTTGAGATACGGTATATCAAACTAAGTACGGTGATTTGGGGAGTGCCTGAAAGGTGTTCGATGAAATGCTGGGGATAAATGTAGTTATTTCACAAAGCCTCAGAAGAAAGTGCATCCCTTTATAAATTAACTAGGATAAAAATTAACATAGACTTGTTCAGTTGTGAGGAATTCTTCTTGTTGATTAAGGTACAGAAAACAAGACACTTGGAATTGATCACTTTCTGTCTTTCTTGAAGACAATTAGAACTTCCCTTAGGAAGAGATTGGTAGGAAGTAGATTTGCTGGATGTATAAGTTGTTCAAGGTTGCTGGAGGTATATGACTATATGTGGTTAATCTCAGCTGAAAAATAAATAATTCGTGTATCCTATTGTATCTTGTGCTCATTCCTTCACATAACATGCTTTGAAAGTTACCTGTTTTTAGCGTTGTTCTAAAAGATTGTGCTGTTCTTGTAGGGTTGTATACTTGTGATTGACTAATTTACATAATAACTTCTACGAATTAAGAGGACCCCTGGATTCGAATCCTGGCTCCACCCCTAGACTCATTGACTCTTTTCCTATCGCCGTTGGAGCTTGAGTATCTCCGTCATAACTATCTCTCCTCATCTATTTTCTTCTTCAGGTATGAACAATGCGAATTCATTTATTTGTGTGGGCTTCGATGATTTGGATTTGTTTATTTTGATGACTAATGGTTTTATATTGTTTGAAATTTGCTTTTGATTTATATGTTGTTTGCTGTGAATAAAAATTATGTGTTTCGGTTTAGAAAATTTAACTGTTCTGTTGTTTTTTGCTTACCATATGAACTGGGATTTTGATTTTGTAGTCTTGCTTACCATATGAACTGGGATTTTTATTTTGTAGTCTTGCTTACCATATGAACTGGGATTTTTATTTTGTAGTTTTGCTTATGCTGTGATCTCTGTGTTTTGCCTTCACCGTTTTCATGGATGAAAGATATAATAAGCCTATCATTAAATTATTTTAGAGTTAAGAAGTCATGTATGCCAAGTGTTTGTAAAAATGCCCGACTTGTCTAATTTTATTTCTCCTCCATCTTCTTTATGATAAAAACCCACATCATCTTATTAGATATACACTTACCTAATCATAAACATCGAAGGTATATAACCAAATGAACTTGAAAATTTATGACAGTGAATTCAAATCCTAACCTGTAATCAGTATGCATAAAACCAAAAGCTAAAACAAATTAGAAAAGAAGATGATGATAAATGTACATTCAAATCGATTAGGTTCTCGTCATCTACGTTTATCAATTCAATTGTCTAACAGTCTAATTTGTTAGCATCTGCATTGGATTTATATTATCCACCCCCAGCTGGAAACGGCTGCTAATACCTCGTAGGCTGAGAAGCAAGGAATCCGCCCAAGGAGGGGCTCGCATCTGACATGTACTAAATGCCCTGTCCAAGCCAAGGAACTTACTCCGAAGAGTCAATAAAATAAAAAGGGTACTCAAGCGTTTCGGAAAGCCATGCATTCTTCACCTTTATCGGTGACAACAGAATGTTGTAATTCTAACTAACCCAACCATGTTAAAGCAAATTTAAAATTTAATCAACCACACATAGTTAGGAACACTTATACGGTATACAACTGTACCAAATACTTTAATATGGTCAAATATCATGCATTCCAAACAAATTGATCAATTCATCATCAGCATTAATGAACTCTTATACAAGATAACTGGGACTAGCTAAAACATGAAACATAATACTAATAATAGAAACTATTGAGGTGACCCGGGGTAACTTTAAAAATAGTATAACTATGACTGTTAATACGAACCGGAATTATATTGTTCTCATTAGAGTTGATAATGTTCCTAAATTTAAAGGGAATGTTGCTATAACATTAACAATTGTCACACTTATCAGCAAGCTCCATATGCAACTATGCAACCTCCAGGTCGCATACAAGGGCAGAAGGTTAAATGCTCAATCTAGGGCTTAGTTTAGTTTGGCTCTTGTTTTGCTTCTTCTCTTCTGCGACAATGGACAAGTGTGGGTGCCATTAGGAGGATGCCTTGTGATTGATTATTGCATCTTTGTTAAAGGTGAACTGTTTGTAATTGTGCCTCTATTGATTATCAATATATAAAAGCTTAGGGGCCGTTTATCAGACACTTACCCGATAAGTGCTTACCGATAAAATTTAACACTATTATGTACTTACCGGGTAAGATTTTAGTTTACCAAAACGACATAGTATACAATAATTTACCCGGTAAGCGCTTATCGGGGTAAGAGTCGTCGCACTCACTGAGTAAGACTTTTGATCCTTGTCTCGCTCTTACCGGGTAATATGCTTGATTCTTACCATATTCATCCCGTAAGGTAATGCGACTTGGTAAGCGCTTACCCGGGTAAACGTTGGGTAAACGGCCCCTTAGTCTCTTCCCTGTGGATGCACGCCATTTCACAATAGTTGAATCATGTTAATCGTTGTCTTCTTTAGGTGTGTTCCATTGCATGTATGTTGTTGGTTATCATTATTTTGCATTGTTATCTGTTTGGGATATTTGAATACTACCGCTTACTTTGCATCATTGTTGGGTTTCACTTGTACATGTTAATAGTATTATTGTTTGGGACATGTTTGCATCAGTTTGTGGAAATTATCCCCAATAAATAGATGAGAAGATTTTGTGTTATATTATATAATTTTTCTATTTCTTCAAACAGGATTAGGTCTCGGTAAAATAATGAAGATGCAAAGTGGGAAAATGGTAATCAATATTTATGTGCAGAATCCAAAATTTTCAGCTTCTGCGATTTGTTTTCCTCCGTGGCATCTTCATCTTCTCCGAAGGTTCTCTCTATGGTCTATGAAAAAAGACCCAGATCTTGAAGCTTCCTTAACTAGAAACCGTCGATGGATTGTAAATAACCAAATTAAAAACATAATCTTGCAGTGTCCTGATCAGGTGGCATCGGTTAGTTTCCTCCAGAAGAAGTTCAAAAATCTTGATCTTCAAGGGAAAGCCCTCAATTGGATTAAGAAATACCCATGTTGCTTTGAAATACACCTTGAAAATGATGAATATCATTGTCGGTTGACCAAAAAGATGCTCTGTCTGGTAGAAGAAGAAGAATCCGTAAAGGATATGCAGGAAACAGTATTTGTTGAGAGATTAGCCAAGGTATTGATGATGGTTTCTAATCATAGACTCAGTGTCTCAAAACTCAATGAATTGAAGAGATATTTAGGATTACCGGATGATTATTTGATAAGAATCATACCGAAGCATCTTGATATGTTTCGAGTCGTCAATTATAGTGGGAGGAAGAGTTCAATGGAAATTGAGCTCACCGCCTGGAAGCCAGACCTGGCAGTCTCTACCATTGAAAGAATAGCTCAAAAGCAGGGTTGCAAGCCATCGTTCCCATGTTCGTTGCCCCCAAGTTGGGTAAAATCATGGGAGAGATTTCGTGAATTCGATTCATATCCTTACATTTCCCCTTACGTGGATCCCAGAGGTTTAGAAGAGGGGTCAAGGGAATTAGAGAAGAGAACAATTGGTTTAGTGCATGAATTCCTATCTCTTACACTATGGAAGAAGGCATCAATCATCAAGCTAGGTCATTTCAGGAGGGAATTCTGTTTACCAGAAAAGTTAAATGTTTTGCTGCTCAAGCATCCTGGAATCTTCTACGTTTCAAATAAATATCAAATTTATACTGTTCTGCTTAGAGAAGGATATAGAGGGTCAGAACTGCTTGTCAAAGATCCACTTGTGGTTGTAAAGGAGAAATTTGGGGAACTGATGCAGGAGGGACTTCATGAGTATAATAGAAGGCACCATATGCTAAATTTAGAAAAGCAGAGAAAGAAAGGCATGATAGCAATGAAACAAGGGAAAAAAGACCCTGTCAATGATGAAGATGGCACAGAAGATGATGATCTTGGTGGTATATTTGATCCCGAGGAAAGAAAACGCTTCTATAAAGTTCTCTTCGAAGACAAGGCCCCATGATTTCTTTGTAGAGGTACGTTTTTCAGATATTACTAATGAGGTGCTCTTATTTACAATTCAATATATTCACTCTTGAGGCTTGAATTGTTTTAATTGATTATTGTTCACATGCATGATACTTTATTCTCATAGAACATAAAATTGTTTCATATTTCTAAAATTTATTGACATAGATAGAAGTCCATTATCTACTTAGGTTGAGTTAATGGTGAGTACTTGTATAAAGAAAAATGTAATGATGAGTTTAAGAATTGTTGGTGATTTTAGTGTCATCAACTATTTGGTGTAATTGTGATTTACTTGAGATCGATTGTGGCAATGATACAAAAATATGTGAGTTAGGAGGTGCGGAGTGCACACTCACAAATGTTTCCCCTATCACCTTAGATCACCATAAAGCTGGGATCAAGGAGGCCGCGCCCCCTTGCGGGGTTCCTAGGAGCTGAGCCCTTAAGTTCTAAAAGACTTGGAAATTTTCTAAGTCTTGTATGCTTTCAGCCGTTGATAAGCCATCGCTGAAGAGCCTCAGCTGTCGCTGAAAGGCCTTTAGCTATCACTGAATAGCCTTCAACTGTCGCTGAAAGGCCATCCATGAAGGCCATCGCTAAAAGCCTTCAGCTGTCGTTGAAGATGTATTTTCCAGAACTTAAGATTTGGTTGTAACTATCTTTTGACCTTATCCATTAACGATTACAACCGTTTAACCGCCATAACTGTCGATCTCTCTTATAAATACATAATTTTGTGATCTAAGTACTATATATACGAAATTGGTGCCATATTTATTTCACGTATGATTATTCTAGATTATCCCGGTACTGATTTCGTGTAAACCCAAGGCATAATAGGGACGAAATACGGTATATGGAAAGCGATTTCCAAACACGGTCTAGAAAATTATCCAAGTAATTCTAACCACAAAACCCAATTCACAACAAGAATGAGTAATTTTTTTCCTCACGGAAGATTAAGTTGGAAATTTTGAGACAACTGAATAGAAGCAATCTGCAATCCTAGGGGTTGTTTGGTTGGTTTTTCATTAAGTCCTGTATGGATAAACCTATATGTGTGGTTAAATTTGTGTATAGATTGGGAAGGTTTTCGTGTTTTTTTTTGGGGGGGGGGGTGTTGATAGATAGGAGTGTGTTTTTTAATTGGGAGGGGTAGGTTTGGAAAAAACATGACGTTTTGCATAATGCTTCCCCCTAGAAGGTTATTGAATAAGCCACTACCGAACAATCATATATAGCTGACCGAATAAGCTGTAAGTCACTATTAAGCTGCTAACAAAGAGTCCCCTAGTGTTCACTATGTCTTCTATTCTTGTAGAGGTGTAATGAGTGTAGAATAATAGATTTCCTTCCTTGTATTTATTCAATAATACAAGACTGCTTGACTCTGTAATATGAAAGCTAGATATACCACATTCCTTCAAATGACAACCGAACCCTATATTGCAAATTTGGGGTGCATGATTTGGCTTTGACCATCAATCTTAGGTGGCGTTTGGTTCATAGATTCCTTCAGGATCTTATGGAATTGGAATGTTGAATTCCTTTGACCACATTCCATTCCTTTGTTTGGTTCATTCTTTTTAGTGGAAGGAATCTTTAAATTCCATCAAATTCCTTGAATGAGGGATTTTGACATATCATGAGATATACATGGTATTATAATGGAATGGAATTTAACCTGTTCATAATTCCCAAAATACCTTTTAACTCCAAATATACACTAATACCTTTCACAACTGACACCTTTTCTCGTCGATCTGGAAAAACTCTCGAGAACATCTTGTCTTCTCCATTGCGGCACCAGGGTTCGATTTCGTCTTTCACGCAGGTTCAATTTCGTCTTCACAAGTTTGAAAATACTCTCTCGTCTTCTCCATCAACTGTCTCTATGATTTAAGGGATTTATTGTTCGGTTTATGCTTCGATTTTTGTTCGATTTTAGTTTGTTGGTTCGATTTATGTTTGATTTCTGTTTGATTTATCATTTCAATTTGGTTATGGTCCGATTTATTTGATGTTGTATGGTTTGATTTATGCTTCACCCTACTCTCTCGATCTATGGTTTCTATGGTTTCGATTTCTAGATGTTGTATCTGTTTGCTATATTGATTTCCAGATGCTATATCTGTTTAGCAAGGGTATTTTAGTCATTTACGTTAATTTCATTCCAATTCCTTTAACAGATTCCGTTCCAATTCTGCCAACCAAACAAGTGGTCAAACGTGACATCATTCCATTCCAATTTTATTTGACAGATTCCATTCCATCCAAAAACATTATGTGAACCAAACGTCACCTTAGGTTTGAAGGTAAACTCATCCTTGCGAAGTTTACCACTATGGTCATCAAAATGAAAACTAGGTAGTCGAATCGTTTAATGGAGGTTGAGTTTGTATCTAATAGGAAGAAGGGAGTTGGTTTATAATCAAAATCTTTCTCAAGTTTCATGCATTGATTCCATATTCATCCAAAGATAGAAAAATTTCACCACTTTAGCTTCCATTTGATATTCTCATTTGTAAGCATCCACATATCCCTAACCAGAAGTTAAGAAAATGTTCATCTTTGTAAATCGTTGTGTGCATAACGATTTTTGTTCTTCCGATGTAAAAGAACATTTACAGTGGATCGTCCCGATAAGGTGTCTCGGTCTGGATGTAGCCGAGCTTTGGTGAACCATGCTACATCGTTTGTGAAGTTTCTCTAAACCTTGTCTCTTCGCATTTCAAGTTTGTATTTGCGATTGTGGTGTTGATATCTTTCATTTACACACTTTTTAATCAAACATTTTTCTGCATTAAGTTTTGTTTGAAATAAGACCTTGTTTGTTTTTAAAAAAAAATCTTCTTAATGGCCTCTTATCACTTGTATGATAGATGTCAACCAAATCAGACTTTTTCTTTTTTCCTTTTTTCAGACCTCTTATCACTTACTATCCTCTGATGAAATAAGAGGTGAACCCACTCCTTATTTGTCTCTTAGGGTGCGTTTGGTGCGTGGAATAGGGACAGGACATGACAGGACACACTTGTCCCATGTTTGGTGTGTTATTAAGTGGAACTAACCTGAACAAAGGTGGGACATGGGTGTTTACCCTTACCCCCCTAGAACTAAGTAGAACAAGGTTTTTTTTACTAATCTACCCTCACTTCATCTCGTGCGTCCTTCCCCATCGGTCCTCCATTCTCCATCGCTCCTCCATTCCATCCCACCCTACCTCTCCTTCATCAATCGGCGATCGGTGACAGCAGCACCAGGTATCCCTCTCCCTTTCTCACTCTTTCTGTCTCCATCGCACCCTACCTTCTCCTACAGTGGTATTCTTCACCATTTTCGCCAGTACACAGCAGCAGCGAAAGACAAGGGTTTTCTTCTTCCACCATCAGGTATCCCTCTCCCTTTCTCACTCTTTCTGTCTCTATCTCTTTCGCTATCTCCGCCCTCTTCCTCTCGCTGTCTTTATCTATTCTTCATTGTCTTCTTCTAATGCACCAAACTTGTGATTGTAACCCTAGATCTGCCATCAATTTTCGTCTGTGTTATAACTTCGACATAGAATTTTTTATTGATTTATGTATAGTCTTTTTCTGATGAAAATTTGGCATTTTTATTGGTGTCGAGTGAATACGATTCAAGTTGAATTACTGTAAGTTAGATATAATTTCATATAGTTTTGAGATGTAGCGTAGTATGTCAATATATGGGTTTTGGTGGGTTTTTGATCAATCAATGATCACCCTATTGTTCTTGAGATCTTTGTCGAGTGAATACGAACGTTACAGTATGCTTCCAAACCCATGTCTTCTACACGAATTCTGTATGCACAGTATGCTTAAAAATTGATTTACTGCTATTACATGTTGGGATTGCTATGTTTAGATGCTTGAACATATTTTGATTGTCGCACATGGGAGCTTTAACATAGCTTTATATTTGATTATTTAGTAAAAAAACACAAAACAACTCACTGGGGGTAAATTGGTCATTTTAACCAGTACTATCTTGTCCTGTCCTGTCATGTCTTACCAAACGCTGAACAGATGTCCTGTCCTGTCTGCGCACCAAACGCACCCTTATTGTTCTCCAGATTATTGCATGCCTCTCTCAAATCGGATCCTCCCCGTTCCTCGCTTCTAAATCCTGGCCTCTCCCAAACGATTAACCTAAATTGATCCACGATCTCTATCGATCCCAGGTTGTTGATCTTAATCTATCTTATGGGCCGTTTACTAAACACTTACTGGTAAGCGCTTACTTATATCACTTATCTTACCGATTGAGCATGGATAGGATCGACAATCTTATCCAGTAAGAGACATAGCAAAGACCGAGAGTCTTACCCAATAAATGAGGGAAGTGCTTACCGGGTTTAAGACGCTTACCAACCATCCGTTTTTATGGCCGAGAATGTTACACAATAAGGTGAGTAAGGGTGATATCTCTTGTCGGTAAGCGCTTATCCAATAAGCGTTTATTCTAAACGGCCCCTAAAGTCAATCTCATCTGTCTCTCATCGTTCTTCACCAAGCGTTTATTTGTAGATTGAAGTAAAGAAAAGGTTATCGTTCTTCACCGAGGTATTTTTTCGATCTATTTAAATGTTAATTGTTTGTCAGATGAAAGTAATTATGGTTGACATGTTTCTGTGTTGTTTCAATTTGTTTCTCCACAATGGGTCTTATGATGAGATGGTGTTCTTGATTTAGAAATTGTTTTAAAAACATTTCATAAGGAAAACAATGACCAAACCCCATAGATTTGTAATATGAAGAGAGAGGAAAAAAACTAATTGAGATAAAGATACAAAGAGAATTGCAAGACAAAATTTATAGCGATTTAGGGGCAGTTTACCAAACACTTACCCGTAAAATTTAACACCATCACTTACTTATCCGGTAAGATTTTAGTCAACAAAAACGGCATCATATGCAACAAATTACCCAGTAAGTGTTACCTGTGGTAAGAGTCGTCTTCTTCACTTACTGGGTAAGACTCTCGGTCGTTTTCTCGCTCGTTTTCTCGCTCTTACCGGATAAGATTATTGATACTTACCGTACTCATCCGAGTAAGATAATGTAACTTGGTAAGTACTTACCCAAATAAACCTTTAGTAAACGGCACTTATACGCTCCCCCTCTTGTACTTGGATTTTTTTTTTTTGCTTGTTTGGTGCTATGTATAGCATTTTTAACTATTTACTGGGAAGTCCAACATACTAGATAGCCCCTTATGATTTTGGTTAAAGTTCATCAAAATAAAACAAGATGAATGATGGGCTTTCCATGATTGAGAGAGAGAAGAACAAAGGGTATAAATAAAAAGGAAATCGGACAAAATAGTCATTTCTCTCACATAAATTGGTCTCTCGGATATTCCTCTCCCTAGTTTGTCCAAATATACTATGTCCGCAAGTCCCACGTATGCCATTTGCGGACCTAGCTAAAAGACAAAAAAAATTATCAGATTTGACTCAGGTCCACAATTGCAATAGCCAAGTTTATGATTTGAATTTCTTTTTTGTCTTTTAGTTGAGTCTGCAAGTGGCGGATGTGGGACTTGCGGACATAGAGACATTTGGGTAAATTCGGGAGAGAAATGACTAGGAGACCAATTTAGGAGTGAGAAATGACTATTTTGGCCAATTTCTCTAAATAGAAGGAACAATCGGGAAAGATAGATTTTGTTGCAATGTGGGGTTTCATTTGTTTATCATCAATTATCAGTCACAATCGAGTGATCTAAAAGTGGTGCAGAAATTCATTGTGGAGTCGATCGGTAGTTGAATCCATTTTCGATTGAAATGGGTTTGCCATGTTGTTTTGGAATGAAAGAGGTGCAGAATTCATTAGGTTTGGAATGAAAATTCAAAAAACATTTGCAGTTGAGGTGAGGATTGAGTTCCAGTGAGAAGCGTAATAAAAGATCTTCAACCTTAGTCAATCTTAATTGAATGTCAACACTAATGAGGTGCATCAGGATACACTAGATCAACTCTCTTCTAAAAAGCAAATTCATGGGTAGACATGAGATTGAAAGTAATCAAGGGTTCAGATCTCTTACGCTTTTCATTATAACTTCATTTTTTATAACTTCACTTCTCACACGATCTTTTTCCTTGCAGTTGAATCCATTTTGGATTGCTATCCTATCATCTTACTTCTTACGCTTTTCATTATAACTTCACTTCTCACACGACCTTTTGCCTTGCAGTTTCTGAACATTTCTTTCTAACGTTGCTACTTCTTTTATGTGTTTCCCAACATTTTAAAGCCCAAATCGTGTATTGTAGCAATGTTCGAAGAACTTCCTTTACAACCGGTGATAGATTTTGAAAGGTCGTTAGGGATGTGAAGAGAATGGGATTCAATACTTCAAAAACAAGTTTTCTTTCGGGTTGTTCATGTTGTCAAGGGGACGAGAAAATCGATCTAAAAATGGGGTTGGTCCAAAGAGGAGATTTTGGTCGCTTTCGAGAAACCAGGGTGTATGATCGCTTCAACGAATAAGATTTACGCAAATCTTGAATTTTCTTGTTAATACAGTCGATTGGGAAAGAAGTTGCTTATAGTCATCTGTTTTTAGCTTTGAGAAGAGAGTCGTTCCTAGGTGTTTGGTTTATCGGTATCTAGAAGGCAAAAGGGTCGACCTAGGACTTTTACTTCACCAAGTCGGTGATGTATTCAGATTAGAGACCGCAACTGGGATCTCAATCCCCATCTCTATCGGGGATTTTTTCCCGTCTACACAATTTACCTTTTTATCTCTCAATTTTGCGTTTGAACGACATATCATGCTAAAATATTAATCTCCCAACTTTTAATTGTTGTATTTCTATAAGAGTAATATAAAAAGCACAGTTTAAACACATATATAACAGTTACGATACTTAATGATTCGAGTTTTATATAACCATGTCGTTTTATCGGCAAAAGTTCCCCACGAACAACGAAATCAATAATTTAATTCCTTTTACAAGTTTTTGTTTTTCAAAATTAATAATAAGTAATAATATTCAAGGGTATAATCGAAAAACAAGAACTCCCGACTCTTATATTTTGTTTGGCTTGTAAGATTGTTTTTGAGGGATTTGAATCTCATAGAGGGATCTGGATTTGAATGAATTTGAAATCATTGGTGTGTTTGGTTTGTAGGATTTGGAATGAAATTGAATTCCATTATTTATAAATAATTTTTTAGAAAACTACAAATAATCATAAAAATAATTAATTTACATTTTTATTAATCGATTATTATAAAATATATGTTTTCAACATTTTTTAAAACCTTATTCCATATCGAAATCCCGTGAAATCTTGAGCACTCGTTACAGAATTTTAAAATCCTATATTTGTAGGATTTCAATTAAATCATAGGATTTCAAATTCGAATAATCCAACAAACCAAACATAGGATTGGAATTGATTTGAAATACAAATCTCTCTAAATCCATTATATTCCTTCAAAACAGACGAGACGCTATTGTTTTAATAAATTAGATTATAAGTTAGTTTATAATAAAATATAAATTAGTTTATAATTATCATGACCTTAATTTTTAATTTTTATTTGGAAATGGTTTTTCCATATATGGAATGAATGTGTTTTATAACTGGAATGGTAGATATGGAAAAAAAAAATCATAACTTTCTGAATAAGTCATTTTTTTATAAAATTAAGCCATTAGTAAATAGTCTTGTATTCTTATTAAGCTCATTAGGGGTTGTTTATCCGAGTAAGTGCTTGCTAAGTCACATTACCTAACCGGATGAATATGAGGACCAAGAATCTTAACCGGTAAGAGCGAGGCAAGGATCGAAAGTCTTATCCGGTAAGTGAGGACGATGATTCTTACCACGGTTAGCACTTACTAGGTAAATTGTTGTATCCAATGCCGTTTTGATAGATTAAAATCTTACCGGGTAAGAAAGTGAGAGTGTTGAATTTTACCGGTAAACGCTTACCAGGTAAGTATTCGGTAAACGGCCCCTGAGTTGTTAACAAACGGGCCATTGAATCAATTCTTCACAATTCCATATGATGAATTTGATTTTGAGAAGCTTTCAAATGACATTTTGTCAATATATGTTATACAAAGATTAACTGAATGATTTACTTATTAAATTTCGTTAACTTCGTCTAAAGAATCTGTTGTGTTTATAAAGATGAAATTTGTTATGTTGCCTAATATTATCTTAACAATTTACTATAATACTATGGTAAACGCTTACCCGGATAAGTGTTTGGTAAACGGCCCTTAAGTAACATATTGGTCATGGAGATAAGTTGTGTTGTTAATGCAGTGTATGCATCTACAGCATGTATCTCCGCAGTCTTTTTCAGTGACTGAGCACGTGGGTCGGCCCAATATCCATTGTTTGCCGAAATCTTTTCTAGGATTTCATATCCTTCATTATAGGTCATAGCTGTGAAGGCTCCGCCCGCAGTAGCATCGAGCATTTGTTTTGCCATGGGATTTAACCCATTGTAAAACGTCCCGAGTTGAATACAGTACGGAATGCCATGGTGTGGGCATTTTCTCAACAGCTCTTTAAACCTTTCCCACGCGTCAGGAACAGCCTCATCGTCCATTTGTTTAAAAAGACAGATCTCATTTCTGGACTTAGCGTTCCTTGTTGGTGGGAAATATTTTCGCAAAAAAATCTCCGCCATGTTACTCCATGACGGCACAGAACCCGGAGTTAACAAGTTAAACCATGCTTTTGCCCGATCCCTCAAGGAAAATGGAAACAAAGTGAGTCTGAGAGCATCATTTGACACTCCCGGGATCAAGAAAGCATCAGTGATTTCCATAAAAGATTTTAAATGCGAATGTGGGTCCTMCGAAGGTAATCCGGCAAATTGGCCATTTGTTTGCAACATGTGAAACATTATCGGTTTGAGTTCGAAATGAAGAGCGGTCATATGTGGCCTAACTATCCCGGAATTTAATTGCTCAAAATCCGGAATAGCATAATCCATGATCCTCTCATTTTTTGAATTTGCCAAATTGATAATGTTCGGAGTTTGTGCTCTTTGGTGCTCATTAGGTTCCGATTCTGTGTCCAAATTATTATCATTACCATTATGTGGATGTCTTTGTTGAAAGTTCGGGAATGGTGGAATTTGTTCAAAACCCGGCGGTTGGTTTTCCAAATGTGGTATTTCCGGAATAATTGGGGGAGGTAACGCCATGTTAGGAGGGAGTAGAGCAAAAATTGTTCTTTGAGCCCTCCTTCGATGGTGAAAAGTTCTCTCAATATCGGGATCAAATTCGAAAAATTCTCCGCGATGTGACCGTGGCATACACCACTTTTAAAACGATTCTGATGGTACTAGAAAAATCAAATCTTTTAATTTACTCAAAATAAAACTTTTAGCGAAGCAATCCCCGACAACGGCGCCAAAAACTTGGTCGTTTATATTTCACACCTTTAGACTAATGAAATTTGGGCCACAAAGCAAGTATACAATACGGCTCAATGTCGTCTTTCCAAGTAATAAAGTGGTACAAGTACCGGATTATCGTCCACGGAGATTGTAGCCAAGTTTAATTAGAGTCCAATGAAAGAGATGATTTCAGATGACGATTTTGAAGACTTTTGTTTGATTGTAAGGCGAATCCAAACAGAATACAGAATATATAAAAGAAGCAAGGGTGTAAGACTTAAGGTGAGACCCAAACACAAATTACAGCAGCCAATGCTATAGAAATGCTACAGCAAGCAGTGTTTCGAAACTAAGTTTCACCATCTATTTTGAAGGCATTCCTCTCGGACTTCACCATTKCAYTATCTTATAGCTTTCCACCCATATCTCTATGTGGTGTCTGGACCGGGGATAGTGACACGATGGTGTTTTCAAAATATATGGATAAACAAATCTCTTTGTT